>NC_091167.1:40393499-40415999 GCF_040958095.1 Procambarus clarkii
CCTTTTACAGCCGTCTTCCCTCACTTTGGTGTTCTGTATATCAGACTTGGATGTGGTTTGGGGCTGGATATAAGGTCCATCAACTTCTGCAGGGTGATCATGGCCACCACCTGTGTGATAATTAACACGAGAAAAACTCGCTATTTTAGGCAAAATGAAGATATATATCCAATGTGTTTAACAACAACAATAACAACAACAACTTCTGCGGTGTTGAAATTGGTTGAAATCTTATTCGGACTGTTCACTGTGTTAGATGTGCAGTAGTTTGTCTGGTATTTCTCCACAATGCGGACATTTCCTCTCTCATCTTCTGGAAGCCTATTTCCCATACACATCGGTATAAAAGCCATAAACGATGTAAGTGCACTTCTGCTTATTATTGTTCTCTTTCATCAAAATGTGTGATTCGTGGTTGGTTGAATTCTTGTACCAATCTGCTGATCCTGATGTTGCGGTCACTGTTCATTGTCTGCATTTCTCTATTTCTAATAATTTGCTTTTAATCTGTGCTAGACTCTGTGCTGGTATGTAAACGGACGTGAGTGAGTGAGTGAGTGAGCATGGGCGCGTGCCATACAGCAGACGCTTAGAATGCTTGACATCCTTCATCTGCACAAGGGAGGAAGTAACGGCAAAACACTGCTCACCGGTCGCACTAACATCACACATCATTAAGGTTGTTGATAGGATGATAAGAAGACAACTTACCGATTTTTATGGATAAGACTGAGGTATGGTCCACACGATTTAAGAGCAGGCATTAGCACAAACTAAAATATGGTTTGCTGTATATCCAGATTTTGCCAAGCCTTTGATAAAAGCTATAATGGAGTGATAGCCCATAAAATAGAACAGTGAGGCGTTTATTATCGTCAACCCACGCCAGAAGGTAAACAATGACGCGCCATTGTGATGCGTCTCTGAGCAGGCCACTCGTGCAATCATTGAGGGAAGTAACTTTCACGCACACTGCACGCACTGTGGGAGGTGGGGTGTTCGCAGCGCGTGACAGTACTTTGCGGCGGAGGGCGTGACAAGAGATTATAATGAAAGTTCAATATATAACATTTAAAAATATTCTTGATAAAGCCTAGGAACGATAAAACGAAATGGCTTAGGTTAGTGAAGGGAGAGCAGCCCCTTCTCGTCAATAAAGGTAGAAGCAGCCCCTTCTCCGTCAGTTGAAGCTAACACGTTAAATTCGGTTACGTCTGAGTTAAGAATTCTGTATACCGCTTCCACCGTTAAGTTTGCGTCTAAACCCTTGATAATTAAACTGGAAAAATATGTACTCTCCATAAGTACCACTAGTTGTGATAACTTTTGAGTATGGTAGCCTCTGGTGGTAGTAAATTGGTGTAGCACCATCTCTCGTTTGGTCTGCTATTGTGGACAGCTGAATTATTAGGAATGTAAAATAGTTGGGTTGAGTCATCTTTCAACCAAGTTTCTGTTAATATAACTAATGGGAATTTATTTATTGCTTGTGGTAAGGCACTAACATCATAGTGTTTGTTTAGAGACCCCATATTTAAGTTAATTAAATATACATTACAGTGATTTGCCAATATATTCTTGGCAAGGTTTGCTGTTTAATACTTGCACTTATGACCATTAAAGTGAGGCTTGCCATTGATACTTGCTAGGAGGTTTAATCCAGAGTATATGCTTGATTGCACTCAGAGCACTCAATGGAGCGAGATAACTCGCTGCTAAAAGTAGACTAATTAAAAAATAAGAGTAGAACAGAAACGATACTATTTTTATACTAAAAGTCACATTTGGATTGGAATGCCATTGATGCACTCTCGAAGAAAAGCTGAACAATCTGCGAAGGATGGTAGAAAGAGTAAAGGTGTTTTGGATGCACACGATGGCCTGTGCCTCCTCACAAGGTGCCTGACATTGACCAGGCTAACCCATTTCCTAAGGTGTGCTACCTCTTGCGATAGCCCAAATTAAGAGTATGACAAACTCCTTAAAACAATATTTATGAAAGTGTTAACTCTCTCTGAAAGATGACTAATGGGACCAGCAACGCTCCCAGCTAGACTCAGTTGTATAGATATACACAATGCAACACGTAGCATTGCCTGCATTCTTATCCTCAACCGGTGCTATAAGTGAATTAATGCCATATCCTACCAGAGTACCAAAGTAACTCCATTGGAATTTATTATCCCAAATTCACTAAAGGAGCCGACCATAGTGACACACTTGCAAGCTTTTCACCGCGACCATCTTTTTCAAACGACTGCAAACAGGCCAAATGGCCTACTCACCTTCGTTGTACATCACTCTGCATACCACCTGTCTGCATGTCTGGAAAGCACCCCCAGTCACCCTCCACCCAGACCCTAGCCCTAGGCAGATGCAAGACCCAGATTTGCCGGCTCATGGTTACTTGTGGGTAACAAGCAGTTTCGCTGCTGGATTGTAGTTCCAAGCCTCGACAAAGGTTCCGACAAAGGATGTGACGTCACCAGCAGGGGTATAAGCACCCTTGACCTCGCTCACCACGGTGGTCTCATAAGGTGTTCATGGTTCAAGATTACGACTTCCACGCTACGTTTGCTTACCCACTGCTTCGTGTGCAGGTTAACTATTCGTTCAGTCTCACCTATATTGTTGCATTAACGTAAGTTTTTTTATGTCTTATTATAATTTCTCTTGTGTGCTAGCCAAGTGTATTCTATCAGGGGTTTTGGATATTTTTCATGTGTTGTTTGTTAATTTTAATACTAGAGTAAATTGTGTTAACTTTTCGCCTGATTATTCTTTCAATCCTGTGCAATTTTCACACTGCAAGGCCGAAAGCGATACCTTTTTTTTTTTTGTTAATGAGAGGTGCGAGTCACATTATATCTGCCCTGTATAACCGCACTACTGCGTCACGGCTCACTAATAAATACAGAAATATTGTTACAGGTTCGTGCCGATAGTCTCTGAAACCCTAGGTGTCTGGGGTAACTGTGCACTTAAATTCCTAAAGCAGGTGGGTGAGGAGGTCATTAGACAAACTAGAGATAAAAGAGTTGTCAGTTCCCTATTCCTACGCCTCAGTGTCGCGATCCAAAGAGGAAATGCTTGCTGTATCTTGGGCATGTACCCCTCATCCAGCTCGGAAGTGGTGGTCTTCGAACATTGATGGCTATGTGTGTGTGTTTTTTAACACAAAGCAATAAAATTAATAAATCACGTACACAATAATAAAGTAGAAGTGGCAGACGAAAATACTCAATTGCTAAGGAAGAATCTGCAAGGTCTTTTCTGGCTACCCTTTATTTTCTTCTCCGAGGCTATGGCCCCTACAACTGCATGAGAAGTGGTACCCCTATTATACTATACTCAAATGTATACCCTCGAAAAGCAGCTGTTTACTGTTAGTAGAATAGAGATCCGGGGAAAAGTATAGTTATGGTATGCCGGAACAACTAGGTGAGGATAGACGGCTCGCTCAGATAGGGTTAACTATGATGAGGCAACGGTAGGAACAAGATTGGTCAGACAAAAAGCAAGGAAGTTTGTGAGGTTTCCCACATTTGCAATTTCATAAATTTTCTGTCAGATTTTTTCACGTTTATGTTTTGATCTCTAACAAAGCCCTATTGGATCACTTCTGGGTTTTGATTACGCACTTGACGCAGATGGTAAGAAAAGGCCTGTCTGTTCCTTTAGATGTTCATTAATAGGCACATTTTTAAAAACACTACAGTGTTGACCAGAGTAGATTTTCCTTGAGCTATTTTAAGACGATTTTTCCTGTTATCTGAACAATTACGATTTATCTGACATACTCTACATGAAGCCTTCATGCTTGTTTGGGTAATTTCGTATTCCAGCTTGTCTTTGAATAGTTTACTGACGATGCCAACATAGTTCACACCTTCAAATTCTTTAGGTAGTGAAAGTAATGCATGTGCGTGGGAACATCCACCACATGGGTTCGAACCCTTATCATTACTGCTACGGTTTCTCAGTGATGCAGTCACGTTAGTGATTACTCTGTGTAGTGAGAGTAATTCTACAACAACGGAGCAGTTCTGTTGGTCTGACTCGTCTTACGAGACAGTTTTTTTTATTTTTACATGCAAGCATGCGAAAAAATACAATAAATACAATAAAATCAATAAAAGCAATCTAGAACAAAACAGAGCACAAAACACAAAATGACAAATCACAAAGTACAAAAGAACAAAGGTATTCAACCACAAAACACCGGCCAGAAGGGCCGACCACAAAAACAACAATACATACAAACACAGGGGAATACAGTACAGAAACGACATCAATACAACACACGGTACCCAAACCCGCACCCAACAACCCAAACACCAGAACATACTTATACAAAACAAGTCTACCGGCACCATAACCACACACGGAGAGGCACCAAGACAAAATGATAAGAAATACAACACTAAAGGAAATTATAAATACTCAATAGAAACAAAAGGACAGCATAATCGCAATACAGAAAACATACGCATTACACAATACATAAACACCGGAGCATGCAGGAACCGGGAAACTAACTCCCAGAGCCAGGAGCATACTTCTAAGGGAACTTATCCCAAGGATACCTTTTCTTATAGGCCTCCCAAATCAAATATTCCATGTCAGTAGGGAGTCATTCCCCCCTCCCCCGCTGTGGGGCCAGCATACACTCAGGAACCACGAAATCAGGCAGAAACGGCCACTTCCGAAGTTCACTGGCGGAAGTCGCATAATGAGGCTGGGAGCACAAGACACCCCTTCCTTAGAAGCAGAAGACACCTTAGAAGCGTACATAGGCCGCCGAGACGGCCATGCCGCCGAACGCACAGGAGAAGAAGGTGACGATTGACGTGATGGTAACACCTCCACCGGTACTGCAGGAGCTACAGAGGAGACGGCTTGAGACGGAAGAGGCGACAAGACCGCCGACGACGAAACAGGGAGCGAGGAAGGGGGCACGGACCCCCCAGAGCGAGCAGCCTTTTTCAAGACCACCTCCCGGTCACCACGAACCTCAGCAGGGGGAACCACCCCCACGAAGAACCGGAACCATCCGACACAGGCGACGCACCCGAATCAGTACCCGCAAACACCCCCTACCAGAAGGGGAGACCAAAACACCGGCAACAGCATCCGCAGGCAAATGCACCTCTGCCACCACCGTAGATTGCAACGCAACCGGAGCCACCTCGCCGTCGCCGGAAGAACCACAGTCGTTGAACTCGCCCACATCAGCCCACGTAGCAGAAGAACGACGGGAATGTTTGGGCTCCGGCCGTACATCATCAGAGCTGGAGGCGGACCCAAACACACTGGCCCCACAAGCCGGGTGGACCAACGCAAGACGGCAGCAGCCTCAACCACTGGGGAAACCGGGCCGCACACAGCAGGAGGCGCGTTCCCCACCCCATCACCCATCACAGTCGGACACAATCCGAGGGCGCAGGGCCAAGCGCAGTAGCATGAGACTAGGAAGTGGAGGGCACCGACGACGCACAGAGATCGCCCGGAAGACCCACGGGAGCAGCCGGAACAGCGACCTGAGCAATCAAAACCGCCGACGGCGCCGCAACACCTGGAGGAGGGTCCGCAACATCCGGAGGCGTACTCGGAGACGCAGGGGGAGCCTCAGCAGCGATCGGGACGTCCACCTCCTCACCCCCAGTGTCCTCCTCCACAGGGAGCGGCGGGAAATCCTCTTCCTTGAACATGTTCACGGGAGCAGTTGCAGCCTCAGTGCACTCGGCAGCCTGATGTCCCAATATGCTACAACAAAAACACGTCCATGGATGCTGGGCATAGTACACTCGGATGTAGTACCCTAAAAGCCGGACAGAAGATGGAATGTCCGACCTCAGGCGCATCCCTAGGGTACGAATGTTGGTCCGCACACCAGTATACATGCCAGAAGAGAGTGTGTGCAACCGCACACTAACGACGCGCCAAACCGCTGGAAGAAGCGCCGGAGGAGGGTCTCGGGAAACTCCATGGGGGCCCCATGGACACTCACGTTCGTCATGGCACCACTACGATCTGTAATGGACACGGATCCGGTGCCATCCTGCAGCTGCAAGGTACGTCCCTCGTACCTCCGGAGAAAGTCACGGTACACCGCTTCTCCCACAAACTTGATAACCATACGGTGAGCAGTTACCAGCTCTACACCATAGATATCCATTACCGGGATATGGAGCATGTCACACATGACATGCTCCACCACAGGATACCCCGCACGATCAGTAAACTCCAATCCCACAGAGTTGACCCTCACAACAGGGGGAAAATGATCTCCCATCACAAAACTCGCCACGTCCACACCAACTAGGAGGGAACAGCAGGGAGGGTAGAGACACCCACACCCCCAGCAGACTAAAGCAGCAAACACCTCAACCATCAGAGAGGCCAGGCGACACGTCCGCACCTCCCGGCAGCTAGCGTGCAACTCCTAGTCAAACTTATTAGAATCGTCCACTTGCCATGTCACTCATATCACCCGAATATTGGTATTCAATAACAAGTCATTTCCAACTCTATAATATTGCACTACAAAAAATTGCTCTGAAGATTTAAATATGTCTGTGCTCTGAAAGTGACTCATTAGGCTATAACATTAATTAATACTGTTAACCACCCTTACAAGGATGGAATATTCGTGTGCATTTAAGTTTCACTTCCTAGCCTGGATTATTGTGAAATATTAACATTCAATTCCTAGCCCAGAATATTACCGTGCATTACGAGTCTCATTCACTACACTGGAATAATTCTGTACTTTTCAAATAACTCTAGGATGTAGAATTGCTGTACAATAACAGTCCAGTTCCCTGGGGTAGACTATTGTTGTATACTAACAGTCCAGTTCCCTGGAGTAGGCCATTGTTGTATACTAACAGTCCAGTTCCCTGGAGTAGGCTATTGTTGTACACTCCCTGAACTGAAATATTGCTTGCGTATACACTCGCTACCTATGCTGGATTATTATATATAAACCGTCTCTTTTAAAACTATCATAATGCTGTACACTATAGTTACTCGCTGGCCTGGAATATTGATATATACACAATCACACTCTGGTCTGGAATACTGCTGTACACAATCTCACTCTGGTCTGGAATACTGCTGTACACAATCTCACTCTGGCCTGGAATATTGCTGTATACTGACAGTCATTTCAAGAAAGAAATTTTGATTCGCATTAATAGACCCATTTCCTGCAGTCCACCCCATAAACGAGAATATTTATGTACATAATTAGGTAATCCCAAAGTTGCAATACTGTACTATAGTGATGTACACTGTCCCACACCATATACTGAAATATTGTTATACACTATAGTCCACAGCTTAAACTGTAACAATGCTGTTAAATACTTTAGATTGTAAAATCGCTATATACCTATTTTCACATTTTCTAAATTGGAATATTACGTTTCGAAACTGTACACCGTCTAAAACAGGAATATTGTTGTACATATGTTGGTTTATGTGGACAAGTTAATTGTCGGAAATACGGGGTGAGAATAGCTTGAGCTACCTCATCCCTTTGTGTGTATTTTACCTCAATAAACTTATTTCAATTTCAATTGTCGGAAATTAATTTCGAGCAATGTATATATATACTACAGGAATTTATTCCACACAATTCCCACAGTGCGGAGTAACATCATCTGTAAGCCAGAGTATACATCAACATCAGCCAGCGTATACATCTAGTAACATGTGTAAGCCAGAGTATACATCAAAATCACCCGTAGGTCAGGGTATACATCCAGTATCATCTGTAAGCCAGAGTATACATCAACATCAGCCGTGGGCCAGAGTATACATCCAGTAACATCATCTGTAAGCCACCCGGTTGTGGTTGTTTCTGAGCCACTCAGCTTGACTGTGGTGCTTACTCCAACCTAAAGTTGCTGGCTCAAAGGCAAGGTACTTATCAAGTGTGTTAGACGGACAGCTGGTGGCCTCCAGATCAGACTTTACAGTCTTATTAAGTAGCATAAGCTGGGGAATTAAATCTGCGTCATAATCCACCAACGTGCAACATATCGGTACATTCAGAACGAAATGTACATCCAGCAGGAGACCAAGTAACAACATGGCGCGTTCGCTCCACTCTGCCTGACTATTTAGTCAGTGCGAGGGTAAATACTTATTTAGAAGTGATCACTAAATTCAAATTAGTTAAGAAATCAAATTAATATTATTATTTTAATGAATGAATAAAGTCTTGATTATTTCCTCACTTTAATTTAATAACGAGACTTGACAGAAAACAACTTCAGGTTTTCAATTGTCTCGTGGCGAGGGGTGGAAGAGCTGACTACATTCATAAAGGGAATTGTTGACGGTTCAAGAAAGGTAAACGTGATATTTAATTCTCAAGGAAAAGTGATCATGAGAATTGATGGATGAAAAATGGTAGTCATGAGAGGGCAGAAGGATTCACTACAAACGACAAGGAAGTGTGTGAGGAACTGAATAAGAAATTCCAGGAGGTCTTCACCTTAGAGCAAGGAGAAATCCCAGAGATAAAGAGGGAATAGCTAACCAGGAACCACTGGAAGAGTTTGAGATTACCAGCGGGGAAGTAAGGAAGTGTTTACTAGAGTTGGATGTGACAACATCCAACTCTAGTAAATACTCCCATCCAATGTGGGAGAGCGTTGTAGCTGGATGAAGTCGTAGTCTGCTACCTGCTCTGTGTCGAAGCTGTATCGTCTTGGGTCGATTAGAACTGCCCACGCCAAGTATTACATTCTTGACTGGAGATTGTACTGGTTTGCTATTCGATTGATTAATGAAGATTAAGCCACCCAAAAGGTGGCACGGGCATGAATAGCCCGTAAGTGGTGGCCCTTTTGAGCCATTACCAGTATCAAGAGCTGATACTGGAGATCTGTGGAGGTGCAACTGCACCCTGCGTGACGGGAGATGTCTCCCGGACCAAGTGTGTGGTCCTGTGTGTGTTTGCTATTCTCAAATCGCTGGCTTATATACGGTTACTACACCTCACAGTAAGATAGGAGGGTGGAAAAACCGTTACCTGTAAATAGGGATAGGATTATAGCTTGTGTAATTAGTTATGCCATTAAGATGATGAGATAATGGAGCGAGCATAGGTTTACTCGCTACAGGACTCCCCCTGCCAGGAAATGGAAGAAAACAATATAACAAAAAATACGAGGCTACTGTTCCCTGGCAATACACTCGCTCTCATGAAAGAGTCATGAGAGCGGCGTGTAGTGTTGATACCAATCTCCTATATTTTGAATAAAATAATTTTTCATATCTTTATTAATATTTAGTCTTTTCCTTTGAAAGTGGACTTGTTTTTTCCCCAGTGGTAATTCAACGTTCAAGGCAAAATGGTCACTAAGTAGTTCCCGAACAACCCGAGCCTTCCCCATAATTCCCTGAGAGTTTAAATGCAGGCATAGTCAAGCCGTCCTCCCCTGATGTGAGTTGGCTCATTGTTTCCCAAGAGACAGGTATCTGGATGATCTTGTAGAAACTGTAACCACTTGACCCCATTAGCATTAATACTACCCACTGTCCCAAGGCTTGTGTGCCGAGCATTAAGGTCCCCAATGACCAGTGAAGGATTAATATAAATGCAGTCAGGTAGATAGTGAGCGTCACGGGAGACATCTCCCGTCACGCAGGGTGCAGTCGCACCTCCACAGATCTCCAGTATCATCTATTGATACTGGAAATGGCTCAAAAGGGCCACCACTTATGGGCTATTCATGCCCAAGCCACCTTTTGGGTGGCTTAATCTTCTCTCTCTCAGTGAGCGTCGAAGCAGTTCCTGGATACATACAAATTAACTACAATAAATTCCCCTTCCCTTAATGATAATTTAACACAGACACTCTCTATACCTTGTGTTTTTGATGGCGGTTCTACTAACTCTGCTGGTATGGAGTTCTTAACATAAATCGACGTCCCTCTGATGTTATTTGCGGCGAAGAGGTGAAACCCTTTATAGCCATTTAATTTCAATAAGCCTTCATTCCTATCCCCTGTCTCCTGGAGAGCTACAACATCAATATCATTTCCCATCACATAACAATGAACATCTGTAACCCTGTTTCTTAAACCATTAACATTCCATGACAACATTTTCAGTCTAGGATGATCCATTATTAAACAATTCACTTTCTAAGTCATCCTCAATAAGTTCACTAAATGATTGCCATACCTTATATAACATCTCCCACCTCCTCCCAACTTCACCAGTAAAAGCAACATTGCGTTTCTCAAGAGATTTTTTTCAGTCCCGTGACGTCCATTATTGGCCCAAATGATTCCTTCATTTTATGTTTAATTATAGTTCTTCCTTTCACTACGTCTATCATCATTCACACACACTTCACTTTCCTTCATTTCATCATCACTCAATATTTCATTATTGTCCTCAACCACTATTTCCTGACTTTCCTTCACCGTTTTGTAACGTTCCTTGACCTTCACCTGAACGTTTAGTTTCGCCTCGATGGATTCGATTCTCTGCCCAAGATTTCGGAGGAACTCACCAACTTTTCTTACTTCAGCCCACACCTCCTTGACCATACCAGCATGGCTCTCTTTCTGAGCCACAGTAGCCACTTCACTCACCGTTACATTGTCACTGCCGGAGTCCTGAGTGGTGGCATGGCTGCATGTTGCTTGAGCCTGACGAAGTAAAGGAGACTCCTTTACCCACGCATTCGTCCGGTTCACTGGCGCTGTTTGGGGCAGACTGTTTTGCTGTACTCCCGGTGTCTGGGTAAGAGCTCTTGCTTGCTCTGTAACATTCACCGGCCGGGGAACATCCATACTCGGCCTCTTGCTACACACAGCCGAGCTGGCGTTGTGAACACCTCCACAGTTGCAGCATCTGGGAACTATCGTGGATCATGTTGACAGCTCCAGGATTTATGCCCCCATCTGCAGCATTTCAGGCATATTATGGGCTCTTCTACATACTTTGCTACATGCCTGTAGCCCGCCCCGGTGATGAACACTCTTTCAGGAACTTCACCTCTCACTGGAGCCACCACCTGATTCCTAGCTTCACCTTTAATAAGGTGACGCTTGGCCCACACTAATCGTTGGTCGTCGAGGATGAATTTGGGGTCTAGAATCTGAGGGTATTTGTAGATAATTACCTTCGTCAGCTTCTCGTCCTCCTCCGGTATTTGCATAACAATACCATCATATCCTTGCTGGGTAAGAAACGCAACTGCCTCCATAGAACCTACCGTTAAGTAAGGTCTGTTCACACCTTCCTTCAGCAGGGGCTCGAACTTGCGGTGCTCTCTTCCAAGTTTGACGTGTCCACAACAGCTTGTGATGGTAGGCCAGTGTGCATGAGGCAGGGAAGAGAAGCCTTCACCTCCGCCGACATCGTTCTGTCCGTTCGTCGACACTGGTTTGAACAGTCTGAGCGTCGTTCTTCATTTTCTTGTCGTTTTCGTTATGTACACTTTCACTGTCAACACTACGCCTTACATCCTGTCTTCCCCGTTTCTTCTGTTGCCTGGTTAGAACTTCTTGAAAATCACTCACTACTGACTGGCTGCTTTCTGAGTCCATGTGATTACCGTGGGGAGTAGCTAGTTCTTCTGGTGTCAGAGTCTCCATCTCAGTACCCAGCATGGGGGGAGATGTATAGAAAGCGATTGATATTAGTCAGTCTCCTTGTGTGTAAACTGAGCTAAACTCCAATACTAACTTCACCTCTAGTCGCGGAGCAGGTATTTCTTGACCCGACCGTGTCCCAGGTAAGACTGCGTGACCCCAAAGGTCAAAGCTTATTTCTCGCCTCACGGGCGCCTCTCCCTCTCTCACGCCTGACACCTTCACTGTGTACCCAATAACTCTTTGACATGGATGCTTAACTTCACTGTATCTACTTCTTGCCTGAACATACGGCAGCCTCCGTGTCTTAAAAGTATTCCTGGTTTTGTGGGCATCCTGGGGACACCCCAACATGACAGTTTACCATCCAGGGTTAACAGAGATAGGGCTTGTGCACGAGATCGGTGCACTGTGCACCGCAATGAGCCATTCAAGTCAGCTGTGGGATATCTTGAGAGACCATACTCTCACAACCATTAAGGACTTATTCGACCTTCCTCCAAGGCCTTGTACGCTTGCTCTCGTATTTTCTCTGTTGGATTTCGACAGCTTCGTCAAGCGTCTGCCATATGCACACTGGTGACGTTGCACGCGGGAAAGTAAAGTGGAAAACCCCACGAACAGATGCAGATATAACAGTGACCAGCCGAAGACTCCGACACACCAAACTAGCAGTTCACACCTATAATATATATATATATATATATATATATATATATATATATATATATATATATATATATATATATATATATAT
Source organism: Procambarus clarkii (assembly GCF_040958095.1). Lineage (NCBI taxonomy): Eukaryota > Metazoa > Arthropoda > Malacostraca > Decapoda > Cambaridae > Procambarus > Procambarus clarkii. Next base: position 40,405,882 of record NC_091167.1, read on the forward strand.
ATATATATATGCATATATTTTACATACACAGGACACATAGGTGAATTTTGCATCCCCTGCCATATTCCAGAGACAATTGAACATTACTTCCTTCAATGTTTCAGACATCTTACTGCCAGAATTAATTTCAAACATGTACTTATCACCCTCAAACTGTCTTTCAATATCGAGCATATATTAGAGGACGGGATCTTTCACTGCATATAAAACAGCGGAAGCATTGGCTAAATATTTCCAGTCTACCCAAAAACTAGGCCACATTTGATCTTATCACATACCTCAAATCCCCGGGACACTCAAACATTGAAAACGAATTCCTAACTACAAAAGCAACAATTAATGATCAGCGGACGCCATGAACACAACATCCAGCCCTCAAGTGTGTCAAGTCTTTACTCTAACACACACCTGCTTATAGTCGTCGTCCCAGCATCAGCCGGAAACAACATCAACAATTGTCAAGCCTTCTCAAATAGCGTTTGCCCGAAACGCTGTGCGTGTTATTGGCTTTAGGCATAGTATATACTAGCTCCATTTAGAAATCTAACATTCTGTTTGTAACTCATTTTGAATATATATACTTTTACCTGAATAACCATTATTATTATTAATAATGTTAATAAACAGACGTGTCATTATGACGCGTCTCCTGACATTACCCGTCGTGCAGTCACCGGAGGAGAAACTCTTCACGGAAACTGTATCATAAAGAATAAGCGCAATATATTTACACAATGTGCAAGCTGTCAAGCCTTGTGGTGAGGTGTTGCTGGCGTCCCTCAGGTCTCGGGGTAAACTGAGCCGGCACTAGCTGGAGGTACATTCACCACCGCTCCGTGGTTCCTATTGAGAAGTTATGGTCGGATTTAACTTTCACCAACTCAACCTTGTGTGTAGTTGGGAGGTTTTTCCATGAAGTCATCAGTACTAGTAATGGTATTTAAATTTAAATGAAATTAAAGGAAGACCGGAAGTATTCTGTCCCGCAGAATTAAAGGAAGTATATACACCGCTTCTCGGTGTGTGTGTGTGTGTATATATATATATATATATATATATATATATATATATATATATATATATATATATATATATTATATACACACCGCGTCTCCGTGTATATATACACTGAGAGTATACTATAATAATAAATAGTCCTGGACTATATTCAAGTAAGTAAGTAATTATCTAAAGAAGATGCCAAGCCGGGAATATTATGTAGTATGGACTCTGTTCAACATTAAAGTATATTTGCTGGTTGATCAATAAGCTATTGTTGTGACCTTAATCATTTTTCAGAGGTTGATAGGTATTAGGGTCAATACCAAATCAGAAAAACCTAGGCCCGCTTCACCAAACTAATTTAAAGTACCTATTACTCATTTTCGAAAACAAATTGTTCTCTTTTATTTTAAATAAAAAGCTGCAATATTTACAGTACAATAGAGCAAGGAAATGCTAAATAGGGCAATATTGAACGGGTGAGTGTTGTTGCCATAAGTCAATATTGTACGTGATGATGAATTGATTGATGAAGATTAAGCCACCCAAAAGGTGGCACGGGTATGAGTAGCCCGTAAGTGGTGGCCCTTTTGAGCCATTACCAGTATCAAGAGCTGATACTGAAGATCTGTGGAGGTGCGACTGCACCCTGCGTGACGGGAGATGTCTCCCGTGTTGTGCGTGAGTGGCTGTTGCCATAAATAGTTTGTGTAAGTGCCTGTGGCCATGAGGCAATATTGTGCCTGAGTGACTTGCTGTATGATAGTAAGGTGATTGATTGATATGAGATTAAGAAACAAGTAGTGTATTGTGAAGACTAATTATAACAAACAGCAGCTCCCCTATGACTCTGTAATATCTCAGTTGCTCAAACAATTATGCATTAGCGATAAAACCTACCATTAATGTATAATGATTTACTGCAAATATATAACTCTTGAAATAGAACATTTTTTGTAACCAGCTGACATTGTAATTATAAGGCGTGAAGGATAGATTACAATGTTAATGTAATAATCTCCGTTGAGGTCTGATAATAACCTTTTGTTCCCTCTGTAATACTTTTTGCATTATCGCTCACAGGATGAGTATGGGGTGCACAATAAAAAATCTGGTGGCTGAACTCGTAGAGTGAACACATGATGCTCTCCAACTCTGTTTATACTTAAGGCTGCAAGGACATTCTTGTGTTGTGAGGGATGCCGGGACTCGCGGAGGATCTTCCTGAAATATATGTGAAGAGTCGAGAGAGAGATTTGAAAGTCTTATACGGGAAGTAATCCTTTGAACAGGCGATAAGTCATGGAAGTCTGTGAAGGTATCGAGGAGGAGCTTTGGGGACCAATAACAGCCAAGAGCTAGAGGCTACAACGATTTCTAAAGAGCCACTTAGGGCTTTGAAAAAGACTAATTGTTTCGTGCCCGTTGGATAGCGATAGTATTTGGGAGTACGCACTTCTCGGCCTACTATGCAGTGCCCGATTTTCTTTATTTTCAATAAATGGTTTCCAATTAGTTGATTTTAATTATTATTATTGTATTATATTAGGAACATAAATTATTGACTTAGTTGTGTTAGTTTAGATAAGCTTAAGATAGGTAAGGTTGGTTAGGTTCGGCCATATATCTACATTAGTTTTAACTGAAATTTAAAACAATTATCTCATAAATATTGAAATGGACAGTTTTATCATTTCATAAGAAAAAAAATAGAAAAATATATAAATTCACAAATACTTGGCTTATTAGGCAAATTGGGCCTTGTATAGTAGGCCGAGTACTGCATTCTGGCTACTAGGTACAACATATTATATATATATATATATATATATATATATATATATATATATATATATATATATATATATATATATTATATATATATATATATTATATATATATATATATTATATATATATATATTATATATATATATATATATATATATATATATATATATATATATATATATATATATATATATATATATATATATTTGTATGAGTATGTATACACGATTTATTTGTAGTGAAGCCTAAAGAGAATGTTGTTTACGTTTCCATGGTAACGTGGAGCGTGGCGTGGTGTAGTGTGGTCGACGCCTGGGATGGAGACGGTGTATCCTTTATCGACTCCTGCGTAATGTACAGAAAACACTGTCTAGTCTGGGAAACACAGGCATTCTAAGGGGACAGGGTGTAGAAGAGAATATAAGGAGGCAGGGTGTATAAGGAAAGACAAGGGGGCAGGATGTAATTGGGATGACAAGGAAGTAGCAAGAAAAACAAGGAGCAGGATGCAGTGAGAAAGACAATAGGGTTAGAATAACTAAGTTTCCAAAAGTTAGGATATAATATATTAGTTTTCTTCAGCTAAGATATATTAGTTTCCAAATGTTCTGTTAGGTTATATACGGTGTTAGCATCGGAGAGACAACCACAAAATCACTGGCCAGTGTAGCCTATATCATCAAAACAATTAAATATTAAATTCCTCATTGTTATTTCATACAAAGAATTTACAGAAAATGTGGAAACCACATAAATCACGTGAAATCACCGGGAACCAGCACGATGTATCCTCAGACACCACAATGTTGGTATACTTAGATATACCGGCATTATGTAGCATCCTTTATCTATACGAAGGCTATAGATTTAAGGTAGAAAATAAGCTATGTTCAGCTTGTATCCTAATAATGGAGGATGATTTGTCATAAATGGGATTGAGATTTAGCCTCAAACATTTAATAATTATAGGATATTCATTTATATAATGTTGAACAATATATCCTAGCAAATTTTTGTAAAGCTTGCTCTGCAGTTACTTTGGTCAGGGTTAAGAGATTCGTTTCCTAGATGTGTCCCGTACTCTCAAACAGTATTTCTTTAAAAGTATTATAATTTTAAGAGGCACTATCATTGTTATGAGAAATGTCATAAAGGACGATAATTGCCAAAATTATACTTTATTTAATAAAGTTGCGAGTTCAACCGAAAACTATTTATAATAGTACAAATGTAATTTAAGTAAAACCATTACGCTAACTTCCTAAACTTAGCCTATCTTATTTTTATACTGTACATTCGCACTTAAAGTAGCGAAAATAAAAACTTAGAAACGAACATAAACTCTATATACAGTTTTGACTTTATAGCCAAGCACAAAACTGTGAACCGTGGGAATGTAAAGGTGAGACTAGGATCACTATAGATCTCTGCTGATTTCGCAATTCTCAGGAGGAAATGAAAAGTTGTTATTGTGTCCTTAACGTTGTAATCAGCGGTGTGTTGGTGGGTCCATGGCGAGTGTGTGGCGTGCGGGCGGCAGGAGGGAATGTGGTGTGGGCTGCCAGTTGTGGCTTGGTCACCACGCCCGTCACACGCCATACATCCCTCAACCAGGACCTCCCCGGGACACTGCTGACGGAGGACGGCCACCACCAGAAGCAAGAGTACACGGTAGACTCCCACTACACCCCCATCCCCGATCTGGCAGTCCTCAGCACGATAGAGGTGAGACCAAGGGGGGTAGAAATAGCCTAAGCTACTCCGTCCCTTTGAGATGTATTTCTTGCTTATCTCAATAAACATACTTGAACTTGAACTTGAGGTGAGACCTGACCTGTGGTAAACCTATCCCTTCTGTTCCCCCTCACTCCAACCTGCCTTTGCACCATAACTTACATCATCTGATTCCTTCATCCTCCACCTGACCCCCCCCCCTCCATTCACCTCACATCCTTACCCCTCCTCCTCCAACCCCAACGACTCAGCCAGCCTTCACTTTCCACCAATTAATGGTATACCATTGTTTCCACGTCACCCCCAACCACTCCTTCCTGATGGTCCCATCCCCTCATCCCTACCTCCCTCATGGTCCAATCCTCTCATCACTTCTCATGGTCCCATCCCCTCATACCTGCTACCATTGTCCCATCCGTCACTCTCACATCCTTCCATATCCCGCCCTATCCTTTCTTCCCTCATGATCCCAACCATTCATCTCTCCTTCCTCTCATGGTCCCATCCTTTCATCCCTACGGCCCTATTCTCACATCCCTCCCTTCCATATAGTCTCATCCCGCCTTTCCATATGGTCTCATCCCTCCATTCCATATGGTCTCATCCCTCCCTTCCATATGGTCTCATCCTTCCCTCCCTCATGGTTTCGTCCTTTATGGTCCCATCCCCTTCATCCCTCATGGTACCATCCCTCCTTCCTTCGTGGCTTCATCGTTATCCATCACTCCCTCATGGCTACACCCTCATCCTATCCCTCACTCCGTCATGGCTCCACCGCCATCCTATCATTTACTTCCTCATGGCTCCACCCCCATCTTATCCCTTACTCCCTCATGGTTCCAAACCATCCTATCCTTTACTCCCTCATGGCTCCACCCCCATCCTGTCCCTTACTCCCTCATGGTTCCACCCCATCTTATCCCTTACTCCCTCATGGTTTCAAACCATCCTATCCTTTACTCCCTTATTGCTCCACCCAATCCTATCCCTTACTCCCTCATGGTTCCAAGCCATCCTATTCCATGCTCCCTCATGGCTCCACCCCATCCTATCCCTCATGGCTCTACCCCATCCTATCCCTTACTCCCTCATGGTTCCACCCCCAGCCTATCCCTTACTCCCTCATGACTCCACCCAATCCTATCCGTCATGGCTCCACGCCCATCCTATCCCTCATGGCTCCGCCCCTCATCCTATCCCTTACTCCCTCATAGCTCCACCACCATCCTATCCCTTACTCCCTCATGGCTCCACCCCCATCCTATCCCTTACTCCCTCATGGCTCCACCCCATCCTATCCCTTACTCCCTCATGGCTTCACCCCCATCCTATCCCTCATATTCCCTTATCCCAAATGTATGTAGAAGGAAATATAGGGAATTAAGACTACCCTTAACAAGTTAATAATGATACACTGGTGAGCTTAATGATAAACCATACGATGGCCGAAAATTCCAGTTCCAATATTCAAGAGTAGATGTGTACAAAGCACCTGAAACTTATTAAAGTACATCTAATTATCAATAATATGTAGCCTTTGAGAATAAATAATCAAATGACAACAATACTTTAAATAAAACTCAATCACTATATCAATTCGTAAGGACATTGTATATTTTGAAGGCACTTCCTAGCCTTAGAACTCGTTTCAAATAACTTAGCAAACAAATAAGATACTACACATGTGCAGAAAAGCTGTGTCACAGCACTTGTGATTGCCTCCACATCCTGCATGCCACTGTGGATTTAAACCCTGGCTAGAGACCAGCTGTTGCTCACTTCCTCCTGCTGTTGTCATTATATACATAACTACCATCTTTGAGCAACGTGCCTCCTTAACACAACAGTTAAATAGTTGATAGTAACAATCACCTACATGCATAAGCAATAATACTGCCACAAACTTCCCACAATAGTTATCTTAATATATGGCTCGACTTACGGTCCTTTTAAATATTAATTGGTGTTAGGCTTAATCCTTATGTCAACCTCTGGAGGGTTAGTAAGGCCGCCACAAGTGCTTACTAACCAACCAGAAAGTATACTGTAGGTCTCGTGCCTGTGATGGTTGAGTGAACCCATTAGGGCATATCCATCACTTTAATCAGTATTTTCTAATTTATCTAGAGAATATTTACATCTTGGTAACAGAACTCAAACTCCTTGAACACTTGTATTCATTCTCATACCACTCTTGTTGCATATATCATAATATTAAATTACTATATACAAATATCATAAGCGGAACTAAATATAATGCAAACATTCGTTTTATTTAAATTAAACCATAAGCCTAGCTTCATTTTCTTATTGCATATGGCTTCCTTTCATTTTCTACTGTAATTCACATTTGCACACGCAAGATGCTAACTTTGCATGCAGCATGTCACCTTAGTAGCGTCTTCACGTGGTGAAGACCATGGTGGTGACCATCTTGTCTCCGTGCACCAGATGAGTCCATGTGGGCGGCACGTGGTGATGGGTGGGCGTCGGGGTGACGGTGTGGGCGTGGTGCTGTGGCAGGCGTGGCCACTCCTCCACCATGTGGCACCACGACTTGTATTAACAGGTCACCAAGTTCACCAGCTCCACTTTAGGTAAGGCTTCCCAACACCTGTCTCACTGCTCTTTCAAAGGATTACTACTATTATAATAATTAATAATTTACTAATAACTAATTCTTGTTAATAATAAATAAAACATGTTGGTGGTAAAATTATTAGTATTATTTAAATAATAATAATAATAATTAGATAATTAATCCTCATAATTCAATTATAATTATTATTAATTAATTAAATGCTAAGTATTATTAATAATTAAATGATAATTATTGTTAATAATTAAATTAGAATTATTATTTATAATTAAATGATAATGATTACTAATAATTAAATATTAATTACTACTGATAAGTAAACAACAATTACCAATGATAATTTAACAATTACTAATAATTGTATTACTAATATTTATAAAATAATTAATTAATTGGACGCAGCAAACCTCCGATCCGATGTTAAACAGAAAACAATATGATGTTTAACGAGGATAAGTTCCAGCTACTGTGCTATGAAAAACACGAAAATCTGGAAACGGAAACCACATATAAAGCGCAATCAAACCACACAATGGAAAGAAACAAAATGAGAGGAAATGTCAGCACTGTGGAGAAATGCCCGACAGACCACTAGAACATCTAACACAGTGCACGGTTACAAACCCATTAAGATTTCAACTTAGATTCAACAGAGCAGAAGAAGTTGTTAAACACATGGGGCAAAATCTTACTGAAGCGACCATACGAGTCATAAATACTCATACTCCGCCCAAGTAAAACAGAAACAAGCAACACTTAGTGGGCCAGCTAGAGGCTTAGGGCCCGCGCAGGAATATCCCTGAAAAAAAAAGCAATGGAAGAGATCTGGGAGTAATGATGTCGGAAGACCTTACTTTTAACGGACACAATACAATAGCTGTCACAACTGCAATAAAATGGCAGGTTGGATAATAAGAACCTTTTAGTAAGGAAATATCTTACCAATGATGATACTGTACTTCTAAGACACAACTGCACTCTAGGGTGGAATATTGTTGCACACTCACAGCTCCATTTAAAGCTGGAGAAATTGCTGATCTGGAAACGTGCAAATATCATTATTGCTAAAATCCACTTAATATAACATCTGAATTATTGGGGCTGCTTAAAATTTGAAAATCTGTATTCCCTAGAGTTCATCCGGGAGAGATACATAATAATTTTCACTTTGAAAATACTAAGGACTGGTTCCACATCTGCACATCGAAATAACACCACCTGAGATCAGAAGGCATGAGAAATGTTGAAAATAACAACGTTGAAAAGCAGAGGTGCAATAGGCTGTGATTCATACGTCAGGCTGCGGGCAGCCGCGACGAACAGCCAGCTAAGCAAGTTTGAGAAGACCACCAACAGGAGGCCTGGTCAGAAACCGGGCCGCGTGGACGTTAATCCTCAGAATCATCGAAAGGTAAAGATAGGCCTGATATCCGCGCCCACACTTGAAGAAATTATTCGCAAAAGAATTGATATAATTTTGTTAGAGGAATCACACGCCCAGGAAACGAAATCAACTTTTTTTTTCAGGCACCTATCACTGCTTTACTAGAAACATAAATTGTTATACTTAATTGTCAGGAAATACAACTTTTCAATATAAAGTTGTATTTTCTTTACAATATACAACTTATATATATATATATATATATATATATATATATATATATATATATATATATATATATATATATATATATATATATATATATAAATAATGGTTTAGCACGTATAAAGGATAGGATTCTTGCTCTCATGCAACAAAGAATTAAGAAAGTCTGAGTAATAATCCATGAATTCTTGGTAATGTTTCAATGACAGTGCTGAGGGGAACTACCTGAGCATCCTCTCGAGTCCACAGTGCTTGGACACAACCCCTCCGTGTGGCATCGTACTTTCTGAACGTGGGAACAAATCGCTTGGCGACGAGAGAAGGACGTCAGATGATGCCATGACAGTTCCCGAGAACACGCGAAGATTAAGGTCGTCAGAATATGATTGCAGAAAGTCCGAGACAAAAGGAAATGTTCCCGATGAGAGAGAGAATGCCGGGCAGACGACAGGAGAGTTGGTTTTGTCACTGTGGAAGTGGCCGTCAGATCCCCCAGGAGTAGCAGAGGTTCGTCAGGAGCCCGAGCAAGTAGTGGTGACATCGCTGGGTAAGCTGAGGGCAGAGCAGGTCAACCGCATGTCACTAGCAAGAGGGCTGCCTGAAGGTGTGGTGGCGGCTATGTTGGCAGGTAAGCACGTCAAAGTACCATTAGTAAGTCTTAAACTTATAAATGAATCTGTAGAATATATACAATGTTGCACTACAAAATTATTTTAGTCTGATTTTAGACCTCCTGGCCTATTGTACCTCCAGCTGTGTAGCTATTTAATTGAATCTGATGTACTGGACGACATCCTAACAATTTATCCTAACTTTGCTTGTCCATTTTAAAGAATGAAGAACAATTTTATTTATATTATTTTTATGCTGCATCTCTTACGAACCCATCCCTGCCCTTGTGTGGCAGTGCACAATATAAAGTTGCATTTTACATATTCGTACATTGAAGCATTGGTTATAACCATGATATATATATATGTGCTTCAGCCTACACTTCAGATCTATTGTCTTGTGTACGATCCTCTGTCCTGTGTGACAGTGAATCCAGAATTATCCTCACTCTAATAAGACTTAAATTAATTGAATTCCTCAGATTAGGCAACATTGTAATTAATTTTTATTAATAAAGATGTTAATATTAAATAAGTTCTGATTTTAGTTTTTGAGGATAGGGGACGAAAATTTGACGGAAGTTAGTTCAAATAATTGACTGATTTACTCTGAACTCTTGACCAGAATTGAAATTTAAACAACTACAATTAATTGGTTGTGTGTCAAAGGCAGGGAAGGAGTAGGACGTTCACCAATTTGTACCTGCAGAGTCGAACTGTTCGTTCTTAGGCTTCACCTTTCCAACCGTCTACTGTCTAACGTTCCAACTCCC
>NC_091167.1:40420999-40663499 GCF_040958095.1 Procambarus clarkii
ATGTTGATAGCTGCCATGTTGATAGCTACCATGTTGATAGCTCCCATGTTGATAGCGTGTATATTTTTTTATTAGCTTTTGAGTGTAATTCTCACTCTCATATACACTCACACAATTAAAATTCTAAATTTTTAACGTCTGCTAGAGTACACAATAATTCCGATTTTAATATATTATTATTTACATCAGATCAATCAGCCATAAGTTTTTTTTAAAGTTTTCTCTGCAAACACCAACCAAGTTTGAGTGAAAAGCGGCTGGTGGGTAAGCAACCCAAGAATGAGAACAATTATAAGTCTACCTACAATGAGGGTAAAGTAGTCGGGCGACGTCTGGCCGCCTGGTGAATGTTGCCATAATTGAACACCACAAAACTTGTAGGTCAGTATGTTTTTGTTGATTAGGGGCGACGGCGATCGTGGGATTGGATGCTCCCCGGCGTACCCGTGATGGGTTAATCGCGAAGCCCGGAAAGGTGAAACGCCAAGCCTAATCGCGAAACGAGTGACGCCAATGACTGGTAACTAATATGCCACAAAGAAACGCAGACAGGCAGATGATAGGGGAGCCCCAGGAGTCCCCGAGGGTGACAAGCACCGGCCCCGCCCCACACAGAGAACACGGGGTAGCAAAACTATGTAGGTCAGTGTATTGCAGACACACGTGGCTTGGGAATACCGTGTTTGTTTCATTTTATTATTACTAAAACAGTTGACTGTGTTTGTTTCTTTATTGCATTTTTATTTTGATATCGCTCTGCTTGATGATTGGTTGATTAAGATTAAGCCAACCAGGAGGTGGCACGGGCATGAATAGCCCGTAAGCTCTGCTTGATTGATTGATTGATTGATGAAGATTAAGCCACCCAAAAGGTGGCACGGGCATGAATAGCCCGTAAGTGGTGGCCCTTTTGAGCCATTACCAGTATCAAGAGCTGATACTGGAGATCTGTGGAGGTGCGACTGCACCCTGCGTGACGGGAGATGTCTCCCGTCACTCAGCTCTGCTTGATGAAACTGTATTTTATATACTCATACGTCTCACTCAGAACACAAAGAAATCACAATGGCGTGATATATGAATGAAAATCATTTTGAGGCAATGGAGTGACTCGAACTCGCGTTCTGGTGAATCCCAGAGTAGGAACACCAATACTGCAGGCCAGAGTGTGGTCGGGTCAGCTGTAAAACCCTGGTTGGGCTCCAGAGTAAGGCCGCATTGCACTCACCTAGTTGTGCTTGCGGGGTGTGAGCTTTTGCTTTTTGGTCCCGCCTCTCAACCGTCACTCAACTAATGTTCAGGTTTCTGAGCCTACTGGGCTCTATTATATCTACACTTGAAACTCTGTATGGAGTCAGCCTCCACCACATCACTTCCTAATGCATTCCATTTGTCAACCACTCTGACACTAAAAAAGTTCTTTCTAATATCTCTGTGGCTCATTTGGGCACTCAGTTTCCATCTGTGTCCCCTTGTGCGTGTTCCCCTTGTGTTAAATAGACTGTCTTTATCTACCATATCAATTCCCTTCATAATCTTGAATGTGGTGATCATGTCCCCCCCTAACTCTTCTGTCTTCCAGCGAAGTGAGGTTTAATTCCCGTAGTCTCTCCTCGTAGCTCATACCTCTCAGCTCGGGTACTAGTCTGGTGGCAAACCTTTGAACCTTTTCCAGTTTAGTCTTATCCTTGACTAGATATGGACTCCATGCTGGGACTGCATACTGCAGGATTGGCCTGACATATGTGGTATACAAAGTTCTGAATGATTTTTTACACAAGTTTCTGAATGCCGTTCGTATGTTGGCCAGCCTGGCATATGCCGCTGATGTTATCCGCTTGATATGTGCTGCAGGAGACAGGTCTGGCGTGATATCAACCCCCAAGTCTTTTTCCTTCTCTGACTCCTGAAGAATTTCCTCTCCCAGATGATACCTTGTATCTGGCCTCCTGCTCCCTACACCTATCTTCATTACATTACATTTGGTTGGGTTAAACTCTAACAACCATTTGTTCGACCATTCCTTCAGCTTGTCTAGGTCTTCTTGAAGCCTCAAACAGTCCTCTTCTGTTTTAATCCTTCTCATAATTTTAGCATCGTCCGCAAACATTGAGAGAAATGAATCGATACCCTCCGGGAGATCATTTACATATATCAGAAACAAGATAGGACCGAGTACAGAGCCCTGTGGGACTCCACTGGTGACTTCACGCCAATCGGAGGTCTCACCCCTCACCGTAACTCTCTGCTTCCTATTGCTTAGATACTCCCTTATCCACTGGAGCACCTTACCAGCTACACCTGCCTGTCTCTCCAGCTTATGTACCAGCCTCTTATGCGGTACTGTGTCAAAGGCTTTCCGACAATCCAAGAAAATGCAGTCCGCCCAGCCCTCTCTTTCTTGCTTAATCTTTGTCACCTGATCGTAGAATTCTATCAAGCCTGTAAGGCAAGATTTACCCTCCCTGAACCCATGTTGGCGATTTGTTACGAAGTCCCTTCTCTCCAGATGTGTTACCAGGTTTTTTCTCACGATCTTCTCCATCACCTTGCATGGTATACAAGTCAAGGACACTGGCCTGTAGTTCAGTGCCTCTTGCCTGTCGCCCTTTTTGTATATTGGGACCACATTCGCCGTCTTCCATATTTCTGGGAGGTCTCCCGTCTCCAGTGACTTACTATACACTATGGAGAGTGGCAAGTATGTGTGTGTGTGTGTGTGTGTGTGTGTGTGTGTGTGTGTGTGTGTGTGTGTGTGTGTGTGTGTGTGTGTGTGTGTGTGTGTGCGTGCGTGCGTGCGTGCGTGCGTGCGTGCGTGCGTGCGTGCGTGCGTGCGTGCGTGTGTGTGTGTGTGTGTGTGTGTGTGTGTGTGTGTGTGTGTGTGTGTGTGTGTGTGTGTGCGTGAACATTTCCTCGGGCCAATTACCATGGGCATTGATTGGCAAGACCTGTTGGTACTGGCTTTGGGTCAGATGACACGTCGCTTTGGGTCAGCTTCCAGCGCCTAAGATAAGTTGTTTGTCAAGTCATGATCAGAGGGGTGTTTTTGTGCAGGTTATGGAGAGGAGACGGTGGGATGGTGCGAGCCCGGGATCAACACCATCTGCCTGCAGCTGGTGCGAGAGGTCCCGGTCCATAGTGGTCCAGGACACCCCACCACACTTCTCCCAACACTCACACCCTCACTTGTCTGGGTCGTACAGGTAACTGATTGTACTACTTTGATTGTTGATAGTCTGATAATAAACTAGCTAATAGTCAGGAAATAAACTAGCCGCTAGTTTATTTACCCCTCATACTCATTCTTAATAACATGTAAAAAGACAGAGTTCTCTAGTCTCTATTCACTGTTGCAGATTCTGACTTGTTCCAACAGTTTCAGAACCCTGTTGAAAGCCTCTTGTGTTTTTACCCCTAACCCTCGATCATATTTCCTCTTGTCCTGCGTCTCTCCAGGGAGCATTAGATTGAAACACACTTAAATCTGTCCTCGTAGCAAAGGTCCCACCATACCAGGCCATCTTTTTCTGTATATTATCAAGAATGTTCAGTCTTTAGTAGTAGTAGTAGGAGGAGGAGCAGAGTTGGCGAGGGTCGTCCACGAGGTCACCCGTGTTAGATATTGCTGATGGATGATGACACTTTTGCTTCTGTTTCTGAGGCTTCTTATTATAAATTCCTCTCCCTGTTTGATTTGTTTTGTTTATTTTTAATCCTTTGTAATAGTTCCAATCTCTCTCGCATTGTGATCTATCAAAAACTGTATTATTCATATTCAAATTCAAATGTTTATTCAGATAAAAGTGCGTATATAGAAGATGAGTTACAAACATAATGTTGGATTTATAGATAGAGCTGGTACATACAACACCTAAAGCCACTAATACGCACAGCGCTTCGGGCAACCAGGTCACGAGGCATATTGCATCACTTTCTTTCTCAACATAAATGAGCATTTACCGTTTTTCGGGCAGCATGAGAGCTTGTTAAGCATAGTAACGCCCTAAATGCATATTCCATATAAAAACCAGAACAACTAGAGGCAAAACAGTGCAAAAAAACAGGTTTAATTTTTACCCCGTCATTGAAGAAATTAAAACTGGACTATAAAAATTGAATGTTCGACTGGTAATATTGATTTCAAACCTGTTCAGCGTAATTCGAGTAATATGTTACTAGCATAAGGTAGATTTGTTTTATTTTAAATTATTATTTTGATTACTAATACATGTAAATACATAACTATTCCCTATAGATTATATTGCACGCGTCCTTAGCGCTCGCTCCGCCAACGATTTCGCCTGGCTTCGACCTCTTGAAAGGGAGGGATGATTGGGCACTAAAACTTAAACTAGTCGCTCTGTTCACTCAAAAGTAATTGGGGACCTGGTTGTAAACCGAGTGGCGGGTTGTGTTGCGGGGAAATCTAGTCGGGTAAGGCTTAAGATGAGCTAAGGCAAAGGGGAAAGTGTTAAGCCTGCTGACATGAGTCACAATTCGTATATACCTGTGTACAAAAAAAAAAATACATTGCTGTCTTACAAAAAGATTTACAGTAGTTTACAATATACTTTTTCCAAGCTTAATAATTTACTCGTCAGATGTATTTGAAGCAGTTCATAATAAATAATATACGGAAGTACACTTTGATTATTATAGGTAATATTATAAAAATATTGGGAAATATCAATAGCGAATTTAAAACGCTTCACATTTAATAACCTGTTACCAGATACAGGAGAGGTCTGATCTTTCTTCTTTTTGTGTAGGTTTCCAGTTATAATAACTTTCACCCACTTGTCCAGCCACTTGGGCTGGACGGACCATTCCCCCCCTCCCGTCCCATCCCAAATACTTATGCTGACTCCTTCCAAGTGCTATATAGTCGTAATGGCTTGGCGTTTTCTCCTGGTAGTTCCCTTCCCTTCCCTTCCCTTCATTCAATCGTTTTCACTAATTGTACGTTTTATTTATTAACGTTACAGCTATCCTAGCTTTTTTTTTATTCATGCAATGTCTTTTCTAAATTGTCTCAAATCTCACAGGATGGTTAATTATATCAACCATCCCAGAGAGATGGAGATTTCTAGTATCACTCTTGACACAAACTATGTAACCCATCGTTTAATAAACTATGTAACCCCTTCATAGTTTATAGCAGCTATATAAATGTTCAAACACCTATGTTAATAAAATAATAAAAAGTCTCATATTACGTAAATCAAACTCTGATATTAATTATTAATTTCCAGTACACTCGTAGATTACCATGCGCAAATCCCTTGATTGATGATATTGTATTGTTTTTATACAGTTTATTGTGCACCCCATACTCATCCTGTGAGCGGTAGCGCAAAAAGGATTACAGAGGGCACAAAAGGTTTTTATCAGACCTCAACGAAGATTATTACATTAACAATTTCATCTATGCTTCACACATTATAAACCGGTTGAATATGGTAGTTACCAGTGTCGTTGTTTGTCCCACAGACCAACACGGGTGTGGTGTATGGCGTGTGGGGGGCAGAGTGGGTGGCGCGCCGGCTCCACCAGGGACCCAGCGGCAGGGTGGCCGGCCTGGCCTTCTCCTCCACCCAGGCTCACCTGGCCGTCACCACGCTCCATCGCTACCTCCTGGTCACCGCCCTGCCACAGGTCTCCCAACCTGCTACTCCCATCATCCACTCACCTAGATCCACTCTCATATGTGCACGCACCTACAGTAGATGCACTTACTTAGACGCAGTCACCTAGATGCACTTATTTAAATACACTTACGCATGGTGATCTATGCGTACTCGATTAAAATTCACTCTCCTAGATATACTCATCTACATGTACTTACATATAGGTACTTTTCTAGATGCACTTACCTATATCTACTCACTTAGATGTATGTGTGTGAAGAATGAGGTAAAGTGTTACAGACTTTTCTCAGGTTTTAGACCATATTCGGGTGAAGGTGACTCTGGTGGCAGGCGCCATTTTCCTTTCCAAGTTTGGGTTATTCATTATTAACTTTGCCACTGACAATTTCCCAAGTCTCTCTGAGATACATGAAGAGTAAAAATAACCTAGATCGTGTACAGTGTTACTTTGTGGCATTCAGAAGTTCCAAGAATCCAAACCGGTTTGATGACCTACATGGCGTTTTGGTATAAATTCTGTGAATTTTTTCATGATTTAAATATATTTTCACGTCTATTGGATTGAGTGGCTAGGCTGTGATCACTAGATCGCAGGTTCGAGCCCAGCAAGTGTCCTTGGTATTACATATTCTCACCGCATAGTGCGAGTTCATTCATAGTTGAGAACATATGGATAACATAATCACATCTGTTCCGCAACTCGGATTCTTTCGACAGTTGTGTACAATTGATTAGAAGCTGTGAAGCTTGCCAGAGTTTGTCTTTGCTGAACGAAGATGAGTGATGGTGAGGAATGGTGTATGAGGAGCCATATGAGGCTGTGTATGAGGATGTCCAGGAGGAGGAGGAGGAGGAGGAGGAGGAGGTACAGGACAGAGGTAGGAGGATGGTATGTGTGTGAAAGAGAGAAAGAGAAAGTGTTGCCACAACAGGTCCACCAGTCTACCTTGACGAGTATTTACCTGTACTATTCAAGTACCTGTAATCGTAGATGAAGTCATGCGAATTTATATAAATATAAATATATATAATTTTGTACAGTTAATCGATGATTATATTAGACATCCCTGAGTTGTAGTGCTTATTGTAACATCATTAATTTCATAATTATCATATTAGACATGTGATACATGTACACATCAACTGGAATGTTCTCTTTCTCTCCGTATGTGTGTGTGGAGGAACAGTCATGCGAGGAGGAGGACCCGGAGTGTGTGGGTGATGGAGACTACAGGACGGTGAAGGTGCCGAGGCCGCTCGTCAGGGCACAGGTGGAGGGCACGCCTTGCTGCGTCGTCTGGGCCACCTGTCAGGTAGGTGACCATAACAGAGTCGTCTGGGCCACCTGTTAGCTAGGTGAGCACAGTCGGGTCGTCTGGGCCTCACACCACTATTCATAAGTACAGCGAAAGAAAGCAGAACATTTTTAGAATTCGTCATTCCTGATTCAGTTTTCTTGGAAAGAACTAGGTAAAATTTAAGGCAGTAAATGATGGTATGGATGTAGTGAACCATAACAGGCTCCTGGGACTCTCAGGCTAACAACACAGCCACAAGTCTCACTAGGAATATGTTCAACACTAACTAGAGTGTTGGCATTACAAGGATAAATCTCCGTCTGGAATTGTCTGCTTTCCTTATATGAATGGAACGGTCTTCTCTTTTTGTGGGGGGTTTCTATTTGCTTTCCCGTCTGCAATGCATACGTCGCCAATGTACATGTGGCAGACGTTTCACGAAACTGTCGGAATCAGCAGAGAAAATACGAGAGCAACCGTACAGGGCCTGGGAGCAAGGTCGAGTTAGAGTCCTTGAGGGTCTCTTCTCAGACTAGCCTCACCTGGTCCTGGTCCACGTTGATCGTTGGAATCTCCTCAATGATTTAACACTTTAAGGGACTCCTAGGGTCCTCATCACATTTATAGTTTAGTGAATATAGGCAACTCGGTGTTGAAGACATCTAGAGCTGAAGACTTGAGTAAATAATTGGCAGTATTCAGAAGTGGTTCAACGGAAACACCGCATAAAGCTTAACAGTAGTTTATTTACTAACTTAACCACTAATCAAAAGGGTGCTTGGTTTACTTTAGATTGGCGTCAGAAAGGCTATGGTTGTATTAGCGAGACTCTTGGCGTCTGGCTAATGGACTCGTATCCACTCGTGGAGTAACACCTAACTTAACACAACTGACAGCCAATCATTAACACGGCAACCTAACTGCCGGTATGCAAAGGGATCACAAGAGTTCCAACCGGATACTCGGGTAATGATATGCAATAAACACAATGGCACTGTCAGTGGGACAGGCAATAACATGCACAATAATAATAACACACAATACTAAATGTGTTGTGTATGTGAAGCTCACATTCACAGACGAGTGTGAAATACCGCGATACCACACAGATAAACACGCATACACCGTCGGGTGCCTTCATCTATAACCTGTGTCAGGTATGAGAAGGTGAGAACTGTAGTTGATCCCTCAGATCAACACAGACACAATAAAACAATGACAAGATCTTGTACTTACAGGTGGGGTACCTCTCTTTATTCACTCACTCACTCACTCACTCACTCACTCACTCACTCACTCACTCACTCACTCACTCACTCATGCACATTTATGCAAGGACTCATAGGTGGCCTGACAGCTGGTTCCTCGTTACAACGTGAGACCATTGGCGACAGGCTTTCCCGCAAACCACACTTGAAACGCGGGGTACTCGCAGGAGGGCGTGCTGTATGTCAACAGACACACGCACACACACTTATGGCACTGGCGGTGAGTAAGATGGTGACGTCATGTGGTACAGTGAGGGCGGCGGCGGGCAGCTGGCGGGCTACACGCTCGGGACAGAGTGGCAGCTGTATGGTACCATGTGGTACACTCTGGTACACACAGGTCACTTAGGCAGCGGCACTCCTTAGTTCACTCTTGGTCACTCACAACGATTTTTGTCACCAGGGGTTACCTGATACCAGTCTGTTTCGCTCTGGTGATTTTGTTACGATAGGCTTCTAAACAATATAGTCACAGTCGCAATTCACGGCGAGCGTTGGTATATCGAGAAGATGCTGAGTTTAACTTGTCGGTGAGGAATGGACGGTGTTCTGTCTATTGGCCGAGAGACAGAACAAGACATGTCCTCTGTGCAAGGGCTCCCTCACGTGAATGCTCTTGCCTGGGGCTCAGGGCATCTCGTGGGGCACAACACAAGGGGTTACAATTTGACCAATAGCATTGCAGCAAATGAGCGGGAACCAATCATATTGATCATTCCCTGATCAGTAGCAGAGGTGACGTCAAGGACACGTCACGACCACGTCACAGTTGTTATTCTCCATCGCACCGGTTGAGGCTGACCCAGAGGTCAGATCGTTGCCTGAGCTGGTGTCCTCTCTGCTCTCTCACGCCTCGCACCAGCCAATGTACTCTCAGATCTTATGGCCAGTAACTTCCCTGTATCTACTCCCTGCCTCGACATACGGCGGCCTCCATATTATAAACGTGTTCCTGGTTAAGTGGGCATCCTGGGGACAAACAAACATGACAGATTAATATCCAGGGTTAACAGCGATAGGGCTTGTGCACGAGGATCACTGTGCACTGCAAATAGCCATTCAAGTCAGCTGTGGGAGAATCTTGAGAGGCCATACTCTTACATCACCCCCAACAAAAGACCGAGTTTCACAGAGTGGAGCGCATTCTACCTCACACCGCTGACGCACGTGCACGTGCATCTCTAAATTTCTACATTTTTACACGGTGTAAAAAGTAGTCTGGCTCTAGTCACTCTAGTGTGTGCTTCTGTCTTTGTCCACACACTTTACACTTTATTTCATCAAGCTCCCCATATATGTTCGGCTTGTGTGGACACCTGGCATAATGTTGTATCATCTATAAATGAAATTTTCGGCACCGAGTCCATAGAGTTTTATTTTAAATAACTTCCATCCCTCTAATATTATTGCAGTATTCCGTATTATTTTCTACATGATAATTAAATATTAGGTGCCTCCAAAATCTATACATTGGCCAAACAGTGTACCTGGTTGTGCCTGGGTAATGAAAATAGTTGCAGTGATGAGGATAGTGTGTGTGGAAGATGGTTGCAGTCACGAATAATGCAACCCGTTCTCGCACTTTCGTATAGTCAATATTGACTTATTAAATACGTGCATGTGACATACTAAACATACTAGTTTATATTGAAAACATTCATAGAAAACACCGACCTTACCTAACCTTCTTAGTATGTTAAGGTAAGCATCTTATTGCTTCGTAATTACAATTATTACTTAACCTATTATAGGTATAGGTTAACTAATTATAATTATAAGTAATAATCTTATTGCTTCGTAATTACAATTATTACTTAACCTATTATAGGTATAGGTTAAGTAATAATTGTAATTACGAAGCAATAAGATGCTTATCTTAACATACTAAGAAGGTTAGGTTGTAACGGGGGGTGGGGGAAATAGCTCTATCTTGTCCATTATTCCACCCCCCAGTTAACTAACGAGGCCGGGGGAAACAGCTCTCTCTAGTCCGTTATCCCGTCCCCAGTTAGCTAACTATTCTAGAGCACCCTCCAGAGTTCCTAAGGCAACCTCTCTCGTTCAACACCTTGTAACCTAGGTATTTGACTACCTAGGTGCTAAGACTACAAGGAGCCGTAACTGGATCAGCTACCCGAAACTCTAGAGAGAACTCTAGAATACAGAATCATTGCCACAAACGTATAAGAGGAAACGAAAGGAAAGAAATGAATAGTGAAGTAATTAGTGAGGGTTTGGGGTAAGAGGTAGGGAGGTGGGAGGAGCGAGGAGGGTCATTAGTTGAAAGTGAGAGTTTAGAGATGGGTGGAGGGAGAGGTGTAGATAGGTAGAAGTAGAAGAGTAGATAGAAGTTGTAGAAAGTAGATAGTAGAAGACGAAATGCTGCCACCATCCATTCATGATCATTACATACAAGACAAGGAATGGAACTTGCCTGTATCACAAAATTCTCAAAGGATGTTATCATGAGTTCATTATTAGTATGTTCCCTCTGTACCATGTATCAACTCCAAACATGTACTCATTTATATCATGAACCCAGTAACCACAGAGGCTTTCTCAAATCCTCAACTCAAAGCTCTAGGGAGCAAAGTTAAACACAATTTAAATAATAAATTCATAATTATATTTCACATGAAGTATCATAATTTAGCAATTCAATTAAAATGTTCCAGTTTAATATGCAAAGTGAGTCATCATCCAAGAATTCGAGAACCCTACAACTTGACTGCCCCTGATCATCACACAACATATGTAAACACGACCAAGTCACCTTAATGTTCACTCACCGAGTACTGAGTCTAAGTTGAATAGAGAGGGGGGGGGGGGTCTGTAGCTTGACAGAGACTGTCTCGCCCCTGCCGGCCGACAACCTCCCTGGTAGGGACGTCTTCTCTCTCTCGTCTGCTGCTCTGTCTGTTAATGCTCCATGCTGGATAGCTCTCCGAGTTTATATTGGGGAACCTAGTAGCTAACTCCGCCCACAAGTAGATAGCCTCCGGCACTACCAAGCCACTCCTCAAACGTCGGCTTGTTTGAAGGCTACCAGACTACAATTAAGAGCTTAGCGGAAGCAAGGTGAAATTCTCATGATCTGACCTCAGGTCACTTGAGGTCATTAACGCTTTGAGGTGTGAGATCTCAGGCAGACAACTGGCGCCTTTCCAAATCCGTCTGTGACTCATATTCTATATATATTTTAAATAAACTAACCCAAACACTTTTACAGTGTTACATCTCCCCTTCTCCCCGAAATAAAGTTTTTGCAACACTGCTAAAGCAAGCTAGCTGTGTGCAACAACTTTATTAACGAAAAAAAAAATACATCCTAGCTAAACAAATATACATCATCCTACTCTAAAAAATGAAATATGTAGACAGACGTCCATTGTCTCTGGCTGGGCGACGTCACTGCTTGGTCTTGTAGATAATCCTGTACCACATTTCTTCAACACAACTGCCTCCGTCGCTTCTCCGTCGTTAACGCACAACAACACTTGGTCAACCCGAAAGCCGTTACTACTTGAACTGAGCACAGGACCGTGGAATTCGGTTGTCCCAGCTGATCTGTAATTGGCCCTACGTCAGTCACCATGAGAGACGTATATTGGGGTTCTTCACAGCTATAGGGACTACAAGTTTCGAGACCTTCATATAGTTGCCAACAGTAGAAATCCCATCCTACTCTTCTTCCTCCCTGTTGCTCCAGCACGCCTCCTTCAGAGAGCTACTTCTGACAGCCACATCAAGTCCGCATGACACAGGAAGAATCACTCAACAGAGCAACATGCTTGTAGGAGGGGCGGCCAGTCAAGGCAAACGATCCTGTCTTGCAATTACGCTCCATGCAATAATGCTGACACCAGCAAGGGACACTAGGTATCGTGTCTCAGCTTGGCTTATCTTCTTCTTTCTTCTCTCTTCTTTCTTCTCTCTTCTTTCTTCTCTCTTCTTTCTTCTTTCTTCTCTCTTCCTCCTCCCATGGGTCTTTGACAAGCGACCTGGGGTCCATTGGGGGTCTGTCCGTCCTGGGGTCCATCCTGGGTAGACCGATGTTGGTGGGACAGACTGGAGTCGTTGTTGCTCCTCTTCCATCATTACTGGGTCGTCTGGGGTCGTCTGCAGAACGACCTGGGGTCCACTGGGGGTCCGTCCGTCTTGGGGTCCACTGGGGTCCGTCCGTCTTGGGGTCCACTGGGGTCCGTCCGTCTTGGGGTCCACTGGGTAGACCAATGTTGACCGACCGAGAGGGCTGCATCTTGGGGTCCCCTGGGGTGGTGGTGGTGGTGGTGGCCCTGACATCCAGGTAGGGGCTGGTCGTCGTAGTGGTGAGGAACAGCCGTGAGTGTGGTATAAGGCAGCCGTCTCCCTCTTCTGTATGTGCGTCTCTCCTCTCTTCTGGCTCCCACCTGTGAAATGAACAGAAAGGCGACAATACGTGTTCCCAAGATGTTTGTGTGACCCTGTCGTTTGTATAGGGTTACACAGTCCTATCATACCGCTCTCCTCCTGGCAACAACTACACTTCAATTTTTAATAATTCAATTAACTCTGAATGATATTGACTTGGTGGAACATAAAACAGTAACAGAGTAAAGTTAGAGAAGAGAGAATAAGGTCATCACTACTTTTAACTTGTCACAAAAAAAAATCAACACTAATAGACAAAACACTAGCCTAAACTTAACTGTACCGTTCCTAATCTTAAGTACATAATTAACCATTACTCCCACCCTTAACCTACAGCCACCTACGTGACCCAGAGTGTTTCCCTAGCTTCTCCGCCGGTAAACAACTCCCAAACTGTTGTCACCCCTGTGACCAGACTATCTAACGTCGAGCGTCCCCAACGTGAAGTCTACTGACACACTAGTCCACACTAGCATGCTGTACAATACCAGTACACCTCGGGTTATTGCGTTCAAATGGAGTAAAACAGTCGATCGCAATAATCTGAGCAGAACCACACTTAAACTACTTAAGAACTACACCTGCCACTCCCCACTGACCTGGAGACCAGCGGTGGCTGGGTGTCCCCGTGGGACATGCGAGGTCACCTGTCACACTCAGCTGACCTGCACTACCAACACCGCTAAGTTCCCAAATCGCCAAATCTTATTACTAACATAAATCACTACACACGCAAGTTCTGGTGAACATTCCCTGAACACCACAAAACTCACAAAATCACTAAACACAACACCAGAGAATCACTATCTCCTAACCTGAAAAAAGTTCGCTAACTCGCGAATATTAAACACCTGTCAAGATCTCCCTGATAGCGCCTGAGCGGCAAAAAGACACGTGGGACTGAACAATGTTAAAAGAACACCAATACCTTAAACATTGTTCAACACCGCTGCCATCATTGTAACGGGGGGTGGGGGAAATAGCTCTATCTTGTCCATTATTCCACCCCCCAGTTAACTAACGAGGCCGGGGGAAACAGCTCTCTCTAGTCCGTTATCCCGTCCCCAGTTAGCTAACTATTCTAGAGCACCCTCCAGAGTTCCTAAGGCAACCTCTCTCGTTCAACACCTTGTAACCTAGGTATTTGACTACCTAGGTGCTAAGACTACAAGGAGCCGTAACTGGATCAGCTACCCGAAACTCTAGAGAGAACTCTAGAATACAGAATCATTGCCACAAACGTATAAGAGGAAACGAAAGGAAAGAAATGAATAGTGAAGTAATTAGTGAGGGTTTGGGGTAAGAGGTAGGGAGGTGGGAGGAGCGAGGAGGGTCATTAGTTGAAAGTGAGAGTTTAGAGATGGGTGGAGGGAGAGGTGTAGATAGGTAGAAGTAGAAGAGTAGATAGAAGTTGTAGAAAGTAGATAGTAGAAGACGAAATGCTGCCACCATCCATTCATGATCATTACATACAAGACAAGGAATGGAACTTGCCTGTATCACAAAATTCTCAAAGGATGTTATCATGAGTTCATTATTAGTATGTTCCCTCTGTACCATGTATCAACTCCAAACATGTACTCATTTATATCATGAACCCAGTAACCACAGAGGCTTTCTCAAATCCTCAACTCAAAGCTCTAGGGAGCAAAGTTAAACACAATTTAAATAATAAATTCATAATTATATTTCACATGAAGTATCATAATTTAGCAATTCAATTAAAATGTTCCAGTTTAATATGCAAAGTGAGTCATCATCCAAGAATTCGAGAACCCTACAACTTGACTGCCCCTGATCATCACACAACATATGTAAACACGACCAAGTCACCTTAATGTTCACTCACCGAGTACTGAGTCTAAGTTGAATAGAGAGGGGGGGGGGGGGGGTCTGTAGCTTGACAGAGACTGTCTCGCCCCTGCCGGCCGACAACCTCCCTGGTAGGGACGTCTTCTCTCTCTCGTCTGCTGCTCTGTCTGTTAATGCTCCATGCTGGATAGCTCTCCGAGTTTATATTGGGGAACCTAGTAGCTAACTCCGCCCACAAGTAGATAGCCTCCGGCACTACCAAGCCACTCCTCAAACGTCGGCTTGTTTGAAGGCTACCAGACTACAATTAAGAGCTTAGCGGAAGCAAGGTGAAATTCTCATGATCTGACCTCAGGTCACTTGAGGTCATTAACGCTTTGAGGTGTGAGATCTCAGGCAGACAACTGGCGCCTTTCCAAATCCGTCTGTGACTCATATTCTATATATATTTTAAATAAACTAACCCAAACACTTTTACAGTGTTACAAGGTAAGGTCGGTGTTTTCTATGAATTTTTTCAAGGTAAACTAGTATGTTTAGTATGTCACATATGCATGTATTTAATAAGTCAATATTGACTGTAAGAAAGTGCGAGAACGGGTTGAATAATGTGTATTGAAAATGGATAAGTATGAAGATAGTGTAGTGAAGATATAGCCTCGAGTACCCGAGTTAGTATACTGAAGCATATTTGTTGATTAGTTTCTTAAGAAGGAAGTTTAATGATGAACTCTTCAAAGTTAATTTACAAATTGCATTGCACACAGTATATGTCGCTATATGACACATTTTGTTGAAGTTCTCAACATCTTTGAAAGAACGCAGATGGATACAATTGAATCTAATAGCGCAGTGGTCTACGCCCACTTATACCCGAGGATCCTAGGTTCGATCCTCAGGTGGGACAGAGACTGTTAGGTATGTTTTCGTTTGCCTCATGCATATATTCACCTGGCAGAAAATAGGTACTCGGGAATTAGGCAACAATTATAGAGTGTATCCTAGGGAAGGCTATCAGAAGTTGGCCTAGGGGGGGGGAGGGGGGGAAGGGAACTATCGGGGGGAAAGCGCCAAGCCAGTGATTGAGGCCCCCCCCAATTTTTTTTGGGGGGGGGGCCTCAATAAGTCTAACAGACTTCCTGTCCCCAAGATTGGGAAACCATATTAGTAGACATAACAGTATACATTCCATACCTGGTGAGGTGAGGTGCCTTTACGGGTTATTCATGCCCGTGCCACCTCTTGGGTGGTTTAATCTTCATCAATCAAGTAAGGAGAAACCAGTCTATTTTGACTGGGGCGTAGGTGTGGTAGGTGACACCTTTGTCTTGGTCTTGAGGATACTTGTACATGTTTAAGTGTAAGTTGGCTCTTGATAGTTGAATGAGTGTTTGACATGTAGTGCTTTGGCTACGTCCAGCCTATTATATGTGCACGTATAAATTACTTCCATTTTGCTGGTTAGGATATTTCTGGTGATACTCTGGTTGTGTGTCGGAATTATATGATCTTAATAGAGAGTTGTTTGTGCATTATTAGATGCTTTGATAGAAATGTCGTCTTGCCAACATATTCAGATCGTTGGTGCTGACAGTTCTCAAGAGGACACGCGAAGCCATTCGTTTCTTTCAAGTCCTTCCATTTGGTGTTGGGACAGTTCTTGATGACAAAGTTGAATGTCTTCTTGCATTCAAAATCCAAAGAGGTTGCTTATGTTTGTTCATGTTCCAGGTGACTGGGGAAGAGGACCTGGTGGTAGTAGGCCTGGAGGATGGCTCAGTGAACCTATTCGTGTTTCATATGGCCATCAGGACCAAGGAGGAGCACCTCACCCTCATCCAGGTGGAGCGGCCCCACGAAGCCCCTATCCTCCACATGAGTGCATCAAAGAAAGCCAAGCCTGGAGAAGCAAGGACAACCCCGGTGCTTGTGACAGCCGCAGCCGACAGACGAGTCTTCATATTCCGGCTCATCAGAGTTGGAAAAATAACAAAATTAGAGCCTGTTGGATTCCACCATTTAGATTCTGTGCCAGAGAGGATTGAAGTAAAAGGGGTAAGGTGTTTTTAAGGTACAGTTGTAGCTGAAGTATCTATATTTATGGATACTTCATTTATATTTATGGATATTATGGAAGAGGGAAATATACCAAACATGTAATTATGTAATGAAATGTAATTATTCTTACCGATAAATTGTAATTTCTCTACGTCACACGTAACTATATAAAAATAACACAATAATATTGATAATGATAATTATTACTATGTCCAACTGTGAAGGAGAAAATAAAGTGTGTGTAGGGAATGCTTTAAATTAAAAAAAAACTATTGGTGGAATTAATGACATAAGTATCCGTGACAGTTTCTGTTCCGTGACACATTTGTGTGTCTAAATGTGAATTAAATAGATGTTGTAGTGTGAGAAGAGTGTATGACACAATACCAGAAGATATATCCAAAGGCGAAGATGTATCCAAAGGTATCAGGGCAAAAGGTATATGCAGAAATGATCAAGTGCAGTGGAAAGAAAGGGAACCCAATGGTATGAATAATTTGACAAGAAAGTAAAGGCTGTGTTGTGCCAGATAATTCTTAAATTACTCTTTACCCTTTTATATAAATAATGGTAAACATATCGAGTGTAAGAACCAAATAGGAATTAGTCCCAAATATGTGTAGGTTAATTCTGTAATGAGTTATTGGTATGATATTAAGGTAGGAGTAGGCCAGGAGTGTGATGCGTGTCCTTGGTTAGTATGTACTTGTGGACGGGGGCACGAGGAAGGTTAAGGTAAAGATGCCAGGGAAGGTTGTTAATACGAATACGTGAAATATATTTCATTTCATGCACCCGTACGAGGCAGTGCTTCTGTCAGGTAATTGTAAACATATGTAGATCAGTTGAAAGTTATGCTGACAAGTAAACAAATAATACTAACAGTTAATGTGGGCAAACGTAATGGTGGAGGAGGTGAGGTGGGGGGGGGGGGAACTGTATTTTTTTAGCGGTAAATGGAAAAGTCTCCGAAGAGGTCAATCACCATAAATACCTGCCACCTGTAGGCGATAAAAAGAGGAATTTGTGCAAGAGGAGTTAAGAATAGAGTAGACCAGGAAAAGAAAGTGGCTGGTGCATGAACAGCTTGTGTAGTAGTTGTAGTAAGGTAGGAAGAGATGCGCTAGAGGGCTGCGAGCAGCTGCAGTAGTGACCAGTCTTGTCTCACTCTTCACATCATCCAACAAACATCTAACATAAAGTGGTTTTTGCTTATCCAAAAAGTACGAAGACAAACCCACGTAATCTATCAGACAAATGTTCGTTAGTAAAACAATGTGTATAAACTCAGTCGCTTAAATTCCAATTAAGCATCCCAATTTCGATGCTGCTGTCGATAGTGTCTAAATTACACTCTCCTAGTTATATGCTCCCTTAATGATGCATTTAGACTGACGATTCGTGTGCTAATCTTCATAGATTCTAAGTTATTGTTGGTTAAATGTGAGGTCGGGTTATGTACAGGTTTTGGATGCAAATATCAAACAGTGAGAACATAAAAAATGTATATTATGTAGTGCACTTGTTTTGCGAGAAAGATAAATGGAGTATAGAAATATAATGGTTATGGAATGATGTGGGGCGCTAGTGTCGTCAATATGTAGTGAGTGTCCGTGTTAATGTTGGGAGTGGGAGATGGTGAGGAAGGTGAAGGGCAGAGTGGGCAGACGGGGTAGTGAAGGTGAAGGACAGAGCGGGAAGACGGGATAGTGAAGGTGACGGGAAGGTGAAGAACAGTTGCCAGACGGGGTAGTGAAGGTGACGGGAAGGTGAGAAGTGGCGGGAAATAAGTTTAAAGTGAATCAATTTGAGAGGAAAGGAAATGTTAAGGAGAACGCGCCAGTTAAGCCGTTGCGAATATATAACACTTGGAAGGGATTTGAGGACAAGCCAGGAGCTGGGATAGCTGGTAGGAATGAAAGAACAATGCCAAACCACTTGGGCCATCGGGGATCGAACGCCGACCCTGCAAGAAGCGAGACCGTCACTGTAATTTTAGAGGAAGTGAATGTTTAAATATTTATTTTAAATGTTAGGGAGAGGCACTATTCATCTATAGTTTTATTCATTTTCCTCCAGGATGATTCATGAACATCTGATGAAAACATACAGCTGAGTAATGCTGGTATGATGATGATAACATTAATCTGAAAAATAATAACAACTAAATAATAATATTAATTAGTAGTAATAATAATAATAATAAATAATAATAATAATAATAATAATAATAATAATAATTAATAATAATAATTAGTAATAATACTAATAATATTGACGATGATAATTAAGAATACTACTAACACTACTACTACTACTACTACTACTACTACTACTACTACTACTACTACTAATAATAATAATAATAATAATAATAATAATATTGCAGGAGACTATTCAAGTTGTAATGCTTGATGGTATTGTTCTGGAAATCGCAGCCTACCCAGGCACCAGCACAGCGACGGCGAGGTCGACCACATCCTCCACAGTGACGCCCAACACCTCGGCGAGGGCGGCGTCCGACTCCTGGCTGCTGCAACGGCACACGGGGCCCAGGGAGTCCTGGCAGGGCGTGAGGGTAGTGCGGCACCAGCTGCTGGAGGAGGCTGCCAGGGTGGTGCACCACCAGGAGGCTGCCAGTCCTGGCTGCTCCTACCACGACCACAATCTCATCCTCGCAGTTCCTTCGTAAGCTCCACCAGTCTCTTGCAGGCTGCATTTGCTGTTCTTAATGATCTTAAAAGTAATTGTTCTTTATTTCTTGGGGTCCGCAATGACGAACACTCCAGTCTGCCAGCTCTGTATGCTCTTCGTTTATAGGAAAAATAAATACTTTGTACAAGGTTTATATTTAAATGTTTATGCTTATGACTTTCTTCATTCAATGCTTGTTTCTCAGGCCTGATGGAGAAACAGTGGTAGGAGTGACGTCCCATGGCCGCCTGGTCCACATACATCAGTCCCACAAGTCCTACAGCATCAGGGTCTCTGGCGAGACACTGGCCAGTCCCACCTCAGCCAAAACACACACTCAAGTTATCAGGCGGCCAACTATCATCTGTCGCAAAGGCGAGTGAAGCATTTAGTCATTATTGAAGTTTGTATTGCCTTGAAGTGGAGGTCTTAGTGCTTACTGATGCTTGTAAGGCATAGTTGTGGAGGTCTTGGTGCTTACTGATGTTTTTAATAATTAGACTACATTGCAATATATATGTTATTCGAATGTATATCTTTAAATCCTTAATTGCATTGAGGTTTTAAAAACTTGTCATCTTACATGAGATACACGAATCTATTTATTTACCGCGTCTAGATTATGGTTCTGGTTGCAACCATTAAGCAGTTGTTTTAAGCCAAGGTTAGAATTTGTAATGGTCTTGTACATGGGTGAAGCACATGTACAGGACAATATGTGTAAAGGATAGATGTTCCTTAATGTAGACTTTTTTTTTATCTCAAGGGATTGGAATATGGGTTGCTCATGTTGCTCTCTGTAACTCTTTCCAATACCGCCCACAAGATGGGTATGGGGTGCATAATAAATGAATTAAACTAACTCTTGTTGCTAAGGAAAATAAGAGTTGGACAGGATTCCGATAGATGACTTTTGTTGACAAACTTGCGAACTAGACACGTACGCGTCCTGTATGTGAGATACGGATAGATCCGCGAATTATAAAGGTTAGAAGAGGGAAAGCTGGATATAAAGTAGAGCTCTGAGAGTGTACCTACGTTCTAGATGCTACTTTTTGTACTGGATATGTGTATTAAAGTTGAACTTTGTTATATATGTTATTCTCTTGGACTTTTTTTTCTGGGTAGCATCTCTACTTGCATGCGTTATTCACAAATACTGTATGTAGGTTTTTGTTTATTTTAAGTGTGAGTTTCTTTATGAAGGCAAATTATTAATAAGAGTATTAATTAAGCTGTGTAGTAAGGTCTGAGGTCATCTACGTTTAGTAAGGGAAGTAAGCCCTCGACGGCTAGTGAGTATGAAAGTTTGTGGACAATTGGTGGTCCTGATTTTGTGAATGTTTGGTCACTTTCTAATTGTCGACCATAAACTTATAGAAATGTACGAAAGTATCTCTGATGACTTTTTATAGATAATTTTTCTTTCCATGTGTTCTTTCCCGCAAAGACGTTGGTGGGAGCGCTAGTGAGAACGGGCGTCGGAACGCGGTAGCCTGCGTGAGTGAGGACGGGGCGTGGGCGGCTGCCTGGGTACTGGGCAACGACCTTTTCCTCTACAAAGCTACAGGGGCATCTTTTCCTGGGCCGCAGGAGACGCAGACGCAGCTGCGCTTTCTAGTTAGTGTCGGCACAGGCAGTCAGGTCCCATGTGGTTTCTGCTCCCTAGCGGGTCATAATATTTTGTTTCCAGACATTGTTTCCAAATTAGATTAACGTCTTCGTGTTGCAGTCATTATACGCGACTCTCAAATCAGTAGGTCAGTACTCGTAGTTAACAATGTTGTATTGTTTACAACACGCCTGCTCTGAACCCTGGCCGTCCTCTCGCGTTGTGGTGACCTCACTTCCTCACACGTGTCCAGCCTCACTCACTGGTCTTCCTCACTTGTGTCCAGCCTCACTCACTTGTCTTCCTCACTTGTGTCCAGCCTCACTTGTGTCCAGCCTCACTCACTTGTCTTCCTCACTTGTGTCCAGCCTCACTCACGGGTCTTCCTCACTTGTGTCCAGCCTCACTTGTGTCCAGCCTCACTCACTGGTCTTCCTCACTTGTGTCCAGCCTCACTCACTGGTCTTCCTCACTTGTGTCCAGCCTTACTCACTGGTCTTCCTCACATGTGTCCAGCCTTACTCACTGGTCTTCCTCACATGTGTCCAGCCTTACTCACTGGTCTTCCTTACACGTGTCCAGCCTCACTCACTGGTCTTCCTCACTTGTGTCCAGCCTCACTCACTGGTCTTCCTCACTTGTGTCCAGCCTCACTCGTGTCCAGCCTCACTCACTGGTCTTCCTTACATGTGTCCAGCCTCACTCACTGGTCTTCCTTACATGTGTCCAGCCTCACTCACTGGCCTTCCTCACTTGTGTCCAGCCTCACTCACTGGTCTTCCTTACATGTGTCCAGCCTCACTCACTGGTCTTCCTCACTTGTGTCCAGCCTCACTCACTGGTCTTCCTCACTTGTGTCCAGCCTCACTCACTGGTCTTCCTCACTTGTGTCCAGCCTCACTCACTGGTCTTCCTCACTTGTGTCCAGCCTCACCCACTGGTCTTCCTCACATGTGTCCAGCCTCACCCACTGGTCTTCCTCGCTTGTGTCCAGCCTCACTCACTGGTCTTCCTCACATGTGTCCAGCCTCACTCACTGGTCTTCCTCACATGTGTCCAGCCTCACTCACTGGTCTTCCTCACTTGTGTCCAGCCTCACTCACTAGTCTTCCTCACTTGTGTCCAGCCTCACTCACTGGTCTTCCTCACATGTGTCCAGCCTCACCCACTGGTCTTCCTCACATTTGTCCAGCCTCATCTTGTGTACTGCACTAAATATTCAGAATATTCGATTTGATTATAAATACAATCTGTTATTGTGATCACATATTCAAATCAGTGTATAATCAGTGTATAAGTCGCTTAATAATAATGACTATATTTGTGTGTGTGAAGGGCGTGCGGGGCGTGGGGGTGAGCGGCGCGGCGCCCAGTCTGGAGCAGCGGGCGCAGAAGGAGGCGGCTGACCGTCGCAGGGCCAGCATGGAACACCAGGCTACGCTCCTCCAGCAGAAGCTCTCCAAGCTCAAGTGGGATTTTAAAAAGCTGACTGTAAGGTAGTGTATAGTGTGAATAGCTGTCAAAGTGTATAAACAAGGTCGTGCAGACTTGATTTGAGACTCAGCTGTATTTTGGGGAGCCGGTCGGCTGAGCGGACAGCACACTGGACTTGTGATCCTGTGGTCCCGGGTTCGATCCCAGGCGCCGGCGAAAAACAATGGGCAGAGTTTCTTTCACCCTAAGCCCCTGTTACCTAGCAGTAAAATAGGTACCTGGGTGTTAGTCAGCTGTCACGGGCTGCTTCCTGGGGGTGGATGGAGGCCTGGTCGAGGACCGGGCCGCGGGGACACTAAAGCCCCGAAATCATCTCAAGATAACTCAAGATAACCCAACTGATCCTTACCTGGTGTGTCTATGGGTCGTGATTCTCGAGCCTCGCCTCATAGCTATCGCACTTGGCTCGTTTACTCATGCCTACATAATCGTCTTAATTATGGCAGTCAGCATAATTGTTCACCGTCATAATTGCTTCTGAAGCTGAAGCTGTGAATGAATCTGGGGTTCTATACGTCTGGCTCAGTGTCAGTCAACTTCATATGAATATTTCCTTATATTTGTCTGACTCATTTGTGCTTCCAACTGATACATGTGCCCCTTGTTTTTTGTCTTTCAACTGGAAACGATTATGTTCATCAGACTGTGTCCACTCCCCCTCACCCAGGACGTGACATTAGGTTGATATCAATATCTGAATTACTTTTCCAGAGTCGAACGTTTTAGATCACTTTGCCTTTATAGCTCATTTATCTGATCTATGGTACCTGACTTCTGGCAGATCCTTGAAGTTGCTCGTTTGCAACAGACCTGCGCAGCCAGTCCTAAATTCTAAAGGAGGAGAATTCAACATATTAAATTTTAATAATAAACATAAAAACATAATGACTGGGATGCTGTGTATGGAGTCAGCCTCCATCACATCACTTCCTAATGCATTCCATTTGTCAACTACTCTGACACTGAAAAAATTCTTTCTAACGTCTCTATGGCTCTTTTCGGCACTCAATTTCCACCTGTGTCCCCTAGTGTGTGTGCCCCTTGTGTTTAAAAGTCTGTCTTTATCTACCCTATCAATTCCTCTGAGAATCTTGTATGTGGTGATCATGTCCCCTCTAACTTTTCTGTCTCCCAGTGACGTGAGGTTTAATTCCCGTAGTCTCTCCTCGTAGCTCATACCCCTCAGTTCGGGTACTAGTCTGGTGGCAAACCTTTGAACCGTTTCCAGTTTGGTCTTATGCGTGACCCATGTCTGCTATTTTTAAACAATGCTGTTTGTCGACCAAATTGTATTTTTGCTATTTTTCTGCCATGTTCCCCCATTTTATATTTTTATATTTTCTCAACACATTTTATACTTTAATCTCAATTAGCATTAAGTTTTTGTCTTTAGTGTTTTTCCTGCCCGAAACGCTTTGCGTAATAGTGGCTTTAGGCATTGTATATACTAGCTCTTTCTATAAATCCATCAATATTTGTATCACACCTTGTATGTATGTACTTTACCTGAATAAACATTTGAATTTTGAAACATTTGAGATATAGACTCCATACTGGAGCCGCATACTCCAGGATTGGTCTGACATATGTGGTATATAATGTTCTGAAAGATACCTTACACAAGTTTCTAAAGGCCGTTCTTATGTTAGCCAACCTGGCATATGCCGCTGATGTTATCCTCTTGATATGAGCTTCAGGGGACAGGTCTGGCGTGATATCAACCCCTAGGTCTTTCTCTCTCTCTGACTCTTGAAGTATTTTATCTCCCAAATGATACCTTGTATCTGGTCGCCTGCTCCCTACTCCTATCTTCATTACATTACATTTGCTTGAATTAAACTCTAACAACCATTTATTCGACCATTCCTGCACCTTTTATTAATTATTATTCTTTCTCACAGAGCTGATGAAACTGAGGAAGGCCGAACATTGTTGGAGGAGCTGCCCTTGCACTCCACCATAACGTCCACTCTCCACCAGCTCACCAACAACAACATGAATAAGGTAGATGTCTTCCCCATCACCTGCACCTTCCCCCATCATCACTACCCACCACCATCACATCTCTCTATAACGCCAACCCCCCACCCTCAGCACTCACCCCCCACCTTCCACCACCACCCTCAACACTCACCCCCACCTTCCACCACCACCTTCAACACTCACCCCCACCTTCCACCACCACCCTCAACACTCACCCCCACCTTCCTCCACCACCCTAACCACTCACCCCCACCTTCCTCCACCACCCTCAACACTCACCCCCACCTTCCTCCATCACCCTCAACACTCACCCCCCCCCCCCAACCATCCTCACCACTCAACATTTTCGACACTTTTGTTGTGTTGTGTTGAGAATGTTGTGTTGTTCATGCTTGCTGTATTCTGATGTTGTAATATGTTTTGCTTGTTCTTCCACTTCCCAACTATGTATCCTACCCTTGTTTTTTGCGCCTTTCTGTATTTTGTTTAAATTGTGTTGGGCTATTCCGTTGTGGGGCTTTGGCGCCCTTTTTTATTGTATTTCTCATCTGTTTTATTAATAAAAAGGAAAAAATAACCTCTCTCCTCCAAATTTCCTGTTATTTTTATTAATAACTGTGAGAATGTTAAACAAAAGGTTACTTTTGCCATGATTGTTGATGTGTGATTCTACTTTAGTAGTAGCTGGAGAATGTTTAATATTACGCTTCACAAAATAAAGAGCTTGTATATGTGCTATTCGTTGTAAGTTATAGTTGCAAAGCATTTTCTTTCAAGTCTTGGTTGTCTGTGTGACAGGTGGTGGCTGCCAGCAACAGCGAGTTGGAACGTCTGGAAGTGCTGTTGGAGAAGCTAAGGACGCTCTACTCCTGGAACCCTCTTGTCTCAGTCCCTCCAGTCCACTTCCTTGGGTCAGTCTCGCGCACACACACACTCTCAACACCCACTGGCTCAGAGTGGCTGTTGACTCTAACTTCCATATTCCACCCCATTCTTTCTTCGTTATATTGTACAGTTTTCCTTAAGGTGTCATTTTCTTGCCCTATGCCGTCATTATCGCAGTTCACCCTTGGACTCTGGGTAATTTTACGACGACTGAGTAGCAGCGGTGTGTACATGAGCACTACTAGCAAGTGTTCGGTAGCTTGTGATGTGGCGCCCCTGTACCCGCGCTGCCATTGGTTGTCTAGGTATGATGGGAGACAATGTTTTCTTGTGTAGGTATATCGGTTGGTAGTCTGGGTCCAGTTCTCCCACTGATAACTAATGTGTACAGAGCGATGCTGTGGCTGTCGTAATGGTGTGCACACAAAGTTTCGTTGTATGGAATAAATAATTAATATTGAAATGATAAGACCTATAGTCGCCTGACGCAGCTGTCTGTGACTGCCTTGCACCACGTATGTCAGTTGGTCATAACATCTAATGTAATTGAAGATACCATTAATAATAGTTAACTTAGTGATATTATTTTAATAATTAATTTGACATATTAAAGCCCACATGACTAGTAACTCGCTGTCTGCGTAACTCTTAGCATCTTCCCCTTGATGTTATACAGGTGAGACTCCTTTATGGAAGTTGTGTGGAAGGTGTTGATCAAGGTACATCACCACTCCTCTATACATTTATTAATGTTCACTAATTACAAAATAATTACTGTTCATGGTAATGTTAATAAGGATCATGTGTATGTATGTGACAGTATTTGTATGTATGTGTGTATATGTATGTGTATATGTATGTATGTCTGAATGTCTGAGGTGGAAGGCTAGCTAACACTTATCGGTAGCCTCGCCTAACTTTCACCCATGAAGGATGTTGGGTAAGGAAGTACCATAGTCTAGTCGGGGTCGCCCAAGTGAAAAGCTTTACCAAATATTGGCAGTTATGGATACCCTCCAATACTATTTGTAGAGTCAATATTGAAATATTGGTTGTGTTCCCATAGAGGTTTTAGCAGTTTTAGCGCTTCGTATCACTGTAATAAATTTTCTGAGGGGAGGATAAGAGGGGAAGCATGAAAGAGGGAAGACGAAGAGGAGAAACTAAAGGCCAAGAAAAAATAAACAGTGATTTTATTTTGTTAACAGTTCGGACGAGGTGCTGAGCATTGTGGATACAACTGAGGAAGTATTCACCCTTTTAAGTCGCCTTGTACAGGTGAGTCTAGTCCAGGTGAGTCTGGCCCAGGTGTGTCTGGCCCAGGTGAGTCTGGCCCATGTGAGTGGTACAGATGAGAATGGTTCAGATGAGACTGGTTCAAGTGAGTTTGGTCCAAGTGAGTAATCTATATGAGTCTGGTTTTGGTGAGTCTAGTTAAGGTGAATATGACCCGAGATGAGAGTTTAAACAAAAATATCAGTGTATTGTAGTAACATAAGAGTTGTGGTGATCCCGGTGATGACTCTAGTGAGATAGTGGAGACCTCAGTGGTGACTGGTGTGGTCGTGATGACTTCGGTGGTGTGGTGGTGGTGATCCTTATTCAATTTCCCCCAGTCTTTGAGGATTTCAACCTTTTAGCATTAGTTTTCGAAGACAGTGAAGGGATTCTAATTCAGTTTCTGCACATTTCTCATCACTTTTCATTGTCTTGATTCTATACTTTTATTCTTGATGACAGTCCACTTCTCGTTTTGCGTTCTCCTTCGTTTCCAGATTTTGGAGTTTTACCTTTTCTTCCGTGAGAACTTACACTCGCTTCTTCACCAAACCAGATCTGCCTTTAACTCCAGGCAAAGTTTTTCGAGGTTTCCTAAACGAGACATTGACACAATAAAAGTAACACCAGGTAGCTTAGATAGCACACAGGGACCGGTAGCTGACTAGACAGTACGCTAGATGCGTGATCCTGTGGTCCTGTGTGTGGATTACCGGCGCCGGCGAGAAACAATGGGCGGAGTTTGTTTTGCCCTGATGCTCCTGTTACCTAGCAGTAAAAATATGTACCTGGGGAGGTAGTCAGCTGTCACGGGCTGCTTCCTGGTGTGTGTGTGTGTGAGTGTGGTGTGGAGGAAAAAAAGTAGTGGTAGTTAGTAACAGTTGAGAGCAGAGCTCAACCCCCGCAAGCACAACTAGGTGAATGCAACTAGATGAATACAGTCACAAACGTCTGCATTTGACGATCAGCCTCACCTCACTATGTAGGTCCGTGCAGGGATCTTGGTGAGGTTGATCCTCATGTTGTGGAGATTACAACAATTCCTCTATCATCAACAGATCAGGCAAGGACGTGACGATGCCGGGGGAACCGCTGACAATGGAGATGCTGTCCACTCCAACACGGTCTTGCAGGTGAGTCCTGCTGGAGAGCCCTACGCCAAGAGCGGCCCTCAGATCAGAGGCTAATTCGAATTTTAGTTTGAAAAATTTTGAGGTAATAAATTCCCATCTTTATTCCCACCATTGCAACGTAAGGGATGAGAGGCTTGTACCAGATAATGGAGGGTTGTGGGATCACCACATCTCTAGAAGAGATGTTTTGAACGAACACAAAGGTGAACACAAACTTCATAAACACAAAGGACCCAAAGCTTTATATTAGCCTTCAGCATGAAGAATTCCTGGAAGAATCCTAACGTTATTTTCGTTGAAACATAACTAGCACCTACAAAGGTGACAGGGAAGCCGACACATCATTGACAACGTGACTAATGGGCCTATTTGACGGACTTTGAGCTGCAAGCACCAACTGTTTAGCTGATTAGACATGGCAGTGGTCCCCTGAACCACCAAAACGTGATCACTGTGAGTGTATAAGCAATGAGAATCCACTTTAATGCTAATGCATAATTCTGGCAGATTTTTTTCCTTTATGTAATGAAACTGTGTCATAATGTGTGAGACACACATGGCTAAGGTGTGTCCATCACACAGGTGCGGGAGCTGCTGGAGTACTGGCTTAGGGTCATCCGTGCCGGCCCTGGTCCCCCTGGCGAGCCCCAGGAACCCTGCGTCAGGTGCGTCTCCAGTCTACTTCAGTACGCCACTAAATGTTATGACTCTTGATGACATAAACACTGGTATCTTGTGCATTGTTTAAGGGGAAAGCGAGAGTGTTTGTATTATTTTTTGCTTACAAATTGAGGTAGTGATGATATGTACAAAAGTAACTGGTTGTATGAATCATACTACAGGTCTGGGAGTGTGGCGGCCACTCCTGGAAAGCCCCGCGTTGGACAACCACCAGCGGACGGAGGGCAACCCGGAACAGGTCTGACACCACCTCCCGTCACTGCACACATCTCCCTTAGGTCAGCCAATTGGTTTTTTGTTTTCCTTCGTTATTATATCCACCATTAAATGGACCATTTTCTGTTGCATAATGTACACCATTATTTTATTAGAGCGGATCCAAGATTTGGTTAGGTTTGTAATTAGGAAGGTTTACTTAAAAATTATAGTTCATTAATTACATAAGTCACATTAACAGCATAGTATGTAGACATTGTCATTGTCAGAAACTTTATTCGTAGCAACTTATACAAATCATTGCAATACTAACTGGACTAAATAGGTGTATTGCAATCCAAATCACACTTAATTTGTGATGTGCTAGTGACAACCATCACACACATACTTAGTGTGTGATGGTTGAATGTGCTCATTAAACAAGCAACAAGTTAGTTTCCGGGACTTTTGATGAGTAGCGTAAATTGAGACGTAGACCGTCCGTGGCACCTGAGCAGGTGAGCCAGTTGTGGCCCCCTGCCCAGGTATCGCACCGGTTCTAGTCTCAAGGGGTGTGGGAGGCCCGTCCGCGCGGCCGTGCGTAGTCTCCCGGGACGTTCAGGTTGCCAGTGACGAAAGGGAGATGTGAGGATAGGGGGAGTATGTGTAGCAGGTGTGCAGCAGTTGTGTAGCATGTGTGTGCAGTGTGTGTATGTTTAAGTGTAAGTTGAAAGCGTATGTAACGAGAGCGTAGAGTTATACAGGTGTTAAGCATAGGCCTCTAGATCTGACCATAGGTCTTCTAGAGTTAAGCATGGTAGGGTAGGAGATCTAAGCATGGGGCACACGCCCTTCTGACTCTTAGGCTTACCGTGGGATTAAGAGGGAGTAGAGCAGCCGCACACGTAACTAAACGCGTTGTGCGCACCTAGTTGTACTTACCCTGTGCCAACAGTTGTCCACGATCCATCACTCAGCTTCGGGTGGGGTGTGACTGAAGTAAATGAATGGGAAGGAGGCGGGAGGGGGTGTGGAAGGTAGGGGCTCCTACATGAGAATGTGCGGTGTGCCCACCTAGTTGTACTCACTTACTTGCACTTGCCTAGTTGTACTCACCCAGGGGGCAGCAGCAGGTAGGGGTTTCCACTATTGAATGAATATATGTAATTTTAGATCAAATCCATGAGCTTCATCATACCCTCACCACACCCCACCACACCCCACTCCACCTCCCTCCTCACTCCATAATGCTATGAGATTAACGGATAGGCTGTTCCTTGGCCTACTTCGGGTAGGCTGCTCTACGGGAACTTTCAGTTATGTTATTCAAGGAGTTATATATCTGAATGATTTGTCTATAGAAAAACTTTACTTTTTCCACTAAAGAGAGTTAGGAGAAGTGTCTGGTAGTGTAATATATGGAAACATAGATAGATAAATATTAAGGTGAAGTTGTTATACTCACAACATCACCAGACGGTATCTTCAGGAGGAGTGCTCATCCTGCGGCAGGCCCTCCTCCAGGCAGCGAGCTCATCATTACAACCGCAACAGTCAAAGAAGCGGCCTACACTGGCCCGTTTATGGGGACGTTCCTCTCCATTACCCCGCCACATCCGCTCCCAACCCCTGCTCCATGCTCCTCCCCATCATTCACCTGCTATCTCATCCACTACCTGTCAATTTCTTAAGTCAACGCCTCCCCATAGCTTCATCTGTGTGTCTGTATTTTTCCTTGGGAAATTTAGAAACATTTCAAATATATATATATATATATATATATATATATATATATATATATATATATATATATATATATATGTCATACCTAGTAGCCAGAACGCACTTCTCAGCCTACTATGCAAGGCCCGATTTGCATAATAAGCCAAGTTTTCCTGAATTAATATATTTCCTCTAATTTTTTCTTATGAAATGATAAAGCTACACATTTCATTATGTATGAGGTCAATTTTTTTTTATTAGAGTTAAAATTAACGTAGATATATGACCAAACATAACCAACCCTACCTAACCTAACCTAACCTATCTTTATAGGTTAGGTTAGGTTAGGTTAGGTAGCCGAAAAAGTTAGGTTAGGTTAGGTTAGGTAGGTTAGGTAGTCGAAAAGCAATTAATTCATGAAAACTTGGCTTATTAGGCAAATCAGGCTTTGCATAGTAGGCTGAGAAGTGCGTTCTGGCTACTAGGTACGACATATATATATATATATATATATATATATATATATATATATATATATATATATATATATATATATATATATATATATATATATATATATATATATATATATATATATATATATATATATGTGTGTGTGTATATATATATATATATTGCTGGTGTTGACTTTTTGATGTGTAGTGCCTCGCAGATGTCGAGACGCCTACTATCGATGTATCTATCGATGATTTCTGTGTTGTTTATTAAGATTTCTCTGGTGATGGTCTGGTTGTGAGAGGAGATTATATGTTCCTTTATAGTGTCCTTTATACTATATAGTAGTATAGTATAGTGAGTTTAGATATCCTCACCCTGTGACTGGGTTTGGATATCCTCACCCTGTGACTGGGTTTGGATATCCTCACCCTGTGACTGGGTTTGGATATCCTCACCCTGTGGCTGGGTTTGGATATCCTCACCCTGTGGCTGGGTTTGGATATCCTCACCCTGTGGCTGGGTTTGGATATCCTCACCCTGTGGCTGGGTTTGGATATCCTCACCCTGTGGCTGGGTTTGGATATCCTCACCCTGTGACTGGGTTTGGATATAATCCTGGGTAAGAATATAATCTTCACCCTGCGTGACTGGGTCAGACTCCCCTCAACCCTCTCTGTTCTGTTCG
Source organism: Procambarus clarkii (assembly GCF_040958095.1). Lineage (NCBI taxonomy): Eukaryota > Metazoa > Arthropoda > Malacostraca > Decapoda > Cambaridae > Procambarus > Procambarus clarkii. Next base: position 40,452,315 of record NC_091167.1, read on the forward strand.
TCAGCTGTGAGGGAGACACAAGTGAGGAAGGTGAAGAAGGTGACAGCCTGGCCGCCCTGCAGTCTCAGGTGAACTCGCCTCTCTCACCTGTACACCGCCTTAATTAACATACGCACGCGATGAGTCACAATAACGTGGCTGAAGTATGTTGACCAGACCACACACTAGAAGTTGAAGAGAATCGACTTGAGAATGGTCCAGGACGGACCGAAACGTCGTCGTCCCTTCAACTTCTAGTGTGTGGTCTGGTCAACAGCATACGCACCTCCTTAATTAATATTTATTATTATTATTATTATCATTTATTATTATTATTCCTGAGAGAATCCACTGGGGCTGTGAGGTAACGCGAATCGAACCCGCGACCAAGGCCTGGCCAGCCGCATACTCCACCTCCACCACTGACTTGTTAAAAAGCCATACAACCGGAGGATTTCTACTGAAATCACAGGAAGTCTGGACAGTATGGTGTTGAACTACTTTGCCGGTACCAGAGTGCTTGCGGGTCATGTGTAAAACTGGGATTGACTTCAGTAGGGGCCTCCAGACCTCTTGTGGTTTCAGTATAAATCTGGTTGTATGATTTTGACTAGGTCCCTGGTGGTACAGTGGTAGAGTATGTAGGTGGTAATGCCTTGGTGGCAGGTTTGCTGCACGTCACCTCTGAGGCCCACTGGATTTTCTCATTGATATATATCACGTTAGTGGGATTTTCTGTGTATATTATTATTATTATTATTATTATTATTATTATTATTATTATTATTATTATTATGTAATAGTTATTATAATTATCATTGTTATTACTATCATTATTATTATTGATATAATTAGCATTGCTAATATAATTATTAGCATTATTATTATTGCGCAATTAAATCTCATTAACGTAATGTATCAATGAGAAAGTCAGTTAAGAGCCAGAGGAGGATTTGAACTCCTCTGTGAATCCCATTTGAATGTGTGCTTGTGAGTTCCCTGCATTCTGGGTACTGACGAGCACTCGCCTTAAATCACAGGACCACTTTACACTGTAAGCGAATCGTGACAGGGAAAACAAATCCCTTAATCTTCTGTAACTATTGGAGCTACTAATAGATTTCCCCCACTCTGTTCTCTCATTATGATACTCGCTAATCTATCCCTATTTTACTGCAACTTACTACTTCATCCACTGCAAATTACCTCAAGCCCATCATCACCCAGCAAAAATCATTTATCAGAACAATAACAACGTCAATCTTCAGGCAACACACAGCCCCTCTGTTTAAATCCATAAACATGCTAAACCTACACCCACTCCACACATTCTCTTGTGCTCTTTTATATATAAAAAACATTGTTCTTAAATGCTAATCCTGATCTGAAACTCTTCCTTGACAGATGTAATGGAACCCATGAGCACCACACCAGAAATAAATATCTCTTTGATATCCCCGGAGTCAAACTAAATCTGTGCAAGCATTCCATGCAAATAAAGAGGCCTAGTCTAAGGAACTCACTCTCTAACAAATTAACATTTGTCCAGCTTACCTGTCCACTCCCCCTCAATATTAGTACTTAAGACATGCAACTTCACCAGTGTAATCATTGCCATCAATTTATATCGTTGTTATTATGTTGAACTCAAATTTTGCTACAGTGTACCCAATAATAATCCTACCTTATCTGTTAGATTAAGGACCTACCCGAAACGCTGTGCGTGTTAGTGGTTCTGCAAGAATGTAAGAACACCAATGATATATACTCTCACAACACCCAATGTACCTTCTTGTATGTAAATAAATAAATAAATAAATATAAGACAAGTAATGTAACGTGGTGTATCCACAAGGATACAGTATATTACAAGGAGTCCTGAAGCGTCGAGCTACTATCACTACTATCACTAGTACTCCTAATATTAGTCATTACTATTATTACTACTGATTTTATTGCTAGTACTACCTTCTACTATTGCTAATCTTACTAGTACCACTTCCAAAACTATGCTACTGCTATTGCTAATACTGGTACTACTACTACTACTACTATTCTATTATTGCTGCTTGTATTACCATTAATACTACTACCAATTACAATATTATTTGTATTATTAATACAGCTACTACTACTACTACTACTACTACTACTACTACTACTACTACTACTACTACTAACGTTAATGTTATTGTTTATGCTGCACCTGCTGGTGGTGGGGTCTGCTGCTACTGCTGCTGCTGCTGCTGCTGCTGCTGCTGCTGTTCCTGCTGCTGGTGGTGGTGGTGGTGGTGCTGCTGGTGGTGGTGGTGGTCGTCGTCGTCGTCGTCTCCAGGTGCGGGAGGTGGTGGCTCGACTGGGGTCAACAGGACGGGGCGGGGGGGTGGACACGACTTCCGAGGCCCACCTGGATATGGGTCGTGACCTCAAGTGGAGACGCTTGGCCCTCGCCCGTCTCCAGCAGTATCGCGCCACCGAACTCGCCAGGTCAGCCCAGGTGTGTGACCACATCATCACAGGTGTGTGACCAGATCAGCCCAGGTGTGTGACCAGGTCATCACAGGTGTGTGACCAGATCATCACAGGTGTGTGTGAATACCAAGGGCTATTTACCGAGAGGGATACTATGAGGAGGTGAGAAAATTCTTAACAGAAATACCATAGGAAACAGAACTCAGAGTAAAGTCTGTACAAGACATGATGGATTACGTCATACAAACCTCTCAGGAGGCGGCAAAAATGTTTATCCTGATCAAAAGGACAAAATGAAAAGCAAATTCCAGATATCCAAACCAGAAGGTTTGGCAGGGTTCGAAATTCGCAGAGGTAAAATTTTGAGGTATCTGTTGGATCTGGACATGAGAAAAGGCTGTTGAACCTCACGGAATATCTCCATGGATACTAAAAGAATGTGCAGAAGCACTTTGCTTGCCACCCTCCATGGTGTATAATAAATAATTGGAAACAGGAGACCTAAGAAATATGGAAGACAGCTAATGTAGTCCCAATATACAAAAAGTGTGACAGGCAAGAGTCATTGAATTACAGGCCTCTTGCTTGTATATACAAGTCCCTAACTTGTATACCATGCAAGGGAATGAAGAAGATCGTGAGAAAAATTAGTAGCACATTTGTAAACATGGAACTTCGTGACACCACCAGCATGGGTTCAGGGATGGCAAACCTTGCCTCACAGGTGCAATAGAAGTCTACGTGCAGGTGACAAAGATTAAGCAAGAAGGGTGGGCGGACAGCATTTTCTTGGATTGTCAGAAAGCCTTTGACATATAAGCCCCCCATAAGAGGCTAGTGCATAAGTTGGAGAAACAGGCAAGAGTAACAGGTCAGGTGCACCAGTTTATAAGAAAGTACCTAAGCAAAAAGAAGCAGAGTATCTGTGAGGTGTGAGACTCCAGAATGGCTAGATGTCACCAGCGGAGTCCTGCAGGGTTCTGTACTTGGACCTATTCTGTTTGTATATTGGACATATTCTGTTTGTATATACTTGTTGTATATTCCTAATATACATAAATGATCTCCCAGGGGGGGGGTACGGACTCATTACTCTCAATTCTTGCTGACGATGCTAAAATTATGAGAAGGATTAAGAGAGGAAAACAGCACGAGGGTACAAGATGACTTGCGCAAATTGAAGCAATAGTCCAACAAATGGCTGTTAGAGTTTAATCCGAGCAAGTGTAAAGTAATTAAGATAGGTGTAGGGAGCAGAAGACTAGATGCAATGTTCCATTTTGGAGATGAAATCCTTCAAGAATCAGAGAGAGAAAAAGATCTGGGGGTTGATATCACGTTGAACCTGTCTCCTGAAGCCCAATCTCAAGAAGACATCATCAGCAGCATATGCTAGGTTGGCATATGCTGAATTACCTTTAGAAACTTGTAAGGAATAATTTTGAACCTTGTATACCACATATGTCAGACCAATCCTGGCGTATGCAGCATCAGCGTGGAGTCTGTATCTAATTAAGCACAAGACTAGATTGGAGAAGATTCAAAGGTATGCCACTAGGTTAGTACCCGAGCTAAGGGGTACTAGAACTAAATCTCACGTCACTGGAAGAGAGAAGAGTTAGGGGAGACATGATCACCACATAAAAGATTCTCAGAGGAGAATGGAGTAAATAAAGACAGATTATTTAACACAGGTGTACACACACAAGGAGGCGCAGGTGGAAACTGAGTACCCAAATGAGCCACAGAGACATTAGAAAGATTGTTTTTCAGTGTTAGTGTAGTTAACAAATGGAATCCATTAGGCAGTGATGAGGTGGAGGCTGACTCCATGTGCAGATTCACATATTCAGATATTCAGGTCAGATAAGAGACCAGGTCAGATAAGATACGATGCCAGGTAAGAGAGGAGGTCTGGTAAATCATCAGGTCAGGTAAGAGACCTGGTCATAATAAACCAGGTCAAGACACCAGAGAGAAACGTTACCAGTCAGACAAGGTGCTAGAGGGGCTAGCTAACACCTCTGACTTGCGAGCTGCACGGAACACACTTTTATGACAACATTTACTGATTGTGCTTGCAGGCAGTCTGGGGGTCTGATAGCAGGGGGTGGACTGGTGGTAGCGTGTATTCTGGTAGTATGGTGGTAGTGTGTATTCTGGTGGTAGTCGGGGTCTGGTGGTAGTAGATGGTCTTGTGGTAGGAGGTAGTAAGGGTGGGCTGGTTGTAAGGGTAATTGATGTATGAATAAAGCTAGTTAAGTCGTGGCTTGTGTTTGCAGCTGACGGCGTACAAGACGGAGCACGCCATTCCCCTGCAGGAGGAGGGCGAGGCAGAGCCCGGCGAGGACGAGCGAGGCCTGGAGATCGAGGACGAGATCACAGTGCCACCTCCGAGCGTCAGCGTGGACCAAGTGGAGACTCGCCTCTGGCGCCTCCTGGGCAAGGTGAGTGCGTCCTGAGCAAGATGAGTGCCTCCTAGGCAAAATTAGTGCGTCCTGAGCAAGATGAGTGCCTACTAGGCAAAGTGAGTGCGTCCTGAGCAAGATGAGTGCCTACTAGGCAAAGTGAGTGCGTCCTGAGCAAGATGAGTGCCTACTAGGCAAAGTGAGTGCGTCCTGAGCAAGATGAGTGCCTGCTGATCATGTTGAGAGGCTCTTGGGTAAAGTGAGTACATTTACCGAAAGTTTAAAAACTTTTTAAGAACTAAAAAAATTTAAGAGCATGGAGTTATAGTCTCCATGGTGCGCATCTTTGTGTGTTTGTTGGTGTTGTCCCCTCTTGCCCTGCCTGTATGTCTCGTGACACTGTGTTTGTTGGTGTTATTCCCTCTTGCCCTGCCTGTATGTCTCGCGTCACTGTGTTTGTTGGTGTTATCCCCTCTTGCCCTGCCTGTATGTCTCGTGACACTGTGTTTGTTGGTGTTGTCCCCTCTTGCCCTGCCTGTATGTCTCGCGTCACTGTGTTTGTTGGTGTTATTCCCTCTTGCCCTGCCTGTATGTCTCGTGACACTGTGTTTGTTGGTGTTATCCCCTCTTGCCCTGCCTGTATGTCTCGCGTCACTGTGTTTGTTGGTGTTATTCCCTCTTGCCCTGCCTGTATGTCTCGTGACACTGTGTTTGTTGGTGTTATCCCCTCTTGCCCTGCCTGTATGTCTCGCGTCACTGTGTTTGTTGGTGTTATTCCCTCTTGCCCTGCCTGTATGTCTCGTGACACTGTGACTACTATGATGAAGTTAGCTACTCTTCTGTCGCGTAAGTTAGTTTACTATTGTGTTGCAATGTATTTCATAGCTTACCGTAGTGTGCTGTAGTTCACCGTGTAGCACTTTGGTGTGCCACAGTGTTCTGGGCTCACTGTCACGCGGTGCACTGTATTGTGATGTTGCTGCAGGTGGAGCTGCAGGGGAGGAAGGTGAGGGTGAAGGTTCAGGAGGCCGCCGCCACCCAGGAGCGCCTGCTACACCAAGTGAACCAGTACCGTGCTGAGTGGGCCCATCCTCCTCTCACCCTTACCCACCTGCCTCACCATCTGAATGTCCAGGTGAGTCACCTGGGTCACCTTCCCGCACCATCAGCTGGGTCACCTTCCTGCACCATCATCTGGGTCACCTTCCTGCACCATCATCTGGGTCACCTTCCTGCACCATCAACTGGGTCACCTTCCTGCACCATCAGCTGGGTCACCTTCCTGCACCATCAGCTGGGTCACCTTCCTGCACCATCATCAGGGTCACCTTCCTGCACCATCAACTGGGTCACCTTCCTGCACCATCATCAGGGTCACCTTCCTGCACCATCATCTGGGTCACCTTCCTGCACCATCATCTGGGTCACCTTCCTGCACCATCAACTGGGTCACCTTCCTGCACCATCAGCTGGGTCACCTTCCTGCACCATCAGCTGGGTCACCTTCCTGCACCATCAACTGGGTCACCTTCCTGCACCATCAACTGGGTCACCTTCCTGCACCATCATCAGGGTCACCTTCCTGCACCATCAGCTGGGTCACCTTCCTGCACCATCATCAGGGTCACCTTCCTGCACCATCAACTGGGTCACCTTCCTGCACCATCATCAGGGTCACCTTCCTGTACCATCAGCTGGGTCACCTTCCTGCACCATCAGCTGGGCCACTTACCCACACTATCAGTCACCTGCCTGCATGACCAGGTGAATCACCCACTTGTGCAAGGTAACTAAATCACCTGGCAGACCAATTGTAATATTGATATTGAATTACTATGTAAAGTTTTGTTCTAAATCTTACCAAGAAAAAACTGTGTGTTGTTTTAGTGATCAAGTTAATGAAGATTCAAATGTTGGTAACAAACCTGACTTATGTGACCAGGTAACTTAAGACTGATCATATATGATTGTAATACTGTATAATGTATCATGCTGTATGCATGCTGTTGTACTGTAGTCTACTGCATCAAGGTCATAGCAGTATCAAGCCGTACAGTTTTTACTCCATAACTATTTGATAGAGCTGTAAAATATTTTCTCCCAAATTAAACTAAACACTTTTAAATGCATGACTTAGAACTTGAAAACACTTGCCAAAACTCCGCTTAAAGGATAAGCCTTTACCAGGTGTCTGACGAACTCGTGAATGAATTTTACTGCGATTCTCTCGACCTGGAGGAGTCTGGAGAAGTGGAGAGTCCTACGATGGGAGTAAGGCGAGGAGGTGGTGGTAGCAGCAGCAGGAGAGCCACCACCACCTGCAGCAGCAGGAGGGCCACCACCAGCAGTAGGAGAGCCACCACAAGCAGCAGCAGGAGGGCCAGAACTTCCTCAGAAGGCGGCATCCCCACCAGCAGGAAGCTTGCCAAGGACAGCGAAGGAGTGAGTGCTTATTACTAATCATTTCTGAGCAGAACTGTGGCTAAATTGTATGCATTATTGTTTTATGATTTCATTAACAACAGGTAGGTTATAAAATACATTTTTATGTCGTAACTATGCTATAAGATTTATCGCTATTAACTTGAAGGCTGTTGACCTAACTGTGGCACACTGCAAACGACAAAAACGAGTTTACATTTGGTCAGGTCTACATCAGCAGATAATGAGAATTCCCAGAGATACCTGTAACCGAGTCTAAGCCGAGCAGTAGTAACATCTAGAAGTCTGCTGATTTTATTGGATGATCCATAGATGTGTGGCTCCTCTTACATGATAGTATGATGATAGATGGAATTACTGGTGTCGATTTCACTTTGCCTCAGATCTACAAGATCTTGTTGAAGTTCCTGGTGTACTGCTGCTCTCAGATTGCTCATTGACAATCTAAGCTTACACTCAACATCTCCTTTAAAGGCAGATTATTTGGCTAACTCATCAGCTCCATCATGCATTCGGAGACCAACAAACGCATTAGTTAACAGATTTGTCACATGTTTAATACGAGTACATGTCAGACTGGTTATGAGATGGAGCCAATAGAGCTCAGGCCAAGGCTAGGATGCAACTGCTCTTACACAGTAAGGAAGCGACACAAAGATTTAATATGGAGGACACAAAGGATAATATGGAGAGCCCAGCCGCGTGTACCATAGCTGTCATGACGACACTTGTTGATGGTGTTACAGACGGACGTCCCGCCTCTAAGTCTGTGTGGATCACCCCGGGTCGTAAAGACCGGCAAGACACCACGAGTCTCCGCCACAACCCACACCTCTACCACTCCACAAGCCACCAAGACCCAGCGGAGTGGTGGTCGTGGGCGGCGTAGCGTGCGGGAGACCCCGAAGCCGCCCCCAGCGCCTCGCCCTTCCCTCACCCTCAGCCAGGTGCAGCAGATCCAGCGGGCCCGCACCACTCACCTCACCTTGCTCTCCCAGGTACTTCTCCAAGGCAAATTGTCAGTCATACCGATTACGGGCTCACTATAGCCCGTGCTGTTTATTTCGAGTTGTATATGCTGGGCATGCAGATGGTGGTAATTATGGGTTCTTGGCAGGTTCCTGAGCCACTGCAGGAGGCGGCACAGGAGGTAGAGGAAGCCCTTAGGAAGTGTGAAGGAGAAGTGGTAGGCGAGCGCGGGCGGCTGGCGTGGGCAGTGCTGAGGGCGGGACAACTGGTCCGAGAAATAGGCGTCAGAGTGAGATACAGAGACTCTGAGAAGAAGCTCCGGGCGGCACTGAAAGAGAAGATCCAGGAGCAGCAGCTGGTGAAGGATAAGGTAAGCAGCAGCTGGTGAAGGATAAGGTAAGCAGCAGCTGGTGAAGGATAAGGTAAGCAGCAGCTGGTGAAGGATAAGGTAAGCAGCAGCTGGTGAAGGATAAGGTAAGCAACAGCTGGTGAAGGATAAGGTAAGCAACAGCTGGTGAAGGATAAGGTAAGCAGCAGCTGGTGAAGGATAAGGTAAGCAGCAGCTGGTGAAGGATAAGGTAAGCAGCAGCTGGTGAAGGATAAGGTAAGCAGCAGCTGGTGAAGGATAAGGTAAGCAACAGCTGGTGAAGGATAAGGTAAGCAACAGCTGGTGAAGGATAAGGTAAGCAGCAGCTGGTGAAGGATAAGGTAAGCAGCAGCTGGTGAAGGATAAGGTAAGCAGCAGCTGGTGAAGGATAAGGTAAGCAGCAGCTGGTGAAGGATAAGGTAAGCAACAGCTGGTGAAGGATAAGGTAAGTAACAGCTGGTGAAGGATAATATAAGCAGCAGCTGGTGAGGGATAAGGTAAGCAACAGCTGGTGAAGGATAAGGTAAGCAGCAGCTGGTGAAGGATAATATAAGCAGCAGCTGGTGAAGGATAAGGTAAGTAACAGCTGGTGAAGGATAAGGTAAGCAGCAGCTGGTGAAGGATAAGGTAAGCAGCAGCTGGTGAAGGATAATATAAGCAACAGCTGGTGAAGGATAAGGTAAGCAGCAGCTGGTGAAGGATAATATAAGCAACAGCTGGTGAAGGATAATATAAGTAACAGCTGGTGAAGGATAATATAAGCAGCAGCTGGTGAAGGATAATATAAGCAGCAGCTGGTGAAGGATAATATAAGCAGCAGCTGGTGAAGGATAAGGTAAGCAGCAGCTGGCAAAGGATAATATAAGCAACAGATCAAAATTTCAAATTTCACATTTCTGGATCAAAATTGTTATTTTTCTTTCTGTTCATCTGTCTCTGTATATTTTCACTTGATTCTCGTGGCTTCCTCCGCTAGGTGCTGGCTATCCGTCAGAGGATTGAGGAGTACGAGCGTGAGCAGGAGTGTCTGGTTGAGCTCGAGGAGGAGGTGGACCGCGCCTTCGCCAACCTTGTTACTGACAACGCCCAGTTTGAGGTCCAGCTCACCCGCTACTTTGAGTCTTGTCCTACACCTGGCCTTGCTTGTCCTGATTCAGGTACGTTACAGGTCCGGTTGATATCACACAATGAATATGCAATGGAGTAGACAACCTGTCCTCTTATAAATTACGTCTGAATTTGGCCGTTTACCCTAAGTCCGAAAATGGACGTAATTTGAAAATATATTTGGGATTTTTTCCCAAAACAGTAAGTTAAGGGTCCTCTGGTAAGTTAGGAGGGCAGGAAATTCTCCTAAAGTTTCAAAACGTCATGAAAAACGTTAATTGAAATTTTCCTCTCCTAACCTTTCCGAGTAAGCCGGAGGACTCAAACAGAAAATGGGAGAGTACATCACTTTCGTGAGCCGATTTCATTTCAAATTACGTCCATTTTTGGCCATAGCGCGCATATGAGCGAAAAGCGACGTTATTTTTAAGAGGACGGGTTGACTTATGAACATATACGCAGAGGCCTGCCCATACGAGGCGACTCTTATATATAATTATCCTAATTCATTCATATATGTCTAACCTTCACTTAAAAAATTCAGCGATCGCACGTCATTATGTTACCCAGTAATTTGTTACATAACAATAACAAATCCTGTTTTCAAACTTAGGTCTTTCTTGAGTCAAATTTATGTCCATTGTTTCGAGTTGTATAGACACGCGGTCATATCCTGGCACCAATATTTTGTCTTGACTGTGTGGTGGTCAGCCTCGAGCAGCGGGGAGAGCGAGGGAGGCGAGGGTGGTGGCGACGACGACACAGGCGACGACGATGACTCCGGCCTGGGCACGGACGAGGCCAGGACCGAGGGCTCCGTGGGACCCCGACCACCGGGCTGCGACCCGGCGGTCTTCTCCTTCCTCACTGTCCTCAGGGAACTCCGGTATATACGCCTATCTTCCTGTATCAAACATTACTTCTACTACCACTAATGAAAGTTATAATAATAACATTATTTGTAATTTCAATAAAAAAAAAGTACGTCAGTAGACCACAAAGAGTATACACACATAGAGGTATTTCCCGCTTCTCGGTGTACAGTAGGAACATTAAGAGTTTACTGTAGTCCTGGACTGTGTTCAAGACTTGCTGGTTGATCAGTAAGTTATTGTGGAGGCCTTAATAACCTTCCAGAGGTCGATTAAACCTTATACCAAACATTAGACCAAATTTGAATGTACTTCAAGTTTGCAAGCTAGAACTGCACTTTTTCTGTAAAGTTATTTGTAGCAATGCGGGGATTGCAGACTTTTATTTAATACTATTGTATGTTCTTAAGCCATTCATTTGCAAGACTTCTTTTTTAAATGATGGGACAGTATGTTTCGGGTTTCAGCTGTTGACAAAATGCGTTCCATAATTGTGCGTGTTTCAGATGGTAGGAGGAAAGGGAGGGAATTATCAGGAGGGAAAGCGACAAGCCATTACGACAATATAGCACTAAGAAGGGGTCAGGATAAGGATTTGGGATGGGACGGGCGGAAAGGAATGGTGCCCAACCACTTGGACGGTCGGGGATTGAATGCTGACCTGCATGAAGCGAGACCGTCGCTCTACCGTTCAGCCCAAGTGGTTGGGCTCAGATGATAGGAGCGTCTTCGGAACTGTTCTGCCTGGAAGTATAGATTATGCACAATTATATCATGTTAATGGTATGATTACGGAGTTTTATTTAAAAATATTCACATTTATTTGTTAACTGGAGTAGAGTTACTAGAATATGGGGGCCAGTTGCGTAGTGTTACGATAGTATGTGGTTAAGGTAGACACGTCAACTATTGGTAAAGTGTGTCTGGATGAATGAAGGGGGACAAGTATAAACAACAGCTGACACAAAGATACAATTATTATTATATTTTGGCCGTGTTGTGTTGCCAACCTTCTACTGGACTTTTACAGTGTCAACTAAACATAGTATACACTAGTATGGTTGCATGGTGGAAGCCATATTCTATGATAGACTTAAAGGCTGGAAGCCGAACTCTATGATAAGCTTGGAGGCCGGCAGTTGAAATCTATGATTTTGTAATCAACTAATAAATTCAGACAATACATATAAATGGAAGATAAAAACAGATATTTTTTCCATCAACTGTTGAGCGGGTAGCTAAATTAAGATAAGATTAGCAGGATATCTTGGACGTTTGTTGTCATTGTTTTAGATTTATCTACTCAGAACGAAATGTCCATGTAGCACGGGCTATAGTGAGCCCATAATTGAATTCGGTTATTAGCGATAACCTTGTTACCGTGATATTTGGGTCAGTTTTTAAATGGAGGTGGGGTTTCCTCCTTTTCCCCCTGTTTCTTTTTCGCTTCTGTTTTAGCAAACTGGTTTCAGTCTTGGGATAATAACATTATCTTGGTGGCGAATGTAGATGCAGAATGTTCACTAGTGTGTCCCATTCTTCAACTGCTTTTCTAAAGCAGAGGACAATGTGAAACTAACGTAGTTCATTTGGCTACAAACCTCAGTTAAAGTTGTGTTCTCTTCTGCTAACCTCAGTTAAGTTAGGTTAAATTAGTGTTCCCTGCTGCTAACCTTGGTATAAACCGAAAAGTCATCTTTTCTATTTTTTTCTATTTTTAAGTATTGACTCCATTGGTGGCATTGACAGGTGGCGGGTGGCCGGGGCAGCGGAGAGGAGCCGTCGAGAGCGAGCCCTCGAGGAGCGGCGCCACGCTGCCGTCCTTCGTCGTCTGTTCAGAGCTAATCACGTCGCTCACTCTGCCCTTGCGTCACTCACCGCTCTTCAGGTGGGTGTCAGGGCTCCCTGGCCTTCCTTACAACGCTCACCGCCCAGGTGGGTATAAGAGCTCCCCTGACCATAGGTGGGTGTCAGGGCTCCCTGGCCATCCTTACAACGCTCACCGCCCAGGTGGGTATAAGAGCTCCCCTGACCATAGGTGGGTATCAGGGCTCCCTGGCCATCCTTACAACACTCACCGCCCAGGTGGGTATAAGAGCTTCCCTGACCATAGGTGGGTATCAGGGCTCCCTGGCCTTCCTTACAACGCTCACCACCTAGGTGGGTATAAGAGTTCCCCTGACCATAGCTGAGTATCAGGGCTCACTATCATTATATTAGTAATTGTATTAATATAATAATTATATGTGAATTCAAACTCTGTCATTATATACCTGTCATTACTTTAGTTTTTATTCAAGATTGACTGATTCACCTAATTTTTAATTCAGTCCAAATTATGTGTTTGCCTGAATTTCTGTGTTTGTTTCGAGACCTGCCCGAAACACCATGCGTGTTAGTGACTTTGTAAGGCTATACCACTAATCACCAGTATATGTACTAGATTCTTAAACGGGGGGCATCTATACCCTTTGAGAGGTTTGGGACTCAAATAATAATGGGGGGTGGAGGGGTGGAATTCGATCTTTGAACAATTAAAAAAAAGTTGTTGCTATTGAATGAGACTTAATTGTCACAGTCTCTATTAGATGAGACTTAATTATTTTGTGGTACTGTATTTTACTACTGTAAATATTTTGTGGTACTGTATTTTACTACTGTAAATATTTTGTGGTACTGTATTTTACTACTGTAAATATTTTGTGGTACTGTATTTTACTACTGTAAATATTTTGTGGTACTGTACCATGTTTAGACTGCAAAAAAGAACAAAAGCAAAACTCTCACTAGTTGTAGCTAGCTTGTGAATTTGTGTTTTGCCGCTTTTCTATAAGTAAATGATAAAATCTTTATGATTTTATTTAAACTGTTTTGTTCTTATCTATCCATAAGTAAAATTATATCAAGTTATTGATATCTTTTAAAGTCATAGTGGTACCTAATAGGACTTGTGGTAGTGATTTCAACAGTGTGGCGAGAGGGGAATATTACCATATTGGGTAAGCCATTGGAGGTCTGTAATCGTAAACAAAATAAAAACCCATGCTTTAGACATTATGAAGTGATGATCGCGATATACTTTATATATCCTGTTCACTATCCTGAAAGTTTCCATGAGACCTTCTCTGTTATGGCTTATATGAATAGTTGCCAGTTGTAGATATTCTGAGTTTAACTGTATTTTTTCATAACATTCTGATAAATCTGAAACCCTCTGTGTTATCTATCTTCTGTTGTACTGTAATACCACAAAATAATAATAATCAATTCTTCTAATCGAATAATCATAATGTTGCAAATGTGTGATATAATCGCTGTAGTCTTGATTGATGAAGATTAAGCCACCTAAGAGGTGGCACGGGCATAAATAGCCCGTACGCTGTAGTGTTGAAATATTTGGTATATTACAGAGTGAGCGAGAGAGGGAACTGGGAGCCATACCATCAGTGGTGTGGTTGAGGCGTAGCCAGACTAGTGGAGACCTCACGCCTCTCACCCGCCTCCCGATACCCAACACAGAGGTCAGAGTTTGGGTTTATATCACTTATTATGCACCCCATGTCCACCCTCTGGAAAAAGAGGTTAGAGAGGCGCATGTAATGGGATCAGGAACTGAGCCAGATGTGTCTGGCTCAGTAATGTAGATGTCAAGAGTCCATCAACTCTTGGTATCTACATTAAAACACATATTAACCATAAAATAATATTAAATAAGCCTATAGTTTTTTATGTTTAATATTTAGTAAGTATACACATGAGCTTGAGACGCTGTATGTAAACTAGTGGCTTTATAAAAAATTAAAACATAACAAATGTTATTCATAAATGGTTGTACAGTTAAAGTTGAGTTAATTTACGCAACATTTCAGCACATTATTTACAAGAAAGATATAATAATAATGCAGTTTTAAAGGCCCATAGTTCATATCTTTCAGATATTATTATTAGCTTCAGAATTGGAAAATGTACAAGATGCTAATCAAAGATAATGCCGTTCTTCATCCTGAACTATCTAAATAGGATGGTACATCTATATTTCCTGCCCGAAACGCTTTGCGTAATAGTGGCTCTAGGCATTGTATGTACTAGCTCTGTCTATAAATCGATCAATTTTTTTAAAATCTCTTGTATGTATGTACCTTACCTGAATAAACATTTATTTATTTATTATTTATTTATATAAAATAAATGGTCATTTAGCTTTCTAAATATTTAAATTTTATACTTGTACTAATTCAATAAGTTTAGCTCATTTATTATGGAGCCCGTAGCCATCCTGTCACCCGTGGTGAGTGACTACCGAGACGCAGTAGGCATTGGAACTGAATTCCCATGTTCGTTTAACTGAGTAAGTTACAGCATTGTTAACCAAGTTACATAGTTTGTGAACATATACATTAACAGAAGGTTAGTCAAATCATTTGTTTATAAACGATCCCAATGTATTATAGGCTATGCAATTTACTAATTGGTTTTCGTTTGCCACATATTTATGATAAAGTTACAAAGTTATTGATCTAAATTACTCACTGTAGCTGCTTTACGATACAATGTCATGAGTTAAGCAGTTCGAGACTTGCTCTCAATGTAGGCTTACACACCTGATTTGTGCGCACTTAACAAACTTTCGATACTTTGCTAGTATTTTAGGTAATATTTCAACACGACAATATACATGAACATTTTAATACAGCTTTTAATATACATGATTTTTCATTATATCTGTACCATGCCTTAAACATTATATTAACATGTTAGTTATGGCTTAAGAAGTTGAGAGCAAGCAGGAATGATGTAGAGATACTTACGGTTAACGTGTCAACCTGAAATATATATACTCATAAACAGTAAAATCACAGTAACGTGATATATCTGTGAGAAAATGTGTGTCGCAGGACGGAGGGATCAAACGAACAAATAATGCTATCTGAATGTGACGAATGGATTCCCAGTTATCATACTGATCGATGCTCTTGAAAGCTCTCACTCATTGCATTTCGTTCAAATTTTAGACTTGTATAACTGCACAATCAAATTAAAAAGTGGTTTATCACAGCGGATATTCATAATATCTACATGAGAGAAATTAAGGCAGGGAAGGCGAGGCTATGCAAATACTACGGGTTGTTGTGGGTTTTGCCTCGGGATTTATTTGCGCAACAGTTTTGACAGTTTTAATGTTGTACCGTTGTTTGTTTAAGTATTTAGTTGTAATCATATACTGGTGTCGGCAACAGGTTGATAGCATGGCGGGTGTCAAGTGGATGAGTGATGGGAGTGGGTCTCAGGCCAAGCTGCTCTCCCTGGACCATCTGCAGCAGCTGGAGCAGCAGGTGGCTCAGGCTAAGGTGGCCCAGGAGCTGGCCGCTCTCAGGCACAGGTTAGTCACTCCTGCACCCTACACACTGTACCACACACCATCATATACCATAGATATTCCTGGCACCTCTGATAATAACGGACAGTTCAGTCATGAAGAGTGCTGTGGTCGGATCTACACTCACTATGCTAAGGTCTATACTCTCACTGCTCAGGTTTACTCTCACTATATAGGGCCCACTCCAAGGGAGAGGAGAGATATGGACAAAGCCACAGCCAAAGAGATCCTTGAAGGGGTACAGATGGAGAAGGAAGAACAGAATATAGTACTGAGACGGCTGTATTGATATGATTCACATGAATTACATATTTGAGTATACGGTGCACAAGTTACCGTCTTTACCTTGAATATGTTAATAATGTTTTCGTGTTGTGGTAGGGAGGGACGAGCAGAGCGACGCGCCCTCACGCAGCAGGTGGAGCAGCTGAAGAAGGACCTCACTTCTTTACGGCACACTTACCAGGTACCATTATGCTTCCTGGGTTCGTAATAAAGATGGGTTGGATCGGTGTCTGGGCACAGCCCGTTCTCATCAGCAAAGGCCAAATGCTCGTTAATCTAGCCGCCAAAACCCCAGTTTATGAATGAAAAACGGTTTACACGCGACTCACAACTGATGACGTTCGAACATTTCTCAAACAGTGCTTAGCTGGCGACCTCAGTCTGAATCATAGCTAAATGCTTCACCCACGTACTTTAAATACAAATACAGCCCGTCTTCGTCAACAAAAGTCAAATATTCATTCCATCCAACTGCCAAACCCCCTGTTTATGAAGGAAAAATGTTTTATACACACCCATCCTCAGCTCAGGCTCGTTAAAGCTGCGGTCCCCCCCCCCCCCTCCCAAGACACATTCATCAATTGTAATATATTGTATATAAAAAAATGGTTTCTTCTCATATAGTAGCAGTATTTTTTTATTACAATTCTACGTATAGTTAGGCTTAGATTAGATTAGGTTAGCTGAAAGAATTATGCCCTTAAGGATTTCATTTATGTGATTTACATCATTCTTAATTCCTGAAAATTCAGTGAACATTCATCAGCATAGACAGCCTATTGTATTAACATTATTATTATAATAATATTAATAATAATACTAATAATAGTTAGTATTATAGATAGGCTTCTATAGAATTATCTTAATATTATTAGTGTATAGTAATCACCATTCATTTTTTTATGATTTTGAATGGGTAATTCCTCTCTCAATTTGCATTGGTTGATATATTAGTATCGTACATGGCCTTCGGGACGTGACAGGAAGACCTGTAGGATGCACCTTTACAAATCATATTTGTTTCTGTAATTGTTGTACTATTGTGTTTTATAAGCCCTTGGTGTGACGATTCCCTGATTTCACGTGAGTGAAATCTGATGCCTCTGTTGAGGGAAGGAAGCTGATGAAGGCGTCATCCGATGCATGTCTCCAGTTGTGTCATAGTGTTATATTTGTATATATCCGTGTGCCCATAAACATTGGTGTCGATGGCTGCAGGTGCTTTGTCATTGTGTTTCATGGCTTGCGTTTTGTATTCTGTATTGTACATTAATGCTTTCATTTTTCTTAAACACGCTATGTGGTTACTTATTATTACACGCAATATTTGTTTTAGGTTTTTGCAAGTTTACATATATATATATATATATATAATATATATATATATATATATATATATATATATATATATATATATATATATATATATATATATATATATATATAATATTTTTTTACTACTGGTGCAAGTGTAGGGACCCATAGCCTCGGAGAAGAAAATAAAGAGTACTCAAGGAAGCCCTTGTGGATCCTCACTGAACACTTTGATATCTTCTTCTCCTACCACCCCTATTCTTTCAGTGTGTATATATATCTAACTTTATTTTTAAATTTCATTTCACAAAAAGGGTTACAACATTGGTTACATGCAAGATACATGAGTACTTGTCACAAGTTGTATAGCCCCTCCAACTCCTCAGATGACAGGCAGGAGCCATGGAGGCAGTGAGCATTTCCTCTCTGGATCGCCACACTAAGGCGCTGAAAGAGAAAACTGGCGGCTCTAGGGTCTCTAGTTGTTTCAATTAGCTTGGACCCCAGCTCCTTCAAAAAACTTGCAGCACTTTTACCCCAGGCACCAAGTGTCCCTGAGGCAATGGGGACAAAATTGTAGTGGTGATCAAGGTCTCCGTAGTGACGTGACTTGGCTGCTTCCCGGTGATTGGCAGCACCTCCTGCCTGTGCAGCACTGAAGTTAACATAGGTGTTGGCTAAAGTTGAAACGCAAGTGTAGTCCCCACACCAACTGCCTACCATTCTACCAGGGGTTCACCGTGATCCCATCTGGGCGACCGTCAGGCTCATCAGAGTTGCGGGGCATTAGGTAACGGGGCTCTCTCTCTGCTGGACAACCGACCGTGGTAAGGCTTCTCTTGATAATGTCGTTAACCTCGCCGTGTCTTGCATGCCATCCTCCAGTCCTTTGGCAGAGAAGGCCATGGCGTCCGTACCTGTCAGCCACTGCCTCGCTGCAAATACACCTGTATTCGGTGTGGATTGGGGCAGCGAGGCGGAGAGCCACAGCAATTCGGAGGGCCTGCGGTGTGAGACGAGTGCCAGTTGCTGACATTGGGGTTGCTAATAGGAAGTCCCCTGCATGGGGAGCTGCTACAGCTCTAAGTCGGGCAGTATCATGTGGTGTTGTCGCAGCTTCTAGTAATGTCGCAGCTTCTTGGTCGGCAATGGGATATATATATATATATATATATATATATATATATATATATATATATATATATATATATATATATATATATATATATATATATATATATATATATATATATATATATATATATATATATATATATGTATATATATATATATATATGAGAGAGAGAGAGAGATATGGATAAAAAAAAGTAATATGCATGTTCTTGCCATACAGGTGACAAAGGGGTGTAAGCTGGGTCCTGGAGGTGAAGCAGACATGGGTATCGTGCAGGAGAAGTTAGGTACCAGTCTTGACATGCGCTGGCAGAGCAAGGTTGCCAGCCAGATGACTCGTCATGACACTACCATGACACAGCTTCAGGTAACTAACAAGTGACATACCAGTTTACTACCATGATTCCTGAATAAACCTTGTAAACACTAGGCTAAGGTCATGAAATAAGTCATTTGAATGCTATGCTAATTAAATCAAATGTCGCACCAGTGTGTTATATAATCACTAGTACTATAGGTAAGTACTCGATTATTATTATATTTAATTTTTGTATTTTGGGGTTGTATCGAGGTTGCCCTCTAGGTCGAACCTACAGCAGTTGCCTAGCTTCGGTTACCTGTTTACTGTTGGGTGAAGATGTTCAAGTGACTTCATTACAATACACATTTGTAGATCCTTGCTGTTATTAATAATGTTAACAATACTTCTGTACTGTTCATAACACTACAGATTCCATAATGTATTAGTCTATGTCGATCATCATTAAGTATCTCATATTTTGTTTATATTGAACAATACATCATTTATTATATTTCTTGAACATGTGTTAGCTTACTTCTCATTTAGTGTGAAGTGTTTACCCCATTATACCTATAAATAACTCTTATCTGAATTATTGTAAATTTCGCCAGAAACGCTCAGTGTTGTAGTGGCTGCATTCTTTGTCCAACCCCTGTACCGGCAGTTTGTCTCGATCCTATGGTCTTTGTAATCACATTCTTATAAACAAATTATTATTATTATTATTATTATTATTATTATTATTATTATTATTATTATTATTATTATTGAGAAAATCCGTAGAAACAGTGATGGGGGTTGTGCATGGGAAATAGGCTTACAGGTTCCGGAAGATGAGAGGAAATGTCAGTACTGTGGAGAAATGCCCGACAGACCACTGGAACATTATCTAACACAGTTACCTAATAGTAAATAGGTACCTGGGAGTTAGACAGCTGTTACGGAGCTGCTTCCTGGGTGTGTGTGTGTGTGTGTGTGTGTGTGTGTGTGTGTGTGTGTGTGTGTGTGTGTGTGTGTGTGTGTGTGTGTGTGTATGGAAAAAAATTAGTTAGTAGTTAGTTACAATTGATTGATTGAAAGTTGAGAGGCGGGCCGAAAGAGCAGAGCTCAACCCCCGCAAGAACAACTAGGTGAATACACCGTCACGATGTTAGTGACTCATAAACCTATTTAAATACTTCAAGTTTGGACACATAATTTCAAAGCATTATCTGTATACTGGAAAACTTATTGATACAAATCCAATACAGGCAGATGTTGAGGGCCGAACAAGAGAGCTCCGAGCACTGCAGAAGGAGGAAGCAGCTCTGGCGGCCCACATCTTGGCGCTGCGCCAGGAGAAGGATCACCTCCTCTATCACCTGACACACGCCTCTCCACCTTCCACAGGCAGAGTAAGCTACACTTTACGCTCTTTGAGACATTATATCATCCACGACTTTACCTATCAATTCCTCTAAATATAATAAAAAGAATAATAAATATTATTTTATTCTCTCCACTATTATCTGTATGTCTTCAGAAGTATGTCTGTATGTCTTAATTTTAGAAGCAAGAAAAACGAGGCGTTACTAAGGGCGCCGCCGGCAAGAGCAGGCAGGTGGGCGGGTGTGAGGAGGTGGAACGTCTAAGACTCACTGTGGCCAGGCAGGACGGTGCCATCACAGCTCTCAGGTGACGTCCCTCATTAGTTATTAACACTTCAAAATTATATACTGGTTTTGTTTTGCTCGTTAATTATGCATATATTCCCATCCTAGGAAGTGGTGGTGGAAGGTGCATCCATACCCATCCTATTGCTAGCTGTGGAAGATGCTCCCCGGTCCCATCCTGTGGGTAGCAATGGAAGATGCATCTATACCAATCATGTGGGGTAGTGGTAGAAGGTGCATATCATGCCCATGCTGTGGGTACAGGTGGAAGGTGCACCCAATACCAGTCTTTTAGGTAGCGATGGACGGTACACCTCATACCCATCCTGTGGGTACTGGAGGAACGTGCACCCCCATACCTATCCTTTAGGTAGCTATGGAAGGTGCACCCCATACCCAGCTGTGGGCGGCGATGGAAAGGCTTCTGTTACGAGTTTAATTACAGTACTTGTGGTAATGTTACAATGGTTATCAGGTTAGATTTTTAAGTTTCCAGGCAGTGCGAACTTAGACAGAATGTACTTTTTTGGGAAACCATCTGTAATAAGCAAACTTTGGGTACTTGGCTAAGATTGTGGGTAATATATCACCTTGGATTAAATATTTGAACATGTATTGAACATTAGTATTAGCGTTGCCTCTAAACAAAATTTGTTTTCATATAGAAAACCATTCAAATTCAAGGTTTTTAAATTTCATGCCTGAGAGTTGTTATAAAAAATCTTTAATGTTGTCATGGAAATGACATACAGAATATATTTTCATTTGTTAGCTTATGTTTTAATCATTTAATAACTGACTCTTAATTTACATTTATGTTTTATTAAAATCCCAGTAATGTGAAATGCGGTGATTTAGGTTTACAGCTGGGTCTAAATTCAGGATAGATGAAATATCAACAATATATATGATGGCCTCTTTGTTTAAATTAAGAGTACAGTCATGTTATATTAATACGAATATTATCCTTTCTCAGGCGTGAAATTAATGTCCTCCGCAGCAAGACAGGTTCCGTGGTGCTCCCCGGCCACCTGCCTTTGCCCGCAGCCAGTGATGGCACCTCCAGTCCTCCTCTGCCACACACACACACTTCCACACAAGAATCACACACACACAGAGAAACAAAGTCTGCTGAAGCAACACTCTTCGAGGCAAATTCTCAGCCTTTGCCTGAACTGGACCTCGGTGATGCTCCAGAAGATAATGTGGTCAGTCCAGGTATTGGTGATGAGAGCATTTCAGACTCTGGTGATGAGAACGGTGACACCAGTATGTCATCAGAGTTATCTGAGTCATAATTCTGCTCATCAGCTTAAAAGTTTACCATAGTAAATGTGCAAGGTTTGCAGCTGTATCTTCGCCTGTTATGATATTAAAAGTTTTACCTGCATTATATATTCGTAAGAAACTGCAGACTTATTTTGAAAAAAGTATGTCTGATAATGCATAAATATTGATTTGTAAAATATCCAATAAGTTTAAGATTATATACAGTAATTATAACAAATTCAATGTCAACCATGAAAATTACAACTTTAGGATTTTTATATGAAAGTGGCCACAATCTTGGTCATTCTTGCAGAACACTAAAATGTATTGACATTAATATTGCATTTTCCTTTTTCCTTTATTTAAATTAATTTTTTAATAGCATTTGGCAGGGAAGTCCAAATGGAATCAAAATTTAAACAATCTATTTTTAATGTTAAAAGGCGAATGTTTCAAGATGAAGCCATATTTATCTAGCTTAATGCCATCGTAAAATCTGAGGTTGGTACACAGATCTTGGAATACCTTAAAAAGTTGGACAAGAAGATTGAAACGCTAGAAAAGTTAGCTATGACAAGCAGACTGGGTGAAGTGGGGAGTGAGACGGGAGTGGAGGAATGTAAGAGGATGAAGTATCGATTATGGAAGATAGTCAGGAAAATGAACTATTCATAAGTGATGGCAGTGTTCAACCCTGTGGTGGAAAATATTGACACAAAAGTTAAAGTCAAACGGTTTAGAAAAATAGAAATTGAAGACATAGTTGAGAATAGAATCACCTTTGATGTTAGTAGCTGCACAAGTGAGGAGAAAAGAGCTGTGTAACGTTGTTGGGAGTTTCTGTATAAGGGGGTTATGGTTCTCAATAAATTTACAGACAACGGTAAAGTTAGGGAGTTTGTAACTCTTCGTGGAAAAAATATGGTGCATTTTCAACCCTGGAACGTTAACGGGTTGAAAAATAGAGCGGTGAACGTGCACTATTATTATATTCTCAGAATATTGACTTGGTATGATGGAGAGAATTTATGGGAGGATCAGACAGTTTGACCCAAGAGATTAAGTACTAAGATTCTTGTAATATATTTTGTAATATGTACTATGTGATAACTATTGAATTAAGGTATATGTATTTGTACTGTATATTATTATTTGTTAACTGTATGGAATTGTGAGCCCCTTGAGGGACTTGAAAAAGGTGAGGAGTTGAAATAGCCTAAACTTCTCTATCATTTAGGGATGTATCTAATTCTCTCAATAAACATACTTGAATTTTAAGGTAACCGCATGGTAAGATAATCCTTCCCGGGGCGATAGATTTCCCTGCCTTAATTGCCTTTAATACTTCATTCCAGGTAATGTCTATGGATATGCAAACAATCCACCCTTCTGAAATGATAGTACTTACAGTAACTATTTGCTCTGAAGTACCAGTTAAATATGTAGTGATGGACTACAGAATAAAGGCGTATTGGCCCACACGTGACAGCTCCTATTGATATTAATTCATACATGCAAATATCCATTTACAATATAGGCCAGAAAAAAGGGATGGTTTTTTTACCCATAGGGTTGTAAACCCGTGGAACCGCCTACCCGCCGTAGCCGTAAATAATAATAATAATAATAATTTATTTACAAGACGATACAATGGGTTGGTGAGATTACATTAGTGATATTTTTATATTTTTGCAAAGCCACTAACACGCATAGCGTTTCGGGCAGGTCCTTAGTATAAATCTCGATGAAAAGGTACATTGTAGCAAGGTTTTATATCAACAATATAAACTGACAGAGGTGATTACACTGGTAAAGATTAAGTACTTAATTACTCTTAAGTACTAATATTGGGGAAGTGGATAGTAAAGATACAGTGTGAGTTTGAAGCACACACATTCAGCCCCGCTCCTGTGCCAGGTAAGTCACCATAGCCCGTGCTACTTGAAACGTTTTGTTCTGAGTAGCTGAATCTAAAACAACAACATTGAAGCACAAGGAAGGAAACTATGAGGATGAAATTAGGTACTTTTTTATTTTACTTATGAACAGGGCATAGATTGGACAATTTTTTAATTCATCAGGGAGGGAATTCCAAAGACTGGGCCCTTTTTATTTGCATGGAGTGTTTGCTCAGATTTAGTTTGACTGGGGATATCAAAGAGATATTTAGTTCTGGTGTGGTGCTCATGGGTTCTATTACACCTATCAAAGAAAAGTTTCAGATCAAGATTAGCATTTAGGAACAAGGTTTTGTACATAGCACATGAGAATGTGTGGAGAGAGTATATATTTAGCATGTTAATTTAAGGGACTAAAACAGAGGGGCTGTGTGTCGTCTGAAGACAGAAGACAGAATTTGTATAGTTCTAATAGCAGATTTTTGCCGAGTGATGATTGGCTTGAGGTAATTTGCAGTAGTTGAACCCCTTGCACAGATACCATAATTGTGCGGTGTTATGGCCCTCTTGGGTCGCAACTGGGTTCTTTCTCTGATGTTAGTAGATCTTGGGTATCCGGCCCCAAGCTAGTAGTGGCTTTCAAGGGGTGTGCTCCGTAACGCAAGTAAATTAAAGGGGAAGGGATAAAACTGCTCAGAAATAAATATATATTCACCACCACCAATAAATATATAAACAGTCACACGCTGTTACTATAACTACACTTATTTACAATCACTTGTCTTCCTCCGAAGACACAGGATGCTCTGCTTAACGGTGCTCAAGACGAGTAGCCCTGGTTCTCTTCTTGTGGCCTCTAGACGAATCCTTAGATTCTCCCAGCGAGTCTACCCCGGCCACAGGCCAGCCAAATCACAGTCCCACTGGGTGCACCGTCGTGGAGGCCGTCAACCACAAATCCAGCCTTTAGCTGGCAGGTTCCAATCAGCAACGCTGCGTAGGCCACTCCACGACCGATACTAGGGTTGCGAGCCCTAGGCAGGAGCCTCGTGTGATTTCACAGATCACTCTCCTCACCACAACACCCCAGTGGTTAGTCTTCTCCACCAGTCAGTCCCGGGTACAACAAATCCTCAACTGCTACGTCACAGGCAGGCTAACACAACAGTGTTCATCCGGGGGGGGGGGGGGGGGGGTGACACAGCTTCAGCAGCAAATGCGTGGAGGTTCTACGGCTGCCTTGGGTAGACTGATCCAACGTTCATTACAGCAGTCCCAGGTCGACTCTGTAATCAGACACGTCATCAGTACTAGTTACACTCTAGGGCACCTCACTCACAGGCTTAGACACAAACGCCCACCTATCCACTCCATAGATGGCGTTGCTGTCTAAGCGTCACCTCACCAGAGGTCAGCAGCGGCTGTGTTATGAGCTAATCAGGACGGGAAACCAGCCCTTGTGGCCGGTATATCCCGTCCTCACTAGATGGCGTCGTCCATTTGGAGGGGGTTTCGGGAGCTGACCCACAGATGGCGCGGTCGTCACTGCTCCGTGTTCAGACGCTGGGCTCGGGTCCGTAACAGCGGTGGCACAGTATCTGCAGGCGGCTTCGGCTAGCTGTCGTCCGATGTCCGCCTTGCTGATTCTCTGGGGGTCCTGGGGTACCATCCGGATGGGTGGTAGACCCGTCTTTGTCTAGTCGGGGCGGTGTTTGCTCTGTGCAGAGCTTGGGCCCTGGTAAAGGGCGTTGGCGCTTTTGCAGTTTGTCCCATTGATGGGGCGATGGGGGTAAGCTTGTTCTGTTAAAAAAAAAAACTCATGCTTGGTCCCACGATTTGTGGGCTTTTCGGGCCGTTTCCGACGGCCTGCGGTGGCGTTAGGTGACCCCGCCTCCTTTGGGGTGGTTCGGGGCTCAAGGGGCATACCTCTTCTCCTGCGCTTTGTCGGATCGTCTTTGGAGTGGGTGCGCTTGGGCGTAGTCGAAACGACGACGTCTCTCAGATGGGCTTCCTGTCTGTTCTCATTGTGCAGTTCATTCTGGATTTGTCCCGTCTGAATCCCTGGGTTCATTGCTCCTCGTTTTGGATGACTACTGTCTTTGGATGACTACACTTTGGATGACCAAAGACTACACTTTGGGTTGATCCGGTTTCCTTTCTTCCCTGTTCCAAGGTGTAGGTCACTCAGGTCGTCCGCAGGGTTATTCGGTCCAGCCAGCCTGCGGTCTATCCTCGTGCCTACGACGTTCGTAAGTTTGCTGCTCTTGCTGCCGTCTGTGGCAACATGTCTTGGGCTGATATTCGAGCGCGGGGATTTTGACAGCCAAACAGGGTTCAGGCTGTGCATTACCTAGTTAATGTTCCTTGGCCTCGTCGGGACTGTGTTACTTTGGGTCGAAGGTTGCAGCCAGTTGTCTCAGCTCCGCGTTGAGGAGCGAGCAACGACCGCCTTCCGGGTAAGTCCCTAGCTCTTGTTTTCTTCGTTTGGAAAGTAGCTCCGGGGAGCCGAAGGGGCTCCCCCCAGAAAACCAGCGTTGAATGTAATGAAGCACCATTTTCTGAGTGAGACCTGGAGGCACCTTGGCAACCTTCCCTCCCTCCGGTCGGTGGTTTTTCGTGTGTTTCTGATATCCAGCCTCAGAACTGGGATCTTGGGGTAGCTGGTACGAGGGGTCTTGGTCTCCCCCCTCCCGGTGAGGGGAGGAGCAGCGCAGACGGCGGCGCAGCAACGTGGTAACATCATGCTCGTTTTTGTTAGGAGAGTTCTGTCCACTAGTTCGGCTCTCAGTAGCAATTTCTTAACCTGAATAGAGGTTTGTTTTGGGATGCTTACCTTTCTGGGTGTCTGACCCAGTCGATGACAAACATAGAATGCTTCCAACCACATGGGGGTTTCTATAGGCAATTGCTCCTCGTGACTCTCTGAGGCGGCCATGCAGGTTCTGGCTCGTGGTCCCGGGGTAGGCCTAAGAGCTCCATTCACATTGACTGATGCCAAAATCTAATATTAGCAATATCAGCCTGGATAGCTCAGGGGAGCCAACGGGTCTCGCCCAAGAAATGGCGTTTCTTTACATTCAACGCTAGTTTTTGGGTCTGAAGCCATATTGGCAAGAGCTAAATATATTGTGTTTAGCTAGATAAGAGTAAAAATGCTTGTAGATTAGCTTTTCAAATATTTTTGACAAGGTTGGCAGAATTTATATATTCCTGAAATTGTTGACATCAGTGAGATTACCACATTTATGGACTGGAGTTACTCTCGTTTCTTTTCTTTCAGAATATCTGGAAAGGTTTAAAGTTCAAGTGATTTGATATAGAGCAATGCAATGGCTGGAGCTAGAAATCTGGTGTTTTTTTTGTAAATTAGGGTTGGTATCTCAGGAAGGGCACTTCACTATGCTTTAATAGAAAGGATTATTTCATTAACATCAGAGGAATTAACGGCGGTGACAACAACAGCAATGACATCAGCATATAGCGGCGGTGACAACATCAATGACATCAGCATATATAGCGGCGGTGACAACGACAGCATCATATATCGACGGTGACAACGACAGCAGTGTCATCAGCATATATCGGCGGTGACAACGATAGCAGCATATAGTGGCGGTGACAGCGACAGCAGCATATAGTGGCGGTGACAGCGACAGCAGCATATAGTGGCGGTGACAGCGACAGCATTACAAGCGACGGCAGCAGCAGCAGCAGCAGGAGAAGCCAGAGAGCGTCTGTCACGGGGTTGGGCCGCACTGCGCATCAGCTACTTCCCAGGACACCACATTCTGCCGTCACCTGAGTGAGGATCATCTCCAGCAGCACCACCATGAAGGTCCTTGTGGTCCTGTGCACGGTCGTGTCCTGCCTCGCCTCTGCCCAGCTATTGCGTGCCGACAAAATGGTAAGGCGGAGCTGGAAGACCCTGGAATATATGAGCATGTTCCAGCCCTAAGCAGGCTGCCAGAGGCTTTGTTCCTTCACCTGAGGAATTTTATTGATTTCCCGAGAATGATGCATTATTTTTTTTACACTGGTTGTAGTTGATGGGTTTTCAAATTGTTAAATACTGGAGAGCGTGAACTTTGAAAGATGTTATATATGAAGTTTCTTCCAACCACAAGGGAACCGCTGGATTAAATAAAAATACTCTAGGTGCTAAATGTGTCGTATGTAATAAGTTATTGTATAGGTGGATTGATTTATAAATACCTTAATTTATGTTGTCATTGGCTCTTAGAATTAGTCTAACATATAAATAATATTTTGCTGAACATAAGTACAGGTACAATATACGTTGGTTATCCATTGTCAGGGACAGGGAGGCCTTTTAGGCTTACCGAGGATTTAGGCCTATGACTAAATTTTGCCAGGATCGTTGCTTAACTACCAAGTACCTTTTTATTACTAGGTGAATATAAGCTCATCTAATGTAAGGAAACTTGCCCAAACATCTGTAGCCGGGAATTGAACTCAAAAGTGCATGAAGCCAGTTTATTTATTTATTTATTTATTTATGCATATACAAGAATGTACATAAGGAATGTGAGGATACAAATATGGTAATTACAGTCTTGTAAAGCCACTAGCACGCGCAGCGTTTCGGGCAGGTCCTTAATCTAAGAAAATTTTAAGGAGGTAAATACTTGCAAAGTTTATAGACAAAAAAATGAAAACAGATTACATGGAATGAAAAAAAAAAGAAGATGAGAGAAAATTATAGGTACAGTATATTAAAGCACATAGGTAGCTATGATTGATTGCAATGACAGCTTAAAATGGTAGTTGACAACAAATTGGTAGGCACAATACAGCAGAAACAATATATGATTGATTGCAATGACAGCTTGAATGGTAGTTGACAAAAATTGGTAGTCACAATACAGCATATGGCTAGCACATAAAAGAAGACAGCAATGAACACAATGATAAGGTTGTTTGATATTACATAAAAATTAGGAGATTGGGTAACACTAGGTACAAAGCAAATTTAAAGCTCAGTGTAGGAAACTAAATAGATGAAGTTAGGTACTTTTTGGTTTTGCTTTTAAATAAGGCAAAAGTTTTACAGTTTTTCAATTCACTAGGGAGTGAGTTCCATAGACTAGGTCCCTTAATTTGCATAGAGTGTTTACACAGATTAAGTTTGACCCTGGGGATATCAAAGAGATATTTATTTCTGGTGTGGTGATAATGGGTCCTATTACATCTGTCCAGGGAGAGTTTCAGAGCATGGTTTGCATTTAAGAACAGGGTTTTGTAAATGTAGTTGACACAAGAGAATGTGTGGAGGGAGTTAATATTTAGCAAGTTTAGGGATTTAAACAAGGGAGCTGAGTGTTGTCTGAAAGCAGAGTTAGTTATTATTCTGATAGCAGATTTTTGCTGTGTGATGATGGGCTTAAGGTGGTTTGCAGTGGTAGACCCCCATGCACAGATACCATAATTAAGATAGGGGTAGATTAGTGCATAATATAGTGAGAGGAGAGCAGAGTTAGGAACATAATATCTGATTTTGGAGAGTATACCAACTGTCTTAGAGACTTTCTTAGTTATGTGTTGAATGTGGGTACTGAAGTTGAGTCTCTTGTCTAGGAATAGGCCAAGAAACTTGCCATCATTTTTATTACTGATGTTAATGTTGTCTATCTGTAGCTGAATTGCATTTGATGATTTGCTTCCAAATAAGATGTAGTAAGTCTTTTCGGTGTTTAATGTTATTATTAATTTAATGTTATTATGAATTTTTAATTCATTATTCACAACATTATTTAGTGTATGTGGGTTGAGGTTTGAGTAGATAAGGGTAGTATCGTCAGCAAACAATATAGGTTTGAGAATATTAGAGACATTAGGCAGATCGTTTATATATATAAGAAATAGAAGAGGTCCTAAGATGCTGCCCTGTGGCACTCCAACGGTAATTGGTAGAGTGGAAGAAGTTGTATCATTGATGGTTACATATTGGTGTCTGTCACTAAGATAGGATCGGATGTAGTCAAGGGCAAGGCCTCGGATTCCATAATGCTGGAGTTTAAGTAAGAGGTAGTTGTGATTAACAGTATCAAAGGCTTTTCTTAGGTCAATGAAGAGTCCAATCGGAAACTCATTTTTGTCAAGGGCTGAGTAGATAATGTCAAGGAGACTAATGATTGCATCATTGGTACTCTTTTGGGACCGGAAGCCAAACTGGCAGGGGCTGAGTATGTCGAATTTTACGAGGTAGGAATAGAGCTGTTTGTAAATAATTTTTTCAAATATTTTTGATAGAATGGGTAGATTTGATATTGGTCTATAATTGTTTATGTCCGCCGGATTGCCTCCTTTATGGACTGGCGTTACTCTTGCTTTTTTGAGGATATCAGGGAAGGTGTGATACTCTATAGATTTGTTGAACAGTAGTGCTATGGGTGGGGCAAGGGCATGGGAGGCTCTCTTGTACACAATGGACGGAATTTCACTGGTGTTCCCTGCCTTGGTTTTTAGAGAATGTATGATGGACACAACATCTGCCGGGCTGATTGGTGAAAGGAGAAGAGAGTTTGGATAGCTGCCTGAGAGATATGTGTTAATATGTGTCTGAGTCTGTGGGATTTTACTGGCAAGATTAGCACCAACCGATGAAAAGAAACTGTTAAATTCATTTGCCATTTCTAAGTCAGTTG
This sequence comes from Procambarus clarkii, assembly GCF_040958095.1. Lineage (NCBI taxonomy): Eukaryota > Metazoa > Arthropoda > Malacostraca > Decapoda > Cambaridae > Procambarus > Procambarus clarkii. The sequence goes on from NC_091167.1 coordinate 40,482,826, forward strand.
ACGGTATACCCCCATCCTTGTAGAGTTTTATTTGGTTATGTGAGTGTTGTTTAGTTCCTAGGATACTAGAGATAGTTTTCCAAGTGCTTTTCATGTTGCCTTTTGCTTCATTGAATCTATTCACATAATATGCAAGTTTTGCCTTTCTTATGATACTGGTAAGCATTGATGAGTACCTTTTAGCTACTTCCTTTGAAACTAGGCCAATCCTAACTTTCTTTTCATATTCATGTTTCTTGTTGATTGAGTTGAGAATGCCACTTGTGAGCCATGGATTGTTTAATCTTTTGTCAGTTACTTGCTTGGTAAGGAGGGGACAATGAATGTTGTAGAGGCTTAGAGTTTTGGAGATGAAGAGGTTAGCTAATGAATTTATATCATGGGTATTATTGAATTCAGAATCCCAGTTAATATTGTAAAGTGCCTCTGTAAGATTGTCTAAAGCTGATTCACTGTGTAGCCTAAATGAAAGTTTCTTGCTTTTTGGTGGTGTTATGTCCATGTTCGCTATGAGAAAGGTAGGATAGTGGTCAGTTGTTCTGTCGTAGATTATACCAGATACAAGGGGAGCTGTTATGTTTGTCCATATGTGGTCCAAGGTAGTGGCTGATGTTTGGGTGACTCGGGTAGGTTTGGTGATTGTGGGGATTAGCATACAGGAGTTCATGCTGTTAAGGAAATAGTTAACTTGAGAGCAATTTTGTTGACCCAGGTCAATATTAAAATCTCCTCCCTGAATGAAGTGGTTTTTGTTGAGATTGTTGTTTATAATAAGATTCCTTAGGTTGTCTGAGAAAGAAGCTATGTTAGTATTGGGAAATCTATAGATGGCTCCAATAGTCAAAGAAGATTTAAGGGATTTAATTGAAAACTGAGCAAAAGTATATTCACAGTAGTCATCTCTGTCACTAATAACACTGTTGCAGATAAATGTATCTCGGTAATATATAGCTGTGCCACCACCTTTTTTATTAGGCCTACAGTTATGAATGGCTTTATAACCAGCTAAGTTGTAGAGTTGGGTATAGTCTTTATTTAGCCAAGTTTCTGTTAAAATAATGAACGATAGGTTAGTACCTATTGCTGTGAGTAATGCATTTAAATCGTCAAAATGTTTACCAAGTGATCTAACATTTTGGTTATAAACTGATAGACAGGTGCTATTTTGAAGTTTGTGTTTAGCCTGGTGTGCTGTGAAATACTTGCAATAATGATGATCAATGTGCTGGTTGGTGTAGATATGAGACAGAAGATTTTGATCAGGATCAATATCAGTGTGCATAGGATGCAGAGGGATCACGATACAAGATACACGATAAAGCAAAACACAAGAATAAAAGCAAATACAATAAAATAGTAACAATTTAGAAGTAAAATAAAGATCCAATAGTTAGCCAGGGAGGACACAGAAGTTACATAAAATAAAAAAAAACAAAAAATCAGTAGAGACTGACAATATAAATGTAAAATAAAAAAATAATAAGAAAAATGATAATCATAAAAAAAAAAAAAAATGATCTTGAAGATAATTAGCTTAGTAATGGTTAATTAACAGGGTAATAAAAAGCCCTAGGTTTAGTGACAAGGGGATTAACTAAGAACAAATAATTAAGAGTATAAAACAGGCAAAGATGACAAACAAAAAAAAATAAAAAAATAAAAATAAAAATAAACACCTTTGGAAAGGAAAGGCAGAGCTTAAGTACACTTTGGTTGTATGTGAGACTACAAATTATGTTCTGGTTATTCAGCTGATATCCCACAGTCATCCAGTAAAGGCATAACATACATGTATGTGTTTTTTGGCTTTGATTTACTTTTTACATGCAATTGTATCATTCTGTAGGAACAAACAATAATAATAATACTTACTAGTCTATCCCTATCTAAAATATGGTATCTGTGCATGGGTTTCACCCACAACAAATTACCTCAAGCCCATCATCACCCAACAAACATTTATTTATTTATTTTTATTTATTTATTTGTATACAAGAAGGTACATTGGGTTTGTGAGAATACATTGCATATATTTACAATCTTGTAAAGCCACTAGTACGCGCAGTGTTTTGGGCAGGTCCTTTATCTAACAGATAATTTTAAGTAGGTAAATTCTAGCAGAATTAATAAAATGATAACAGATACATTGCAAGAAAAAAATGAGATGAGAGAGCATTATGGTAAGTATATTAAAACACATTGGTATATTAAAGCTCTGATTGATTACATTGACAGCTTGATTGGTAATTTAAACAAAATTAATAGGTACCATACAGCAGATTGATAGCACATATAAGAAGACAGCATTGATCACAATGGTAAAGAGTTTTGGATTGGGTACATAAAGATTGGGAGATTGGGTAGCAATAGATAAAGTGCAATTTTAAAGCAACAAGGTAAAAAACTATGAAGATGAAATTAGGTACTTTTTAGTTTTGTTTTTGAATGATGCAAAAGTTGGACAGCTTTTCAATTCATTAGGGAGTGAGTTCCATAGACTGGGTCCCTTTACTGGGAACATCTATCAGAACTATAACAAACTGCCTTCAGGCAACACACAGCCCCTCTGTTTAAGTAACTAAACATGATAAACATACGTGCCACACATTCTCTTGTGCTATTTACATGTACAAAACCTTGTTCCTAAATGAAAATCCTGATCTGAAAATCCATGAACCCATGAGCACCACACCAGAAATAAATATCTCTTTGGGCAGGTCCAGAGTCAAACTAAATCTGTGCAAACACTCTATGCAAATAAAAGGACTCAGTCTGTAGAATGATGAATGAATGAATTAAAAAAATCAATGAATTAATTATGATGAATAAAAAAAATTGTTCAACCTATGCCCTATTCAAAACTAAAACCAAAAATCACATAATTTCATCCTGATAGTTTCCTACCTTATGCTTCCAAGTCATGCTGTATCTTGTACTACCCACTTCCCCAATATTAGTACTTAAGACTACTAAGTACCAGTATCTTTACCAGTGTAATCACCTGTCAACTTATTTTGTAGTTATTTGTTGATATAAAACCTTGCTACAATGTACATTTTCATCTTACCTGATATGCTAGATTAAGGACCTGCCCGAAATGCTTTGCGTGTTAGTGACTTTGCAAGAATGAAAAAATACGAATCTTATGTAATATCACCAACCCATTGTACTTTGCAAATATATTATTATTATTATTATTATTTATTATTATTATTATTATTATTATTATTATTATTATTATTATTATTATTATTTTCTCTGACTGGCAAATTTTGATATCAAATTATAAAAATCTTTATTGTTTTAATGTTTGATGCCAGTAAGCAAACAAGTGAAAAACTTTGTTTCAGGATCTTGGAGTGTACAACCCAGAAACAAAACATTATGAAAAGGTATGATGTTAATGTAATAATTGTCTTACTAATGAAACTACTACTGTCACAAGCTGCTGTTTTAAGTTAGCTTATTTGCAAATACTAAATGGTCTGTATCAGACTGCATATTTTATATTTAATTTAATTTAAAGTTAAATTCATATACCTATCTTATATTCTAAGTTGTAAAGGATTTGTAATTCTGTACTGTAATCTAAGATAAATTTTCAAAGTTGCCTGTTTGGTCACTGTTAAGTTTATTGTGTTAAACTTTACATTGATATGTCTTTCACAAGTATTTACTATCTATAGCACCAACACCTTACGACCTGGAAGCTCTCGGTTAACTGGTAGTCACCAGAAGATTCTCCGTGAGGTTCTATGGCCACCCAAACCTTTCACTCATTTTTTTTAAGCTTTCCAGTACCTTCCTTCCATCCTTTCTTTCATATATTGTTTTACTTTTCTTTCCAAGATATTGGTCATCTGCCTTTACCACATGATTTAAAAAATTTCATACCACTGTGTGTGTACAGTATAATGCTTCTATTCCACAACAACCCATTTCATTCTCTTGCTTCATACATTTATATCATTTGTTCATATACATACCTCATTGCTACACCCACTCCATTCACTTTTAACCAACTGCTTTTCTCAAATAACTAAATTTCCACTGCTTTTGTCACTTCCATATGTCGAGTCTTGAAGTACAGTAGTATACCATCACTTGGTCCTTTCTTAACTTCCATACCAACATTTCTTCTATTCATTATATTATTCTATTCACTTCTTTTACTATCTTTCTTCTACTCATTGTGCTCTTAATTCACCTTCCAGATTTCCATTTTTACCTAGCACTACCCCCGTCATAACGTTACTTTTTCTTCCATTAGCCTTCAACTTTTATTTACAGTATTTTATTTATTTATATATATACAAGAAGGTACATGGGTTTGTGAGGATACATAGCATGGTGTTTACAATCTTGTAAAGCCATTAATACGTGCAGCATTTTGGGCAGGTCCTTAATCTAACATATAATTTTAAATAGGTAAATTCTAGCAAAATTTATAAAATAATAACAGGTACATTGCAAGAAAAAAATGAGATGAGAGAGATTCATAGGTATAATAAAGCACATCAGTAGCTCTGATTGATTACATTAACAGCTTGATTGGTAATTTAACAAAGATTAATAGGCATAATACAGCATATTGATAGCACATATAAGAAGACAGCAATGATCACAATGGTAAAGTTGTTTGGATTAGGTACATAAAGATTTAGAGATTGGGTAGCACTAGATACAGTGCAATTTTACAGCACAAGGTAGGAAACTATGAAGATGAAATTAGGTACTATGTATTGGGTTTTGCTTTTGAGTGAGGCAAAAGTTGAACAGCTTTTCAATTTATTAGGGAGCGAGTTCCATAGGCAAGGACCCTTTATATGCATAGAGCGTTTACACAGATTCAGTTTGACTCTGGGGATATCAAAGATATATTTATTTCTGGTGTGATGAAAATGGGTCCTATTACATCTGTCCAGGGAGAGTTTCAGAGCAGGGTTTGCATTTAAGAACAGGGTTTTGTAACTGTAATTGACACAAGAGAATGTGTGGAGTGAGTTTATGTTTAGCATGTTTAGGGATTTAAACAAGGGGGTTGTCTGAAAGTAGAGTTTGCTATTATTCTGATAGCAGATTTTTGCTGGGTGATGATGGACTTGGAGATAGTTTGCAGTGGTTGAACCCTCATGCACAGATACCATAATTAAGATAGGGATAGATTAGGACATAATATAGTGAGAGGAGAGCAGAGTTAGGAACATTATACAGTATCTGATTTTGTAGAGTATACCAACTGTTTTAGAGACATTCTTAGTTATGTGTTGTATGTGGGTGCTGAAGTTGAGTCTCTTGTCTAGGAATAGGCAAAGAAACTTTCTATAATTTTTATTACTGATGTTAACATTGTTTATCTGAAGCTGAATTGCATTTGTTGATTTGCTTCCAAATAAGATAATGTAGGTCTTTTCTATGTTTAGTGTTAGTTTGTTGATTGACATCAACAAGTGGACTTTTTTAATTTATTATTCACTACATTAGTGTGTGTGGGTTAGGGTCTGAGTAGATGAGGGTAGTATCATCAGCAAACAATATAGGTTTAAGAATGTTAGAGACATTAGGCAGATCATTGATGTATATAAGAAATAGAAGAGGTCCCAAGATGCTGTCTTCTCCGTGATCCTCGTCACGGCCCTTGTGGATTTGTTCATGCTGCCTTCTATTGTACACACACAAACTCACTTGCAATCTGTTGCAATTCCTCTTCTTTCTACAAAGATTGCTGCATTATCTTCATACAAACATGTAAATCAAAATTTATTGCAATTACAATCCACTCCTGCTCCAATCCACATCCCATACTAACTTACATATCCATATTGATCGACTTGATAATGATCCAGGACAGACCGAAACGTCATCGTCTCTTCATTTTCTAGTGTGTGGTATGGTCAACATTTTTTATCCACGTTATTGTGACTCTTAACCGCTTACATATCTATATACATACATGCACACATGTTCATGTATACATGCATACACATACATACTTGACTTTCAGTATCTTACTCCCTTGGAAAAGAGTGACCATGTCCTGCTGGAAATTAAATATGCAATGCAATATAATTTAGAAGTGAATGGGGAAATTGAAATACTGTAGTTGAGAAACTTGATTTCAAGAGAGGGCATTATGGGGAACTTAGCAAATTCTTTAATGAATTTAATTGGAAAGACTTGTTGCTAAGCAAGGAAGTATGCCAAATTCTGTGAAGCATACAAGGAAGTCACAAAAACATTTATACTGAAAGAGATGTAGAGCTGGAAAACAGGATTGGTCCAACAGAAATTATGAGCTGGTCAAAGAGGAAAAGACAAAAAAATTGGGTACAGTATAGGAAGAGGCCTAACCCTCAAACATACCAGGACTACAAACAAGCAAGAAACAAGTACACAGCAGTGAGGAGAGAGGCAGAAAGGAACTTTGAGATAGGGGGTAGTGAATAAACATAAAAAGAGATCCAGGCCATTTCTATAAATTCATTAAAAGCAAGTTCCTGTAAAGGATAAAATCCAGAGATTTAGAATGGGGAACAGTTTCACAGAAAATGAAAAAGAAATGTGCAAAACAATAAATGAACAGTTCCAAAGTGTTTGTGCAGAATAAGATTTTCAGAGAACCAAGCACAATGCCAATTCCAGAGAACACCACAGAGGTGTCTCGAGACACCTCTGTCTTAGAGGTGTCTCGAGACAAACTGGAAAAATTACTCTAGTGGTTAGGAAGAAATAAAACAATTGAACCAGATGGAGTTTCAGCTTGGGTGATGAAAGAATGTGCATTCCACTTCAGTTGATATTCCAAACAGTTTTGTGCCCAAGAAACTTAGCAGATACTGTATATGGGAAAAGGCAAACATAGTTCCAATCTACAAAAATGGTTCCAGAGAAGACCCTCTAAATTATAGATCCACATCATTAACAAGTGTCGTAATGTGTCGTAGTCAAATCTGTAGAAAAAATAGATAAAACCAAATGGGTAGAACACCTGAAGAGTAATGACATAATAAAACAGTGTGGTTTTTGAACAGGAAGAGCCTGTGTAACAAATGTACTTGGTTTTTAAGATAGAGCCACAGAGGTTGTACAGGAAATAGATGGTTGGGTTGACTGTAGCTATCAGGAACTAAAAAAAAAAAAAAAAAAAAAAAAAAAAATTTGAGTTCCACACAAGAGAGTGTTTTTGGAAACTGGAACATGCTGGAGGGGTGATGGAAACTGCTGACACAGATGAATATTTTTCTGACAGAATGATGAGGATGGTAATTAGAGGCAATGCATCTGACTGGAGGGGTGTTACTTGCAGAGTACCACAGGGTTCAGTTCTTATGCCAGTAATGTTCATTGTTTACTTAAATGCTCTACCAGAAGGCATACAGAATTATATAACCATTTTTGCTGATGATGCTAAGCTACTAGAAAAGATAGGAGACCTAGATTATTGTCATGCCTTTCAAATGAACCTAGATAAAATAAGTGCTTGGAGCACCATGTGGCAAATAGAATTCAAAGTGAACAAATGCCACATTATGGAATGTGGAATAGGAGAAAATAGACTGCATACAACCTGCAAATTATGTGGGAAGGACATCAAAAAACTCTTGACAAAGAGATCTAGGGGTGGTACTGGATAGTAGACTGTCTTCAGACTAACACATAAATGACATTATGTGAGGAGCATGTGGTGCACTTTCAGAATCTCTCTTAATTACATAGAGGATAAAATACTAAAGAAACTGTTCATGACTTCTGTGAGACGAAAATTGGAATATGCAACAATTGTATGGTGCCCATATCCCAAGAAGCACATCAATAAACTGGAAAAGGTTCAAACGCATGCTAAAAAATGACTTTCAGAACTGAAAAACAAAGAGTTATGGAGAGAAGCAAGAAATGTTAAATAGAGTATGCATGAACTGAAAGATAGAAGAAAAAGAGGCAGTATGATCACTTGTAAAATAGTGGCAGGAATTGATCCAATTGACAAAGAGAAAGTTCTGAAACCAGCATCTTCAAGAACAAAAGGCTATAGATTCAAGCTAAGGAAACAAAGGTGCCAACAAAATATTTGAAAGTTTTCTTTTGCAAGCAGAGTGGTAGACGGTTAGAAAAAGTTAAGTGAGAAAGTGGTGGTGGTAAAAAAGTCAGTAGTTATATATACAGCCTTATATGAAAAAGGTGCTGGGAAGACGGGACACCATGAGCGTAGCTCTTATCCTGTAATTACACTTGGGTAATTACACATACCATGCCCACCTTTTGTCCTCAGGCATTTTTTGGGGTCCAACATATGGTGGGTTTATGTACTGTACTTAAATTATTCTCACCAGTGAAATTGAATCTAATCTTTAGAAAAATATAAATTTCTACATGTATATTTAACAAATATCAACTTTTGAGAATAATTGCTCTGTTTATTTATTTTTTAAAAATCTACTATTTTTGTTCATTGATTTGTTTAATACTTTATTTCAACAGGCTCAGCTAGGACAGGATGGCCATGATGAACAACACCATGGAGAAGTAAGATTTTTTATTGTCTTGTTGCTGGTATTGTCTTAATGTTGGCTTTATTTACATACGGTTTCAACTGACGAATGTCACTAGTTGGCCTGCCGAGCTGATACCCCTCCTTTAACTGCCACCAAGTGTCGGCAGCTGTATGTCAACAGCATCCACCAACTGCAGGAGATAACACCTGCATGATAGAAAAAGCACTTGAAACTCATCAACCTGATTACCTGTAGGCAGGATTGATAAAAATATATCCTTGAGAATTGAAATAAAATGGTGGGGACACCCAAAATCTATCTAGACAAAACTTTTTATAATAACATTATTAGTCCAGGAAGGGTGGATGTTTAGAACACCTTACCAGGTTTCATATAAGGGAAATTAGAGAGATCTAGGCCAAACCCCAGCCTCTGTTAGAGCAGTCTTATTAGGAACCTTTAGTATCTGTGAAGGGTTAAGCAATTAAGGACATAATGAGAGGAACATGACAAGAATATTTGTGGAGTGTCTGTCAGGTCACCTCATATTACTAACATGATGAGAGGAATGAAAATATATAATAAGGAGACCTGTTACCTGTTACCTGCTATTTGCTAAGTTGGCTAGCAATCCACCCTAGAAAGATCCACATGCAATGATCAGCAGAGAGCCTGGAAATGCTTGTGTAGTGCCAGTGCAAAATCATCTTGATTGTGAAATGGGACCACATGCAGTGTGCTGTTCCACACAAATGTGAAAACATCCATTTAGGGCATGTTGATGGTCTTGCATCTCCACCTAGAAGCATTGTGCACATCAGGCAAAACCAACATGCCATCCAGGAGAGACCTGGAAGAACCCCTACAATTGATGCACTGTTCGGCAACAGTTGGCAAGAGATTCATTTCAACTCACGCCATTCTGCTACTTTTTCACACATTATTTGTATACAATATTTTTATTTGTTTAAAAAATAAATATACAAGAAGTACATTGGATTGTGAGAATACATAACATTGGTGTTCTTACATTCTTGCAAAGCATTTTGCCCACTAACATGCATAGCATTTTGGGCAGGTCCTTAACCTGACAGATAAAAGAAGGAGTAATTAGAAGGTACATTGTAGCAGAATTTGATTTGATGTGAGACTACCAAAATCAGACCAGTGTCCCTACTCCGTGAGAAGATAGCTAGAGACAAAATGAATGTGTGCGTGAAAAGCTCGTACAATAGAAATGGAATGTCGCCAGGAGACTGAACCCCAAAACAGCCAGGAAAACTTGTGCATCACAATTTGCCTGGCATGGCCTGGTGAATACATGATGCAATGTGAGGGTAACTGAGAACTTTAGTACAGTGGTACCTCGCATAACGATTGCCCCAAAAGACGAATATTTTGGGTAACGAATGGCCCGATCGGCGTCAAATCGTCCCGTATGACGAACGCTGGTTTGAGTAACGTCAACACCACATGGTGGGGTTGCGCTGCTTCTTGCACATTCTTAGACGCCTCCGACGATGCACATAAATTATGTTGTTCTTGTTTAAAGATGCTAATGATGCTGGGATATAAAAGGGTGACTGCTGAGATGTTGCAAAGCATTGACGTTTTTGTAGGAAAAAAGAAATGAAATGTCTGATATACAACAAATGTCAAAAAGGTTCGTTCGATGTTCGGCAGGTAGGCTGCTCCATTATAACAATCTTTCTTTGTTTCAAATGTGTTCCATTTGTTTTTTATTTGTCATTTATGTCTCAATAATGGAGAAGCCTACCTTACATACACTGAATAAACCATTATGACATTTTCCTTTCTTCAAATGTGTTCAATATTTATTTTTCATTTGTCTTATAGCAAAAGATTCGTTTGGTGGTCGGCAGGTAGGCTACTCCATGTTTCTTACATACAAAAAACGTAAATAATAAAAAAAAAATGAAGAATTTTGAAAACCAGTACAAATGTCAAAAAGATTCGTTCAGTGGTCTACAGGTCGGCTGCTCCATGTTTCTTAAAAAAAAAAAAAAAAAAACGAAAAATAAAAGAACTGTTGAAACAATTTGAAAAATGGACAAATGTCATAAAGGTTCGTTCAGTGTTTGTCGGGTAGGCTGCTCCATTATTGAGACGTAAGTGACAAATACAAAACAAATGGAACACATTTGAAACAAAGAAAGATTGTCATAATGGAGCAGCCTACCCAACAAACACTGAACGAACCTTTTGCTATAACGAATATGAAAGACAAGGGCTGCTGGCTGGGTTAATAGTGTGTGAGCAACCATTTGTGGCACACGTGCCTCTGGCTCTCAAACACCTGTCCCACACGGTGTTGAAAGACTGTGCTCAGTCGGTGCAATTCAGACCCTATTGTTTGAAGAACATAAGGGTCATAACATTGGTGAAGCTAGGCGCAATAATAACACAACGGTCGGATGCTAGTGATACAGCACCTATGAGGATGATACAGCGAGCGTATCCAGGTGTAGCTCTGAGCCCCACCCTTGCCATCTCTAATGTATATAGATGATACATAGATGAATCGTTTTCTGCGTTCAGTGATGATGCATCTGATACAAGTAGCATAGATGAACAGTGTTAGCGGCTTCCATGGTGGTGGTGTTCACTGATATTTTCAAGAATACCTGAATCTCTTCCTGATTGATGGACACTCTTTGAGGCTAGCTGAATCTCTTCCTGACTGATGGACACTCTTTGAGGCTAGCTGAATCTCTTCCTGTGTGGGACCTTACAAAGCGATCTTTTCAAGACTACCTTACAAACTGAGCTTTTCCTATAATCGTTTCAATACTACTTTATGCTTTACACGCTTGGCTACATACCACCTACAAGTACTAAATCCAAGGGTGCACGCGAGTGCGTTATTTGCAAGCACACAGAACGATGAAACAGGAAACGAAAATCTATCTGTAGCTGGTGCAAGGAGAGCAAAGTCGCGCTGTGTACCATGGACTACTTCGTTGACTATTACGCACCTCCAAAGTACTGAGTGTGTAATACAGTGTGTTACTGTGTAAATAGTATGTGAAACTGTACATATTGTAATTTTAGTGAATTTTTACCACGTAATATTGTGACAATAAACATTTATTGTGGACACATTACTGACACATGTATCACAGTTTCATGGAAAATTATGAACATTCTACTGTATACATATTGTAAAGGTCACAAATATGCATCATATACGATAAAAGAAACAAATAATACCGCATTGGAAATGCATAGAAAAAATATTTGAAAATATATTTGTGGTAACACGCGGTGCTTGAATGGCCTGCGCGACCGTGTCTGGGAGCTTCACACACGGGCGACCAGCCCCTGATGATGTCACAGCGCACCTTGTCCACGCCCTCACAGCCAAAGTGGAATTTGGTAATTATTTTTACATAGACATGCTCAGGGATGGTAATTTATCATTTTACAAAGAAAAATTATATTTTGGGGGAACATTTGATGTCATGCACACTGGGAAAATTTCACAATAAACACAGTGCATCACACTGGTTACATGGGGGACACTCGTTTTGTATGACGTCCGTTTTACATGACGAACATGGAACGGATTAAATTCGTTATGCGAGGTACCACTGTATCTCTCTGCTAAGCTTAAATATAAGGCAAGTCTTATACCTTCAAATTATTAACAGCATTTTCTGGAGGCAGCCCCATTGGCGACACAGAGCTATCCGGGCTGATATGGAATTACTGTATTAGCTTTCTGGCATCAGTCAAAGTGCATAGAGTTCTTACCTACCGGAGACCACGAGCCAGAACCTGACCCTGGAAGCATTCTATGTCTGCCATCGACCGGGTCTGGTACCCCAGAAAGGTAAGAGCCCCAAAAGAAACCATTATTCTGGTGAAAAATATTGCTACCAAAAGACAAACAAGTGGACAGAACTCCCCAAATGAAAATTTTGGCCGCCCTTGGAGTCAGCTGGGGTTTTTGTTGCCCTTGTTTGCCTCTGGGTAGGGGGTTACTTTTCGTCACAGGTTGGGGGCGCGGGGTACTGCACAGCTAGTTTTCACCTATTATAGCAACCGGCTCTGTTCTACCTAGGTATGTTATCCTCTTGCAGGGTTTTTCTTGTTTTTGTTTCCTGCCTGGTGGGGGGGGGGGAGGGGCTTGCTTTTGGTTGGTTGTCCCTTTATCTACCTTTAGGGTTTATATATCCATATCTGTCTTGGTGTTACCTCCTGCTAGGCCTCCATGAGTGGACACGTCCCGGGGGGTCAGCTTTTAGAAGTTTGCTCGGTAGTCTTGGGTGCCGGTTCGCAGTACCCTGCCTGGGCTTCCCTTAGCGTGCATCCAAGGCTAAAAGCCCTGGGAAACCCTGCGGGGGCTCCGTGGACAAATGGATGCAACCCTTGAGTCCCCTCTTGTTTCGTCCGAAGTTGATGGTTGCTCTGTCCCCCTTGTCTCAGGGAGACAGTCACCGGTTGTGCCTCCGCCATGCTGCCTGTAGGGTAGGTGCTTCTTTTGACCCGGAGTTGTGCAACGTTTGTTCTTTGTACATGCTCCAGTTCACCCAAGCTACTGAACATGATATGAGGGTGCAGGCAGCAGAAGTGTTGCATGCTCGGCTTAGGTTGCTGCAACGCGATACGTTTTCCCGGTTGTCCCGAGATTGCCACCGTTTTGGTTATAGGGACCCGGACTTGGGGGGTGGGAGTTGCTTCGACTTTGGTTTCGTCCGCCCCTCCTTGTCCTTTCCCTTCGGTTGTTCATCCGGTTCCTCCTCTCCCCCCCCCCCCCCCCCCCACCTGCTTCTGGCTCAGAAACGTGTGAAGGTTTCGGAGTCGGGGCAGAGTTTAGTTGGTGTTGAGACTCAGGCGGTCTCGGGGAAGTCCCCTTCCAGTGTAGCGGCAGAGGTATTCGAGCCTTGTCTTCCAGCCGGAGCTTCTGGGTATGACCTGTAGACCCCCTTCGTTCCTGCTTTTTCGGCTGCTCCTGCCTTTTCTTTAGACGCGGGAGGTTTGGAGGATGGCTCGGCCCTGGATCCTCGGGGTAAGGTTCCATGCGCAGGGAAGGGGTTGGGCCCTTGGTCCCCGTTGGACCCCACCTGGGTTTTTGTACCATTGGAGCGGGGCTTGGTGTTACAAGGAGAGGGCTTCTTGTAACATTTTAACATGCCAATTCCTCCTCCTCCTTTCGCTCCTTCCTCGTACGAATTGGATTTGGCGTCTACCCCCTCCTCAGGTTTGGTTTCATGATCCCGTGGGTTCCCCGGTCCCATCCTTCTGGAGGTTTTTGGCTTCCCGCATCCTGTCAAATGTGGTGCAAGGAGCCCTTGCGGCTTACCTCCTGTGTGAACTGGACTATGCCTTCGTGATGGATCTGCGTTCCTTCATGTATGGATGTTCGTGTCCGTACTGGGCTCATTATGAAATTCCGGAGTCGTCCTGGTTAGCAGACTGCACACTCTTCTCATTGGAGGCTAGGCATACGTTCTGTCAGTCTTGCACTCTAGAGTAGAGGGAGGCTCAGACGGCATTGCAGGTTTTCCTGGGGGGCGAATTTGAGCATCTCAATGCATGTTTGTTTGCTTCTGCCATTCCGCAGGATGTTGGCGTGATGCTGCTTCATGTGCAGGTTCCTTCCCTTTTGGCTGCATTGGTTGCAGAGGATTTTGATTCCCGTGGCCTGCTGGCTTCGACCTTGCATTTCTTCTCCCTCCTCAGGCTGTCCTCAGATTGGCTTGAGTTGGATACGGAGGAGCTTGGGGCTGCCTCTGGGTCTGGTGCGTTGCCTTCATCAGTGCGTGCGTCGTTTGCATTGATGAAGCTGCTCATGCCACTCCTACGGGATGTGTTTCGTGGTTTTTTGCTTCTCGACTCGCGTGTTAGGTTGTCTTTGCCTTTTTGTCCGTTGCTGTTTGCCGAGTCGCAACGACAGACCAGTTGTTGTGCAGTATCTGCAAGCAGCTTCGGCTAGTTGCCGTCCTATGTCGGACTTGTTAGTCTTCCGGGGGGCTCATGGGGGACCTTCCCGGAAGTGGTTATGCCAGGACTCGGGGTTCTTCCTGTCATAGTAGGCAAGTGGTGCCAGATTCGACGCAGGCGCAGCCTTTGGTACCGTCTGTTTCTGGTCCGCGGGGATCGCCCTGTGCGCCACTTAGGTTGTTGTAAGGTGCGTTGGCCCTTTCGCGGTTTGTCCCATTGACGGGGGCGATGGGGGGGGAGGCTAGCTCTGTTTGCTCGCACCTGGTCCCACGATTTGTGGGCCTTTTGGGTTGTTTCGTGCGACCTGTGGTGGCATTGGGTTGCTCCACCTCCTCCTTTGGGAAGGAGGAGGAGCTGGTGGGGCAGGCCTCTTCTGCTGTGCTCTGTCGAGTTATTTCGAAGTGGGTTTGCTTGGGCACGGTCGAAATGACCATCTCTCAGGTGGGGTTCTTTCTGGTCCCAAACGGGACTGTGCGAACCTCCGGTTCATTCTGGACTTGTCCCGTTTGAACCCGTGGGTTTATTGCCCCCCTCCTTTCGGAAGATTACTCTGTCCCAGGTCCGTCTTCTGTTGGAGCTGGGCGCTTGGGTGGTGTCCCTGAACCTCAAGGATGTTTATTGGCACGTCCCAATTCATCCAAGGTTCAGGGACTGGCTCGGTTTTGTTGTGGGGTGTCAGGGTTACCGTTTTCGTTGCCTTAATTTTGATTTGAATCTGGCGCCTCGTGTTTTCACATGTCTTACTCAGGTCGTGGTGGCCCACCTGCGTCTGTTAGATGTTCAGGTTCCGACTTTCCTCGACGACCCGGTAGGCAAGAACTCCATGCACTTTGACTGATGCCAGAAAGCTAATAATTCCATATCAGCCTGGATAGCTCTGTGGAGCCTCTGAGACTCGCCCAGAAAATAGTGTTTCATTACATTCAACGCTGGTTTTTCTATGTGCTCGCTCTTATCTTATTCCACATTCAGTAAATGCTCTTCTGTTTCCCTTTATTCTTTCCCAAGTCATCTGAGCACTTTACCAATACAGTAGTGCAAAATCTGAACACAAATTTCTGATTACAGTATCTTGTGTTTAAAAATTTTGATTGTCCATTTTGTAATTCATTTTATTTCTCTTGGTTTTCAGTGCTTTGATGTTTTTTAATACATTTGTTGTGTCAGTATATATGTGATTTTCAGTGAAAAATGTGTTATGAGTTTTGTTTATGTATTCTTGTCTCTTGATCAGCCCCTTCTTGGACAAGATGGACATGACCAGCAAGACCATGGCCAGGTAAGACTGATTGATAAGTACAGCCAGTTTATTTTATTTGCTCACAATATCATTATTCAGTGTTGTCCTGCTTCTTATGCATTCTCAAAGGATTATAACCATAATATTTGACGTGGGGTAATTGTCATTGGCTTTCTCGGTGCTTGTAGGCATTATCCACTGGGAAAAACGTTTATGGTAATCTTGAATGTTGTACTATTAATATTGTTAATAAGTGTGCTCATTTGTGATCACAAGGACATAACCCCCCTCCCCCCCCTCCCTTTTTCCTTCCCTCTCCAGAAAAGACTGCCACAAAATGCCATGGTAACAGTGAACAACTTTTGGTGAGTGAAGGTCAAAGTCAAAGCAGGTGGTGACATTACCAAATACCCTGTGATATGAAATAAGGTCTAAAATGTCTCAAAGCAGAGGAGATGGGTCACCAACCAGCCCATCCTCCCAAGGTTTCCCAACATCAAGAAAACTGTCAAATTAAATTGTCTCCTCCTAACCTATCAGAGAACCCAAAACAGAAAACAGGATAGTACGTCGCTTTCGCGAATTGCTTCCATTTTCAAGTACGACCATTTTTGGCCTTGTGTAATGCATACAATCAAAATATGACGTTCTTTGTAAGAGGACAGGTTGCACCAACACTCCTCCCAACTTGCTATAGTGGTAAAATGCCAGGAGATATACACAGTAGTGACAGCAATCAGATACCCTGCCAGGCCATACAAAACACAGGTTAGCATTGACCTTATTGAAAGTCAGCCCCTACTTGACCCAGAAAGGTCAGGCAAAAACTCTTCAAAGAACTAAATAGAAAACTCTTGATGAACCTTGCCTCATTGAGAAAATCATTGGCTAGTAACAACAATGTCAGCAACCAGCCACACTCAAACCAAATCGGCTACATGCCTGATTTGAACTCGAGGAAGAAATGCCACTACTTTTTCCTAAAGTTCAGAAGAAAACATGTTGCAAATAGTATAAGTACTTATAGAAATTGTATGCTGAGTAGGCCTGGTCAGAGACACTGATTCCTGGAACACTGATCCCTGGAACCTTTAACAGGTAGCCAGCAGGTACGTAGCATACCATAAGTGCAAAACAAAAAGATAAAACAGCAGTGATAGGTATCAGATACCGTGCTCAGCCAAACAAAGCACTGACCAATTCTGAAATTAGAGGATTTCCAGCACCACTGCCAGAAAAATTAAAAGATAAATCATGCTCCACAAATTGCAAGTCTAAATATTTCACCAGGAGAATCCAAGAACTAGACCAGCAGTCGGCAACATGGCCTAACTTGACTGAGCATAGACCAGCACTGAACTTAGTGGAAGTTCCCAGTTGCTCTAACCAAAAATATTAAGAGGAAATTTCACCAGTAACCAATCCACTAATAAACATCTATGGGCTAGAACGACAATCCATGACCAGAGACACTGTCAAGTTGTATTAACTCAGACCAATTCTGAACTAAATGAAGATCTATCATCACTCCACTCAAAGTACTGCTGAGAGAATAAACACTCCACAAAATACAAGAATGGAAATCTCATCACAATCTCACCTGTTCTTCAGCTAAAATCCATGGGCTAGAATGGCAGTGTCAGCCACTAGACACACCGCCATGCTCTACTAGCACCGGCTAGCTCTGAACTTATTGAAGGATCACTAAAACACTTCTCAAAACACATTAAAATAAATACATTACACACTAATCTTGTGGTCATGTGTAATAGCAGAGTGGAGGCATAAGCAAATTAGCTAGCAGGCCCCCTCAAGTCTCTTCAAGACATGAGGAAGGACCATCACCATAACACGAGAACAAACTCCTCTCGCTCCATGCATTACAGCTAATGGCACATTTTGTCAAAGATATCTCTTGAACTGTGTGGAGCAAAATAAATCCACAGTGCATGTAACTGGAAATCCACTTATACCTCAGTCATAGTCAAGCACCTAAGTGGATGTTACAGGCTATGACACTATATCAATAAAAATGCATGAAACTATGTCACACATTTGCCTAAACCTGGATGCTGAACTCCACACCCAAACAAGTGGACCTGAAGCTTCATACTAAATTACTACAAACATCACTCACTTGTACAGGCCTTGCCTGGTGACCAAGTTCAAAGGCATTATGCGAAAAGATAAGTCTCAAGAGTATCCCATCCTATGGAGGAAATGTTCGTCAGAGAAAACTGTTTGCAAATGATCTTTCACTAAATGGTATGCCAGGGAAGGTAGCCTGAAAACATGGCTGTATCAGACTATAAACCAAAAAATGCATAAGGTGACTAGTAAATTATACTTATAATGCATATGTCATAGGCCTCAAAGTTGGATTTTTTTTTATAAAGTATGATCAGGTACTACAGTATATATATGCTTTCACTTACATGTAATAATAGTAATGATGATAATAAAAATAATAATAATAATAATAATAATAATAATAATTATTTTTGTTTGGTAGCTTCAACAATTGGGACAGGATGGACATGACCAGCAGCATCATGGACAGGTGAGAGGAATTGTGTTTTTTGGGTTTTTCCAAAGGTTTTAGTGATTGTAATGTTTGTCATGCTTGATATCTTGCCATCATTCACACATGCACTAGTACTGTTCTTGTTTCATTAAGTAATTACAGCCACTCGTGTAACTATCTAATTTTGCTCAAAATTTGTTTACTTGAGAGTTGCTTTTGGAAGCACTAATATGAGATAGTCTAGTCTTACTTGGTTATGTTAATACTTCAATACTGTATATGTATATACTGTGTGTGTGTGTGTGTGTACTCACCTAATTGTGCTTGCGGGGGTTGAGCTTTGGCTCTTTAGTCCCGCCTCTCAACCGTCAATCAACTGGTGTACAGATTCATGAGCTTACTGGGCTCTATCATATCTACATTTAAAACTGTGTGTGGAGTCAGCCTCCACTACATCACTGCCTAATGCATTCCACCTGTTAACTACTCTGACACTGAAAAAGTTCTTAATAACATCGCTGTGGCTCATTTGAGTACTCAGTTTCCACCTGTGTCCCCTTGTTTGCTTACCACCCATTTTAAACAGTTTATCTTTATCTACCCTGTCAATTCCTCTGAGAATTTTGTAGGTTGTAATCGTGTCTCCTCTTAATCTTCTGTCTTCCAGTGTTGTGAGGTGCATTTAACGCAGCCTTTCCTTGTAACTCATGCCTCTTAGTTCTGGGACTAGCCTAGTAGCATACCTCTGAACTTTTTCCAACTTTGTCTTGTGCTTGACAAGGTACAGGCTCCATGCTGGGGCTGCATACTCCAGGATTAGTCTTACAAATGTAAGACTTCTGAATGATTCCTAACACAGGTTCCTGAAGGCAGTTCTGATGTTAGCCACCCTCACATACGCCGCAGATGTTATTCTCTTGATGTGGGCTTCAGGAGACGGGTTTGGTGTGATATCAACTCCTAGATCTTTTTCTCTGTCCATTTCGTGAAGGACTTCATCTCCCATTCTGTATCCTGTGTCTGGCCTCGGTTCCCACTGCCTAGTTTCATTACCTTTAATTTACTCGTGTTGAACTTCAGTAGCCATTTGTTGGACCATTCATTCAGTCTGTCTAGGTTACTCGGGTTGAACTTTAGTAGCCATTTGTTGGACCATTCATTTAGTCTGTCTAGGTCATCTTGTAGTCTAATACTATCTTCCTCTGTCTTAATCCTCCTCATAATTTTTGCCTCATCAGAAAACAATGAAAGGAATGATTCTATACCCTCTGGTAGATCATTTACATATATCGGGAACAGTATGGGTCCATGGACTGAACCCTGTGGGACTTCACTGGTGACGTCTCACCAGTGGAGTCCCACAGGGTTCCAGTCTGAGACCTCACCCCTCACAGTGACTCGCTGTCTTCTGTTACTTAGGTACTCTCTTATCCACTGGAGTACCTTCCCTTCCCTTTCACTCCTGCCTGCATCTCCAGCTTTTGCACTAGTCCCTGATGTGGTACTGTATCAAAGACTTTCTAGCAATCCAAAATTATGCAGTTTGCCCACCCCTCTCTTTCCTGCCTGATTCTTGTTGCCTGATTGTAGAATTCAATTAATCCTGTGAGGCATGACTTGCCATCCCTGAAACCATGCTGGTGTCGTGTCACAAAGTTCTTTCGCTCCAGATGTTCCACTAGTTTTTTTTTTTTTTTGCACAATTTTCTCCAATAACTTGCATGGTATGGAAGTTAAGGACACTGGCCTGTAGTTCAGTGCCTTCTGTCTATCGCCCTTCTTGTATATCGGGACTCCGTTTGCCGTCTTCCAAATTTCTGGCAGTTCACCTGTTACCAGTGATTTGTTATACACTATGGAGAGTGGCAGGCACAGTGCTTCTGCTCCTTCCTTTAGTATCCATGGCGATATTCCATCCGGGCCTTTAGTCTTTGTCACATCCAACTGTAGCAAAAGCTTCCTTACATCCCCACTCGTAATCTCAAATTCCTCAAGTGGTGCCTGGTTAACTGTTCCTTCTCTTATCTCTGGAACTTCTCCTTGCTCTAATGTGAAGACTTCCTGGAATTTCTTTTTGAGTTCCTCGCACACTTCTTTGTCGTTTGTAGTGAATCTGTCTGCTCCTATCTTCAGTTTCATTACCAATTCCTTCACTGTTGTTTTTCTCCTGATGTGACTGTGCAGCAGTTTAGGTTGAGTCTTAGCCTTGTTTGCTATGTTGTTTTCATATTGCCCTTCTGCCTCTCTTCTCACCCTGACATATTCATTCTTGGCTCTCTGGTATCCTTCTCTGCTCTCAAGTGTCCTGTTATTTCTATAGTTTCTCCATGCTCTTTTACTTAGTTGCTTAGCTAACTTACATCTCTGATTAAACCATGGGTTTCTCATCTGCATTTCATATTTTTTCCTTTTGGGCTGGGATAAACTTTTTTGCTGCCTCCTTAGACTTCTGCGTGATGTATTCCATCATGTCTTGGGCTGTCTTTCCCCTGAGCTCTGTCGTCACGGGCTTCGTCTCTGCGGCAGTACGAAGTTTCCTTGCGGTCCTACCGCTTCTTTTTGACTCTTTATCGTTTTACTTCGCTTTTGGTTCAGGTGGTGCTCTTCTCTCATGGTTGTTCCAGGAACGTCATCTTATGAAGAATACTGTACTATTGCCTCGTATCGTGCGGCGCTGGCGGAGCCGCTTCAGCTTGCTTTTGAAGGCTCTTTTCCTGTTGGCATTGGCCTCTGGAGGTCAGGTCGGGAGCTTCATACTCTCCTCCGGCGCAGGGGTTTCTGGTCTTTCGGTTGTGGAGATATGTTTGTCTGCAGTCATCTCCTTTTCTGGTGAAAAATGAGACTGCTGCTTTCCGGAGGGGTCCTTTGGTTGTTGATGCTTGATTGGTCAGGCTGGGGGTGCATCATGTGCTTTGTCCGGTTGCAGCCCTCCGCCGTTATTTGCGCGCCACGTCTTCTGTGTCCAAGAACGCACTTTGGGTTGATCTGGATTACCTTCTTCCCTGTTCGTGGGTACGGGTGTCTCAGGTGGTCTGCAGGGATATTAAGGCTAGCCAGCATGCGGTCTGTTCCCGTGCCTATGACATTTGTAAGTTCGCTGCTCTTGCTGCCATCTTTGGTAACATGTCCTGGGCTGACATTCAGGTGCGGGGATTTTGGCGGTTGAACAGGGTCCTGGCTGCAAGCTACCTTGTAAATGTTCCTGGGCCTAGTCGGGCCTGTGTCGCTTCGGGTCGGCGGTTGCAACCTGTTGTCTCGACTTCACGTTGAGGGACGAGTGCCAACCGTCTCCCGGGTAAGTCCCTCATGTTTTTGTCTTTTGGTAAGTAGCTCCGAAAAGCCGAAGGGGTTACCACTAGAAAACCAGTGTTGAATGTAATGAAATGCCATTTTTTGGGTGAGACCCAGAGGCTCCCCAACATCTCTCCCTCCCTCCAGTCAGTGTTTTTTTTGTGTGTGTGTTTTGACATAAAGCCTTCGAACTAAAGGTGTGGGTAGCCGGCACGAGGGGTCTAGGGCTCCCCCTTCCCCCTCCCAGGGAGAGGGAAGCTGCGCAGATGGTGGTGCAGCAACGTGGTAATGTCATGCTTGTTTGCTTGTTTTTCTTTAGGGAGTTCTGTCCACTCGTTTGACTTTTAGTAGTGTTTCAACCAGAATAGGGGTTTGTTTTGGGATGCTAACCTTTCTGGATGCCTGACCTGGTCGATGGCACTCATGGAATGCTCCAAATTACATGTGCATTTCTATAGGCCATTGCTCGTCGTGCCTCTCTGAGGGGGCCAGGTTCTGGCTCGTGGTCTCTGGTAGGCCTAAGAACTCCATTCACACTAACTAATGCCAAAGTCTAATAGGTCCATATCAGCTCCGGGTTGCCTCCGGGTCTCGCCCAGTAAATGGTGTTTCAATGCCGGTTTTTCTGTGGGGAGCCCCTACGGCTCCCTGGAGCTTATCGGGCTAATGTATGTTATGTTAGACCGGGACATTAGCTAAGGAGTTCAGACCTACCAGGGACCAGCGCCAGAACCTGGCCCCTTCAGAGAGGTTTCAGGGAGCAATGGCCCTGGAAAACCCCATATGGCTGGGGGTTTTCCTTATCTGCCATCGACCGGGGTTAGGCACCCAGAAAGGTAGGCGTAACAAAACAAACCCCACATGGTAAGAAACTACAACAAAAACCGAACAGAGAGGTAGAAAACTCCCTACAATCCCAAGGAAACAAGCAAACAAGCAAACATCACACTTTACTGCCGCGCCGATCGTCCGCGCAGCCCTCCCCACCCCGGGAGGGGGAGGGGGGAGCCCCGGACCTACCGCGCCGGCTGCCAAGCTTCAGTTCGTTCGCTAATGTCAACCGGGATTGACGCTTCTCTGGCCTCAGTTTCCTAGGCGGTGTTTGCCTTGTGTGGCGTTCACTGCCGTGTGTTGTGGTGTGCGGTGGCCAGGAGTACTTCATCAGTGCCGGGGCTGCATGTGCTTAGTGGCTGACTTCCCTAAGCGCCCTGTGAGTACTGCCCTTGCGTAACAGGGTTATCTTCCCTGGGGCGTTCGGGAACCATTCCCGTAGAGGTTCTTGCTGCTCGGCATTTGCCTCGCCCTTGGGGCCAGCTGGGGCTTGGGGCCCTTGTTTGGCCCTGGGTAGGGATTGGTATTGTGCTGGTTAGGGCGTCAAGGTGTTGCGCAGCCTGCCACCTAAGCGGCGGCCGGTTTCTGTTGCCTCTGGAGACGGTGTACTTTTGCGGGGTTTTTCTTTTGTTTTTCATTTTCTTGCCTGGTGGGGGTCTGCCTAAGGTGGTTATAGTTCCACTGGTAGTGTTTGGCGGCCCTCTGCTAGGCCCCTGTGCTTGTACACGTCTCAGGGGTTCTCAGTGCTATAATGTACCCTCTTGTTATGTTTGGGTTTCTTAACCGGTTAGCAACACCTTGCCCGGGCTTCCCGTAGTTGTTACCCTACGGGCCCTGGAAACCCCTGTCTGGGCTCGGGGGACCATTGAATGTGTCTTCCGGGTTCCAACCCGTCTTGAACGGGATCGTTGGTTGCTGTTCCCTTGTCTCCGGGTGACAGTCGCCATTTTTACCTCCGTCATGCTGCCTGTTGGGTCCCTGACACCTTGACCCGGAGTCTTGCGAGTGATTCTCTGCTTGTTCTCCAGTACTCTCCTGATGTTATTACTGTTCAGAGTACAGGCGGCGTCCGTGTTGCAAGCTAAGTTAGGTTGCTGCAACATGCTAGGTTGGTTTCCCACTCGAATGCCCCGTGGCCGCCCCGTTTGGTTAGGTGCTGTTCGCCCCTTTCTCTCCATGTTCCCGGCTCCGGACCGTCTGCGGGTTTCGGGGTCGGGGCGGGGTTCAGTTGCGGCAGAGACTCGGGCGGTTTTCGGGGGATGCCCCGTTCGAGTTGGGGACGGAGGTTTGAGCCTGTGCCTCCTGCCAAGGCTTCTGGGTCTTACCAGCGGCCCTTTCTTGTTGCCTTTCCCATGGGCTCTTGCTTTTCTTTAAGGGCGGAGGGCTTGGAGGACGGCTCTGCCCCGGGGCCTCTGTTGTTGGGTCCCGGGGCTGTGGGGGTTGCCTGCTAGCAGTTCTGGGGCGGTTTTGCCCCTTCAGGGGTTTTTCTGCTGTTGGGCGTCGTTTTTCGCCCTTCCAGTCTGCTAGCTTCCCACATTTGCTGGCGTGTTTTTGTGTATTAAGCGTCAGTCACAGCCCCTGCTGGCGGCCATTTTCGTCTGCCGGTTTCCCGGCGTGGCCACCAGGGCGGCGTTGCGGTTTGTTTACATGCGTCTGGGTGTGCGAGCGAGCGTCTCTGGTGAGTTTTCAAAAAATTTGCAGGGTTTTTGTTCTCCTGTTGTCGTTTCTTTGTTTTTCTGGTGTTTTCTTGCCGTTGCCTGTTCCTCTGGGAACGTTTGGGTGTTGATTTGGGTCTGAGCCTCTGGGTTTAGGCTCAGTGCCCCTGGCTGGTATGCTTGCTCCCACACCTTGCCCCTCGGTTTTCGGTCTGTTGGGACCGTTTTCCCAGGGCGTTCTGCTGGGGTCTGTGCTTTGCCTTTTAGTGGTGTTCTCCGCCGGCAAATGTGGTGGTTTGGGCTCCCCCTGGTTCGATTCTGGGTTCCTTTGGGTTCCTTGGTTTCGTTCTGGAGGTTTCTTCCTCTTGGGCCCCCTTTTGTGGGTTCAGGGGACTTTGTTTCCTCGTGTGACCCGGTTCTGCCTTTTGGGGTTCCGGGGTCTTCCTGGCTTGCAGACTGAGCTTTTTGGGTCTTGGCACATGTTGTGGTTGTGCTGGGACTTTGTGGTTTTGCTGTCGAGGTGGGCTTTTTGATGCAGTTTTGTGCCTTCTTTGCCTGGCCGGCGTAGTGCTCTTTGCCACTAGTCGGCGGCTTGTGCTTTTACAATATATGTCCTCACCTATTTGTGCTTGTGGGGGTTGAGCTCTGGCTCCTTGGTCCTGCCTCTCAACCGTCCGTCAACAGGTGTATCGGTTCCTGTGCCTCTTGGGCTCTGTCATGTCTACATGTGACATTGTATGGGGGTCAGCCTCGTTACTTGTGTGAGGAGTCGCCACATTACTTCTTAGTGCTTTCCCGTTCCCATTCTGACACTCAAAAAAAAAAAAAACTTTAATTCTATCTGTGGCTCTTTTGGGTACTCAGTTTCCACCTGTGTCCCCTAGTGTGTGTGCCCCTTGTGTTACATAGCCTGTCCTTCTCAACCCTGTCGATTCCCTTGGGTATCTTGTATGTGGTGATCAGGTCTCCCCTCACTTCCTCTTCCAGCGAAGTGTGGTTTCATTCCCGTAGTCTCTCCTCATGACTTCGGTAGTGTACTTTTTCTTTCTGAAGGGGTTCTGTTCCCTTCTCTGTTGACTGGGCGCTGGGGGAGCAGCTTGCTCTGTTGCCTCTCGCTTGGTCCCGCTGTTGGTGGGCGCTTTGGGTTGTCTTCCGGCCTCTGCTGGCGTCGGAGGACGGCTTCTCCCCCTTGGGGGGGGTTCACAGCTGGCGGGGTGGGCTTCTTCCCTGCGCTTCGTCATTTCCTCTTCGTGGGTGCGTGGGGCATGGTCGATCCGCCCCATCCTTCTGGGCTTCCCGTCTGCTCTTTGCAGTCATGAGCTTTTCCCGTCTGCTCTTTGCAGTCATGAGCTTTTCCAGTCTGCAGTTCTTCTGGACTACTTCCGTCTGCGCCCTGGATCCTCTGCCCTGCTCGGAGGACTGTTGTCTCCTGTTCGGATTCTGTTAGGGCCGGGTGCATGGATGGTGGACCTGGACTTCCAGGTCACTTCTTGGCACGTTCCTCTCCAGTTTTCTGGGGCTAGCACGGTTGGTAATTACCTATGTGTACTTACCTAAGTGTAGTTACAGGATGAGAGCTACTCTCGTGGTGTCCCGTCTTCCCAGCACTCTTTGTCATATAATGCTTTGATTATAATTGTCATATTGTCATATAATGATTGTTATATGTCATAATATGTCTTCATATGATTGTCATACAATGCTTTGGTGGTGGGGCTTCAGGTTTGCTGTTTTTATTGCATTCCCTATTTTGTGAAGGGCACTTTGTATACT
The DNA here is from genome assembly GCF_040958095.1 of Procambarus clarkii. Taxonomy (NCBI): domain Eukaryota; kingdom Metazoa; phylum Arthropoda; class Malacostraca; order Decapoda; family Cambaridae; genus Procambarus; species Procambarus clarkii. Next base: position 40,508,599 of record NC_091167.1, read on the forward strand.
CTTTGCATCTTTACCGGATCTTAGTGCCCTGTCTGCGTCTGAGATTCGGTGTCTGGCCTACCTCGACGACTGGCTGGAGTGGGCTCCCAGTCAGTCCGCTTGTCTGCTCGCCTGGGGATGGTTCTTTCCAGATCGCTGGGTTTGGTTTCCTGGTGATCTGGAGGTTTTACCTTCTGTTTCCGTCCCGGGTTCGGACCTGGGCCTTGTTTCAGGCTCTTGGGCCCCTCATTGTCTTCCCTCCAGAAGTGTTACTGTGGCTGTGGTCCCGCCTTTGGCTGTTCAGGAGGGGGTCCCGTGTTGCTCAGCGGTTGCTTGGGCGGTTGTGCGGGAGTTTGCACTTCGGCGTGCTTGTCTGCCCGCGGAGTCGGGTTTGGCTCCGGCGTCGGTTGGTTCCTACGGAGACTCCACTTCCGCCTCTTGCATTCCTTGGGTTCCTCTGGGGATTTGGTGTTGGTGCTGCGTCACCAGCTTCCTCTTTGGGGTTTTCGGGGTTCCGTGCCTTGGCAGCTCCCCGAGCCTTCGCTCGATGTGTTCACGGACGGGTCGTCTCTCGGCTGGGGCTTTGTGATCAGTGCTCACCAGGTCGGCCGAGGTTGATGGAGTCTGTCTGTCCGTCGGGCTCACAGCCCGGTTCAGGTGTTCATGGCTGTCTGGTTTGCGCTTCGGAGGGTTTGGGTCACTAGGTACTCTACCATTCAGCTCTGTTTGGACTGTTCTCTGGTGGTTCTTGCCGGAACCACAGGGGGTTTGGTTAACCGTGTGGTTCGTATCCGGGGTGTGTCCTGCGTCCTGGTGGACAGCTGTCTCGGTTCATTCCTCTTCGTGGGTTGGCCAGTCGTCGCCGATTCGTTTTGTTGGCTCTGTTGGGCTTATGGACTCCTGGCCATGGACGTCTTCGGGTCGGCGTGGTCTAGGCGTCGCCCGTTTTGTGGCGCCCTTCCCACCTGCGAGGACTTCACGGTGGAGGCTTTCGGCAGGCCTGGTCGAGGTGGGGGGTACCTGTACCTCTTCTCCCGGTCCAGCTGTTGCTTCGGGTTCTGGCTCGGTTGCAGCCCATTCCCACGAGAACAGTCCTTATGGTTCCACGGTGGCCGGCCCGGCCTTCTTTTCAGACGCTGCTTGATAGGTGTCCGTACCCGGGGCGTTTTTCCTGAGGCTTCGCCTCTTTCAGCAGGCCGAATCGATCCTGTCCGTGACTGGTTCGGCCTTCTCTTTGGCTCTTCGCGTCTGGTATTTTGACGCAGGTATCGCCATCTCTATGGTGTTCAGGTGGCTTTGTTGACGGTGTCCCACCTGCGAGCTTCGTCTTGGAGACTGTATGACGTTTATTACGTTTTCTCGCGTTTTGTTTCCCCTCCGGCCTGCTCATGAGTCGCCTGAGCCATCCTGGTCCTTGTTCAGGGTGCCTTCTTCTCTTCCCCTCAGTTTGTGGTAGCCCCTTCGGTTTCAGTTTCCTCCTCTTTGGTACTGGTGGTAGCTTTATTGGTGTGCAGCCTTTCTCTGTCCTGGCGACGGTCGAGACGGCTGCTTTCCGGAGGGGTTCTTGGGGGTATTGGTACTTGTTTGGTTTGGCCGGGGGGTGCGTCCTGTGTTGTCCAGTTGTGCTTTTTGCTGTTGCCGGCGTACCGTGCCTGGGGATGCGCTGTGGTTGATCCGGTTCCTTCGTTCCCTGTTTTCAGGGCTCGGGTCTCCCGGGTCGTCCGCAGTGTTTTCCTTCTTCCTGCGGTCTGTCTTTGTGCCCGTGCTGTTCAGACGTTTGCAGCAATTGCTGCTGTGTTGGTGACGTCTCGGGCTCATTTCGGGCACAGGGAATTGTGGGTCGCACAGGTTTTTGGCCGCCCATCCATATGTGCGTCTGTTCTTGGGCGTTCTTGTTGCCTTGGGTCGCAGGTTTGCGACCGGTTGTCTTGGCTTTGCGTTGCAGAGTTTGTGGCGGCCGCCTCCCGGGTTAGCCCTTTCTTTTCCTTCTCTTTGGGTATGAAGCTCCAGGGAGCCGTAGGGGCTCCCCACAGAAAACCAGCGTTGAATGTAATGAAACGCCATTTTCTGGGTGAGCCCCGGAGGCTCCCTGGAAACCCTCCCTCCCACCGGTCGGCGGTTTTTTCGCGTTGGTTGAAGCTTAGCTTCCGAACTGGAGCTTGGCAGCCGGCGCGGTAGGTCCGGGGCTCCCCCCTCCCCCTCCCGGGGTGGGGAGGGCTGCGCGGACGATCGGCGCGGCAGTAAAGTGTGATGTTTGCTTGTTTGCTTGTTTCCTTGGGATTGTAGGGAGTTTTCTACCTCTCTGTTCGGTTTTTGTTGTAGTTTCTTACCATGTGGGGTTTGTTTTGTTACGCCTACCTTTCTGGGTGCCTAACCCCAGTCGATGGCAGATAAGGAAAACCCCCAACCATATGGGGTTTTCCAGGGCCATTGCTCCCTGAAACCTCTCTGAAGGGGCCAGGTTCTGGCGCTGGTCCCTGATAGGTCTGAACTCCTTAGCTAATGTCCCGGTCTAACATAACATACATTAGCCCGATAAGCTCCAGGGAGCCTCCGGGGCTCACCCAGAAAATGGCGTTTCATTACATTCAACGCTGGTTTTTTGTTGCCGTTGCTTTTTTAGCTTGAATTTATTATAATAAACCTTTTCTTCAATCTTCTAGCTTAGGCATAACATTTCTAGCTGCACCCTGTATACCTAGTTTTTCAGTTCCAGAAGCCATTTTGTAGGATGTCTTTGCACTTTTTCCAGTTTAATGATGTGCTTCTTGAGATATTGTACCATGCAACTGCCGCATTTTCCAATAAATATGATGAAAAAAGCTACAGTAATATGCGTGTCAGGTACAAATTGCTAGGAGGTGGGGTATGAAGAGCTAGATCTCACTTCCCTATAGTTACTGATTGGTAAGCATTATGCACTATCTTCGTCGCTGGAAGAGAGAAACGCTCGGGGAGACATGATCACGACATAGAAAATTCTCAGGGGAATAGACAGGGTAGACAAGGATGAATTATTTAACATGGGTGGTACACGCACAAGGGGACACAGGTGGAAGCTGAGTAGCCAAATGAGCCACAGAGACATTAGCAAGAACTTTTTCAGTGTCAGAGCAGTTAGTAAATGGAATGTACAAGGAAGTGATGTGGTGGAGGCTGACTCCAAACACAGTTTCAACTGTAGATATGATAGAGCCCAGTAGGCTCAGGAATCTGTACACCAGTTGATTGACAGTTGAGAGGCAGGACCAAAGAGCCAAAAGCTCAACCCCCGCAAGCACAAACAGATGAATACAAATAGGTGGGTGAGTAGTATCTGGGGTAATGCACTTTGAATGTAAGAAATCCCCCAAAGGGCTGACTTTCTCAGGGAAGATAACCTTGACTCAAGGTTACCTTTTATTGGTTTTGAAGGTCAACATTACCATGGCCCGGTCTCTGACCAGTCCTCCTTGTTAGTGGTCTGATCTACCAGGCTGTTAAATGAACTGCTTGCAGTCTGACATAGGAATCACAGCCTAGTTGATCAGGAATCCTTTGGGGGGCGTTTATCTTTCTTTTCTTACACACCGTGAGAGGTCAGGTGGTTATTTCCCTTGTGTTTAGAGGGGGTGCCAAAGTCTTGAGCCCTTCATATTGATAGTGCTCTCACAGCATACCAATTGCATCTCTTTTCAAAGGGAGTATTTTACACATTCTACGATGCCTCCAGGTCTCATTTTGGAGTTATTTCTGTGTGCAGATTTGGAACTAGTCAATTTTAATTAATGTAGCTACAGCAAAATATGAATTGGGGCATACACATTAGGAAGGCCAAAGTAAACACACACAAAACCTGAACAGAGGCAAAAGGAAGGCTAACACTTAGATGAGGACTGAGCCCAAAGAATGGTGGGAAGCCTAGTGCACCAGGCATGTGAATGAGGATATTGGCCAGTCAGCACCATCAGGTCTACCGACCTGACTACCTGTTGAAGATTCTGAAAATCACTGTTCCCGCAGCTCTGACCAGGCCTCCTGGTTGCTGGTCTGATCAACCAGGCTGTTTGATATGGCTGCTCGCAGCCTGACTTATGAGTCACAGCCTGGTTGTTCAGGTATCCTTTGAAGATGCTTTTCGAGGTCTCTTTTGAACACTGTGTGAGGGCAGCCGGTTATGCCTCGTATGTGCAGGGAAGGTAGCCGGGGCTACCATCCGGTGACAAGTGGTTGTTACCAACTAGTGGTTGTTTACTGCAAATGAGCTTGTGCATAGTTCATGTCAGGGTTGCAGTTGCTTGTTTTGTTGTACTCGACCCTGCTGCATTTTTCCTTTGGATTACTAGGATGGTCTAATACTCCAAGACTTTATTTGCCTTTGGTCCAAGCCTGTGGTAGGCATTCATGGAGCTTAGAGACTGTTGTGGTACCCAAAGTTTGCAGGTTCCCTCGTGGGTAGTTTGGGGAGACACTGAGGGGGAAGTCCTTTCAGAAAAGTCTTCTAAACTATCTCCTCCAGCTTCTTTCTTGTCAAGTGGCCAGTGGTACAGTACCCAAAACTATCTGGTGTATAGTATAAAACCATGTTAGATGGACATCACTAGGTTAGTGTAAGTAAACTTACAAATATATATCCACATATTGTATTGAATAACAGTCTATATAGATAGAAATGGAATATACAATATTGTACTTCATGAAAAGTTTTTGCATAAAGTTGTTACTTGGCAATTATTTGCTCTTTCATTTACTTTTTCAGCCACTTCTTGGAGGAGATGATCACGATTTGGTGCCTCATGGGCGGGTAAGTCTCGTGACATTTTGCAAAAGACATTTTATAAATTGATTAAAACTGAAAGAATTTTTAAGTGCAATTGTAATTAGAATACCGTTGTAAATTTGTTAGAAATCAAGCATTGAATGTATTGAAATGCCCTTTTCTGGTGGGCACTAAGTAGCTACATGAGCTTAGCTCTGGTGCCACCAAGCCTTTAGCCCAACACAATGGGCTTTGTCTTTCAGAAACCAAACCAGAATCTGGTTCATTCTACAAGGCAAGGGGGAACATGGGATCAGTGAGTAAATACAAAACTGGGGAAACCTCCATCATAAAGCATAGGTACAACACAGCAAGTGATGGGACAACCATGAAGGAAGTATCTCTGAGAAAGACCTGAGAAAATGGGTTGAACACCTAGACAAGTGCCAGTAGACAACAACAAAATCACTATCAACCATAAGGAAACAGAAGGTTATCTCTCAGGAGGAAGCTGTGATAGTAAACAGTTAACTGAAAATGGAAGTTGATCAGTATGCAAAGAAAGACGGAGCCGGTGCATGCGGATGGTCTCTGTAAGATAAGACAGTGGACCCTGAGAATTGGGTGGCAAAAATCACACTACAAATTGGGACCCAGCAAGACACACCCATGTGGGAGTGGAGGGGGCAGCCAGTTCTGAAACTGGGAAGAGGAGAACATGCCTGTTTAGAGCAACAAACCTTCAGGACCAGAAAGTAAACTTATCAGAGAGGGTCAAAGGACAACTATGGACAACTCTGGCAACCCCTAATACCCCAAAACTTTTCCCTGGGGCACAAAATGTCAGCTGAGGAAGCACACAATTACAACTAGGAGAACTCTAGAACTTCAGGAAAACAAGCTACTGGAATTTACACAGTAAAAGAAAAACCTACTGGAGCAAACAGTGTGGTAGAAAAGGCAGAATAAAACCAGCAAAAGAGTAGAGGTGCCATAGACACAGTCAGAGAACACTGTATGAACATCAGCGGTCTACAACTATTCAATATTCTACTAATAAACAGAAATGTTACCAGAACAAAAGTGGATGTGTTCAAGAAGCAATTAAACAAATTCTTGCAAGAAATGCCAGACCAACTGGGCTGCTTTGGATATATGTGCATATATATATTAGGCCCATACAGTATATCCATATATAGGATATATGGGCCTAGTAGGGTCTAGCCTTTTGTCATATTCCCAGATGGAAGCTGGCAACCCAACCTTAGGACCAGCTTAGAAAAGTTGCAGCTGTCCCCAAAAGACAACACAACTTTATGTGGGTGGAATAGTGGGGAAAAAGCAATGCAAGCACAAACATTTGGGAGGCATGGGGAAAGTGTTCACTTGCTATTGCAAGCTGAGGCAGAAGCGGTAGGGAATGCCAGTTGATACTTGGCTAATAGGTATAAGAAAAGACTTTAGAATTTTTATTGTAAAATAGAGAAGGATTGGTACCTGTACCTTTTGTCACAGAAAAGGGCTGCAAGTCTATATTGTAGAGCCCAGAGCCTGAATTCTGGTGCTTAGCTCAAGAGGCAACTCTGCCAGTGCCAAGGTCTAGAGCCAACAAATGGCACACACTTCAGCAGGTGAAAGGAGTCTGGAACACAACAAACCACAAAGTGTTGATAACAGGAATGGCCATCAGGTTTAAAAAAATAAGAGAGAGAAACTGCAAGCTGCAGAGTTAAGTATGGAATCTGATAGAGAAGCCATAAAACCCCCAGCCAAAAAAAAAATTTGTTAACCATTACCCATCAAAGTTTCAGAACTTTTACTCTGCCTTTAATTTTTTAAAAAGCAACTTCTGACAGTAACTAATGCTTATTACAACTAGATTTTTTATATTTTAAATATTAATACTCAGATATAAGATGCCCTTGTTAATTAGACTTAATGAGATTTGTGATGTACAGCTGTTACATATTTAACTTTTTTTTTAATATTTTAAAGTTATAACTCTTATTCTTTCCAGTCTGCCTTAGGTGGTGATGACCATGACAAAAAAGCACATAAAAAGGTTTGTACTTGCACAATAATCATAATATTGTATGGGTTTTTGTTCACCTACATAATGCATGGAACACCACACTGTTACATTCACCATTATGAATGTTCACTTGGTTTACCTTGTAAAGTCTATTAATGTTATGTCACCTGATTATGAGCTTGAGAGCACTTATTTCATTATCTTAAATTTTATTAGATAAAGCACTCTTAATGCTTGTTAAATATCACATAGCTTTACAACAGTATTGTGTACAGTATTACTGCTATGTTATTATGCTCCTGACTTCCTAGAAGTGCTGATATATAGGGGTTGCTTTATTGATCCTTCTGTGTCCATCAGCTTACACTAATTTGGTTAGAATATGGTAAAGTTTATCATTGTCTGGATGAGGTAAAGTTTATCATTGTCTGGATGAAATGTTTTATACGGATGTGTGGTTAAAAGTGATACATGCTTGTGAGTGTAACTGGGTTAGGATAAATATACAGTATGCCGAAATGTGTATTGATATTACTTTGTTAAATGAAACTTTGCTAAGGAAGTAATTTTTGAGGTACTGGTATTGCCTAATGAATATAGATGGCTTAAACATTTTTGGGTCAATATTCCAAAAGTCTTTCTCCATCTCCAGAGTTGAGGGTATTAAAACCTAAATAAAAGTCAGGCTTTGAGTACAAATGAAATGTGCTTTTCTGCATATTACATGTAGTTGCTCCTTGTGATAAAATCGTTCCGACGTGTGGTCATAATCTCGTGTAGTCATAGCAGGCCGACATTCTGCACGCTTGCAGTGGAAAAGTTTGGAAAATACTAGAGAATACTCAGTCTTGCCAAAAATACAGCCAGAAACTGCATTTGTGTAAAACTCAAAATCTTTCGAAGTACGACTTTGCATCAAAAGGATTGCCAAGAAGTTACCTTGCTGACTACCAAATGACACACTAGGCCACTACTGGCTGCCACCAGAAGGAATCAGGAGCAACCAAGTGTTCTGCAAAGAAACTGATTTTTCACAGGTACTCAGTGTATGCAAAGCCACTCTGAGCTATTCCACTTACAGGTAGTTGTTTCCTAAGGCAAGCATCGATAGAAGCCACCATAACAAAAATTAGAGTGCAGCTTAATTAATTTGGCTGCATGGTAGCATTGATTGTAGCTGCAATAAATGAAGTGTCTGGAGAACAGAAGCTGCACTTCTCACTACTGAATCTTGCCATAAGGTAAGATGTTCATCTAGAGGATAGCTTGCCTATGAGTGTCCATTAGCAGTGCAGTTGGGGAACCTTAAGAAGATAACAGGAGGCAAATGTATGTGTGGACTCTGTAAACCTCCATAGCTTTGATGTCGGCACAGGGCATCACGTTTAGTGTGTGACGTTCTAAAGATCCTGGGCCTTAGAATAAGCCTGTGACTGGCTTGGTTTAATGAGGTGTTTGATTAGAAATCCAAGTGAGGAAGGGCTCCCCATGAAAACTGGAATTGAAAGAGTATTAGATCAAGGATGAGGTAATGTTGGGGAATCCATCAGATCACATCATACTTGTGATTAGAGGAAGCCCTAAGGTACTTAATAAGAATCACCACCACCTGCTCCCTATAAATGTGGCACTAGCTCTACCCTAGAACTCCAAATGATTGGCGGGGTTTGTGTAACACTTAATGACTGACCCTCTGCATGAGGAGTTTGGCAAGCAAAGAAACTGGATTGAGACACTTCACTTAAATATGGCATAATGTGACAGATAAGTTGCACCTTGACTATGGCTTGGCTGGATTGAAAGTATGTGTAATATGACTGAGGGTTGGTTAAATGTGTGGGCCGAGTTGTGATTTGGGCTTGATAAAATGAATGTGCCTGGCAAAGAGTTGAAATGGTTTACTTGCTCTATTAACATTTCATGAAAGTGCTTTTAATGAAAGTTTTGGGTTTACAAGCTTCATTACAGTAAGTAATTGATGAAATATATTGAAGCGCTAGCTTACAGAATTTCACATAGTGGATGCAGAAATACGGGTATTGTATATAAATTTTTCAGATTAGGGCTGCATGAAAATAGATTAAGCGTTGCTTAACAATGTATATTCCCTTCTTATGAACTATCAAGTATTGCACCCAAGCTTTACCCTGCTCAGCTAACCCTGATTACTCATTCCTCACCCTTGCTGCTTTGTTTACAGAAACATGGCAAGCATAACAAGCACAAGGGAAAGAAGGTACGTTAATTTGATCTAATGTCTGTTAAGGTAACACAAAACATTCAACTGATATGCATTTTAACTTTCTGAATGTTGTGTGTTTTAAACTTCCAAAATTCAATAAGCTATTTTTATTTGTTACTGTTAATGTATCCTACCAAAGGAATGTTATAGCATTTGCTTAATTCATTTTTTCTTTTGAGCATGGACCCCATGTAGCTCTTTTAAGTCTTAACACTGGACCTACCCAGGTCCTTGTTAGTATGCCAGGCCCTGAGCGACTTTGAGCCCCATAAAGACGAGTAACTTTACAAATTGCCTTTTCCCCATGAAAAAGTGATAGAGAGCTCATTTGAGAATTTACCTCAATCCACTACAAAGAGAAACCACCTGCTATGATACCCATGAACATCTCAAACCACATCCTTTAAACAATCCTTGGCAATTTTAAAACTGCCAAGAATAGTTTTAAACTACTGAATCACCACTACTTAACTACATTGAATAGTTGAGTAGGTGGCACCACTAGTGGACTATAGGGTTGGATGAGGCAGCTACTCAGTTTGGCATTTGGAGTCGTCCTGTTGATACCACAGCTCTGCAGAGACCAATTCTTTATTTTGTTATACTGGTTGTTTTTTGAAGCTTTGTCTCTGCACTGTGGGTTCCATGCCTCCATGCTCTGAAGTCTTAGCTTCAGAGCATGGTGCCTAGTCTGTACGTGTGTCCCTTTGAATTTGTGTGTCCCTTAAAATTTACCTCAAAATTCTGGAAGGAAAGGAAGTATGAGCAACATTTTTTCTCATAGATTCTGGGAGGTGATGACCATGACAGAAAGCCTCACAAGAAGGTAAATATTATTTAATAATTATTTTCTGGTTCTTTTCATTGTTCAATAATTGTATGTACTGTATATCTATTAGCATAGCATGTATTCAGCTTTTTTTTTTCTTATTGACACTAATTATCATCTTCCAGCGTGTACTTGGTGGTGATGATCATAACCGGCAGCCTGATGACAGGGTGAGTTACATGGGTGACTGTAGGGTGGAGGGTAGGTGGATGGGTAATGACTGGCAGCTTGATGACGGGGGTGAGTTGGAAGGTGGCTTGTAAGGTGGAGTATAGACGGAGGGTTGATGACCTTCAGCCTCATGATGCACATCAATAAACTGGAAGAAGTGCAAAAGTATGCTTCAAAATGACTTCCGGAACTGAAAAACAAGAGTTAAAAGGAGAGGCTGGAGGCAATAAATATGCCAAAGCTAGAAAATAGAAGAAAAAGAGGTGCAAGATTGAACCAGTGAAGAGCAGAGGTGCCATAGGCACAATCAGAGAGCACTGTATAAACATCAGAGGTCCGCGGTTGTTCAGCGTCCTCCCAGCGACTATAAGAAATATTGCCGAAACAACTGTGGACATCTTCAAGAGAAAACTGGACTGTTTTCTAAGAGAAATTCCGGATCAGCTGGGCTGTGGTGGGTATGTGGCCCTGCGGGTCGCTCCAAGCAACAGCCTGGTGGACCAAACTCTCACAAGTCAAGCCTGGCCTAAGGCCAGGCTTGGGGAGTAGAAGAACTCCCAGAACCCCATCAAGCAGGTATCAAGCAGGTGGTGATATGATCACCACTAAAAATAATACAAGAAATCTACGAAATTAAATTGACAAAGAGGAATTAGTGAAAACAGCAACTTAAAGAACAAAAAGTCATAGATTCAAGCTAAGGAAACAAGGATGCCGAAAAAATATTGGAAAGTTTTCTTTCGCAAACAGAGTGATAGACAGTTGGAGCAAGTTAAGTGAGAAGGTGGTGGAGGCTAAAACGGTCGGTAGTTTCAAATCGTTATGTGACAAAGAGTACAGTACTATGTATCTGGGGAAGACAGGACACCACGAACATAACTCTTATCCTGTAACTACACTTAATTAATAAGGTGAGTCGAAAGGTGGACCATAGGGTGTTGAATATTTATCGAGATCCTTGATGAATATTTAATTTTTAATTTTATGGCTGATTTTCAATACTGTAATAATAAGCCAATTGATATTTTTTGTGTTTGGAGGATGCAAAGTATTTTTGGCACACACACACACATATATATATATATTATTAAATATGACCGAAAAAGTAAGATTAATAATTCTAACACGAATTTTCTCAATCTTTCGTACATTACGCTTCACTGTTGGAGGTAAATAAAAAATCACTTCTCCAAAATTCATTTTTATTTCTAGTCTGACGCGACACGGGCGCATTTCGTAAAACTTATTACATTTTCAAAGACTTCACAAATACACAACTGATTAGAACTTACGTATCTCTGATTTTATATCTACATTTGAGTGAGGTGGGAGGGGTGATGTGGCATTGACACAAGACAGAACAAGAGAGGATATTAATAGGGTATTAAAAGTATCAACACAAGACAGAACAGAAACAATGGGTATTGAATAGAAGTGTTTGTAGAAAGCCTATTGGTCCATATTTCTTGATGCTTCTATATTGGAGCGGAGTCTTGAGGTGGGTAGAATATAGTTGTGCAATAATTGGCTGTTGATTGCTGGTGTTGACTTCTTGATGTGTAGTGCCTCGCAAACGTCAAGCCGCCTGCTATCGCTGTATCTATCGATGATTTCTGTGTTGTTTACTAGGATTTCTCTGGCGATGGTTTGGTTATGGGAAGAGATTATATGTTCCTTAATGGAGGGGAGCCCTGTTGCTTATGCATCGTTAAACGCCTAGAAAGAGATGTTGTTGTCTTGCCTATATACTGGGTTTTTTGGAGCTTACAGTCCCCAAGTGGGCATTTGAAGGCATAGACGACGTTAGTCTCTTTTAAAGCGTTCTGTTTTGTGTCTGGAGAGTTTCTCATGAGTAGGCTGGCCGTTTTTCTGGTTTTATAGTAAATCGTCAGTTGTATCCTCTGATTTTTGTCTGTAGGGATAACGTTTCTATTAACAATATCTTTCAGGACCCTTTCCTCCGTTTTATGAGCTGTGGAAAAGAAGTTCCTGTAAAATAGTCTAATAGGGGGTATAGGTGTTGTGTTAGTTGTCTCTTCAGAGGTTGCATGGCTTTTCACTTTCCTTCTTATGATGTCTTCGATGAAACCATTGGAGAAGCCGTTATTGACTAGGACCTGCCTTACCCTACAGAGTTCTTCGTCGACTTGCTTCCATTCTGAGCTGTGGCTGAGAGCACGGTCGACGTATGCGTTAACAACACTCCTCTTGTACCTGTCAGGGCAGTCGCTGTTGGCATTTAGGCACATTCCTATGTTTGTTTCCTTAGTGTAGACACTAAGTAAACAAACTTTCTACACTAAGGAAACAAACATAGGAATGTGCCTAAATGCCAACAGCGACTGCCCTGACAGGTACAAGAGGAGTGTTGTTAACGCATACGTCGACCGTGCTCTCAGCCACAGCTCAGAATGGAAGCAAGTCGACGAAGAACTCTGTAGGGTAAGGCAGGTCCTAGTCAATAACGGCTTCTCCAATGGTTTCATCGAAGACATCATAAGAAGGAAAGTGAAAAGCCATGCAACCTCTGAAGAGACAACTAACACAACACCTATACCCCCTATTAGACTATTTTACAGGAACTTCTTTTCCACAGCTCATAAAACGGAGGAAAGGGTCCTGAAAGATATTGTTAATAGAAACGTTATCCCTACAGTCAAAAATCAGAGGATACAACTGACGATTTACTATAAAACCAGAAAAACGGCCAGCCTACTCATGAGAAACTCTCCAGACACAAAACAGAACGCTTTAAAAGAGACTAACGTCGTCTATGCCTTCAAATGCCCACTTGGGGACTGTAAGCTCCAAAAAACCCAGTATATAGGCAAGACAACAACATCTCTTTCTAGGCGTTTAACGATGCATAAGCAACAGGGCTCCCCTCCATTAAGGAACATATAATCTCTTCCCATAACCAAACCATCGCCAGAGAAATCCTAGTAAACAACACAGAAATCATCGATAGATACAGTGATAGCAGGCGGCTTGACGTTTGCGAGGCACTACACATCAAGAAGTCAACACCAGCAATCAACAGCCAATTATTGCACAACTATATTCTACCCACCTCAAGACTCCGCTCCAGTATAGAAGCATCAAGAAATATGGACCAATAGGCTTTCTACAAACACTTCTATTCAATACCCATTGTTTCTGTTCTGTCTTGTGTTGATACTTTTAATACCCTATTAATATCCCCTCTTGTTCTGTCTTGTGTTAATGCCACATCACCCCTCCCACCTCACTCAAATGTAGATATAAAATCAGAGATACGTAAGTTCTAATCAGTTGTGTATTTGTGAAGTCTTTGAAAATGTAATAAGTTTTACAAAACGCGCCCGTGTCGCGTCAGACTAGAAATAAAAATGAATTTTGGAGAAGTGATTTTTGATTTACCTCCAACAGTGAAGCGTAATGTACGAAAGATTGAGAAAATTCGTGTTAGAATTATTAATCTTACTTTTTCGGTCATATTTAATAATATATGTCTACAGGAAAGACTGCTACCAAAATATACTAATATATATATATATATATATATATATATATATATATATATATATATATATATATATATATATATATATATATATATATATATATATATGTCGTACCTAGTAGCCAGAACACACTTCTCAGCCTACTATGCAAGGCCTGATTTGCCTAATAAGCCAAGTTTTCCCGAATTAATATATTTTCTCTAATTTTTTTCTTATGAAATGATAAAGCTGCCCATTTCATTATGTATGACGTCAATTTTTTTTAATTGGAGTTAAAATTAACGTAGATATATGACCGAACCTAACAAATCCTACCTAACCTAACCTAACCTATCTTTATAGGTTAGGTTAGGTTAGGTAGCCGAAAAAGTTAGGTTAAATTAGGCAGGTTAGGTAGTCGAAAAACAATTAATTCATGAAAACTTGGCTTATTAGGCAAATCGGGCCTTGCATAGTAGGCAGAGAAGTGCGTTCTGGCTACTAGGTACGACATATATATACAGTATATATAATAGTAATATATAAATTTCTTATATTTCTTCGGCATCTGTGTTTGCTAGTTTAAATATATGTCCGGGTCTCAGGAAATCTTCCCTATCAATTTTATCAATTCCTGTTACTATTTTGTTTGTAGTCATCATATCACCTTTTTTTCTTCTGTCTTCTAGTTTTGGCATATTTAATGCCTCTAACCTCTCCTCATAGCTCTTTCCCTTCAGTTCTGGGAGCCACTTAGTAGCATGTCTTTGCACCTTTACCAGTTTGTTGATGTGCTTCTTAAGATATGGGCACACCACAACCACTGCATATTCTAGCTTTGACCTAACAAAAGTTGTGAACATTTTCTTTAGTATTTCGCCACCCATGTATTTAAAAACGATTCTGAAGTTAGAAAGCGTAGCATAGGCTCCTAGCACAACATTCTTTATGTAATCCTTGTGTGATAGTTTTCTATCTAAAACCACCCTAGATATCGTTCTTTATCAAAAATCTGTAAAGATTTCTCACATAATTTATAGGTTGTGTGGGGTCTATGTTATCCTATTCCACATTCCATAACATGGCACTTATTCACATTAAATTCCATTTGCCAAGTGGTGCTCCATATACTTATTTTGTCCAGGTCTTCTTGAAGGGCATGACAATCATCTAAGTTTCTTATCCTTCCTATTATCTTAGCATCATCAGCAAACATGTTCATATAATTCTGTATTCCATCTGGTAGATCATTTATGTAGACAATGAACATCACCGATGCAAGAATATAACCCTGTGGTACTCCAATTGTGACGTTTCTCCAGTTCGATACATGCCTCTAATTACTGCCCTCATTTTTCTATGTCAGAAAATTTTTCATCCATGTTAGAAGTTTACCTGTCACCCCTCTAATATTTTCCAGTTTCCAGAACAACCTCTTAGGTGGAACTCTGTCGAAAGCCTTTTTTAGGTCCACTTTCCAATTTCCCCCCAAAAAATTAGGTCCAATTTCCTTAAGTACTTTTGTATTTAATAATACATCTTCAGAAGGATAGATTTACAAGTCAGTAGATTGGATATTTATAGGCAGGAGAGAGGTGAAATGAAGTGAGGTACAATGACAAATATATGAATGGGATTGGGTGGATATAAATAGGAACTGCATTGTATGGGCTAATAGGCCCATACATGGATATTAATATCATAAGATAGTGGATATTAACAAGATATTAGTGATGTATCATATTAGTGACAAATATGTACAGTATCAATGATCCTACTCAAATTGTCCTTTAACTGATCAATTAAAAATGGATCTAAATTATACAAATCACTACTAATGTTCAAATTACATGATTTTGTAATCTGTATTAAAGCAGATTCAATTATGTTCCTATTGAAAGTGATTTTACAATTCGTTATATAAGAAGCCATCTCCCAATCAATTTGGTGAGAATTGTCTGAGAAATGAACAAACAAAGCATTAGACAATTGGCTGTGTCTTACAGAGTATTTATGTTGCAAATTTCTACATTTCAAATCTTTAGATGTTTGCCCATCATAGAACTTATTACAGTCCTTACAAGGTATTTTATAAATGACAATTATCACTACGAGGACTGTTTCTATATGCAGGCGATGAGTCACAATATTATTTAGACTATTAGTTAGACTGTTTCTAACTAATAGTTTTCCAACAGTATTTTCGTAATTAAACAATACATGTACTGTATATAAAAAAGTTTCAAGGCCTTGACAATATTTTCAAACACAGAAAAATATGGTAAACATACACATTCTTTGGGCGAATTTTCTCACTGCATATACAGTATTATTATAATATGTACGAAGTGCTTTGCTATGGCAAACTTCCAAAAAAATCAGCAGATAATAAAGCTTGAGACCAATAGAATAAAATCTTCTTAAAATCTTCTTCTAAGAGCTTTGGACTAACAACCCGAAGAGCTCTTGGATAAATAGAGGAGAAAATATATATACGGTACTGTATATATCTATATATCCATATTTTTCCTGAAACCAAACAATTTAGTGGTCTTTTAAAACCAAAGAAGACTAGAACAAATCCACAAGCGCCGTGACAATCCGAGACAAAAAATATAAAATTACAGGTACCTGTATATGTTTATTATTATTATTATTATTATTATTATTATTATTATTATTATTGTTTTTTTTTTTTTTTGGTGTAGAAGCCAAAATGTTGCTTTGATTTTTCAGTGAGTTGAGTAATCTTTGTAATTTTGAATAAATAAATAAAAATAAATAAGGCTTTGATGTATGTCTTGATTGATACATTGTACTGGTAATATCACTCAAGTGCTGGTAAATATAAGTTTTACAAAACAATTAAATGTAATGAGAAAAGTGAAGTATGCTGCACTGGTGTATTCTGGGTGCAACATAATTAGACAGGCTTTGTACAATTTCCTGTGTTTTACAGCACACACTTGGTGGTGATGGCCATGACCTCCAGTCCCATGACAAGGTGAGTGAGACTTGTGAGTTCATTGCTTATGTGCAGCTTGTGGCTTAGTAACTGTTTAAGTGTTCAAAGTGATTTACTGAGCAACTGCAATTTTCCCAGATTGCAGCTTGAGTTCGTGAAGGGAATGAAGAGGAGTGGGTTATAAGAGTACGAGACAATGGAAAAGGGGTGTGAATATGAAAGGACATATTGTGCTATATTTTGCTCTCTTAGATTCAACACACACCAAGAGAGATTGTTCCTGCCACTCCCTCTAATGGGAAATGATTCCTTGGATGTAAACAGTAATTTAATTAATATATCTGCCTGTTGTTATGCATTAATTTTTCAATATATTTCTTTTAGTAGTATTAGTGTTTTGTTTAGCACTTAAAGTTGTCCGTTTTGTAAGTAGTGTTTAGAGCAAACCCCCCATTAGTGTTATGTATAATGCTTATTTCCAATTGAGTATTGAATTCTGTGTCTGCCCTGTTGATTTATTATTTGTAGCAAATAAAATTGACTGGTAATATTTACCTTATATTTGTACATTTAGACACTCATTGATGCTGATGGCTATGACATGTGGGAGCTTAGGAAGGTGAGTTATTATGACAATTTCTCCACTCTGTAAGTGCATTTGCCTTTCATTGTTGATTTATTAATATAATATATTTCTTGTCCAATGTTTCCCCCTAATATACATCCTTCACTTATCCACAGCTTAATGGAAAGTCATGTCGTTTACAATTGAATTTGTTAAATAGCACTTCAGTTACATAATGCACCCCTGGATTACAAACAATTTAATTTTATTTTCACTTTTTACTTACATTATTCTTATTAAAATTTAATTGAGCTTTTGTATAATTGTCATAAGTCCACTTTATTTACATTGGTTAAGAATGATTCTTCTACGTATTTCAAGACAAATACTATGAATCATTTCATCAGTATTTGATATTGTTCTCACAAATGGCTGGTGCATAAGATGAAAAGGCATATTTGGGGTAACTTTTGGAAAAAGCTGAACTGAGTACAGGAGAACCTAACAGTTGGTACTGTACTCATAACCATAAGCACAGTCAGAGAAGTAATGTTGGACGGAAGAGATGTAGCAAAAGAAGTTTTCTGTTAATGTTGCTTTTCATAATGAGTGAGAATGATCTAGCCAGGGGGAGGGGTGCATTTTAATGTTTATGCAGAGTAACACTGAGGAGGACTGCTGAAGGAATATCTTGCCAAATTACAGGAATGAGTAAACAAAATGGCAGGTTGAGTTCAACCTCAGGAAGTAAATGTTATTGAAAATAGGAAAAGGTAACAGAAGACTAGGAGAAATGTTCACCATATAACAGGTTGGCAACTGTAGGAATAAAAAAAATGAATAAAGACATGGGAATGGATATAATACCAACCCTAACTGGAGGTCTACACATCCAGGATATCAGCAGCAACACTTGGAAAGCTGGGAAATATGAAAGCATTTTAAAACCTATCCAAGAAATCATTCAAGTCAATTTGCACAGCTTACATATGATCAGTATTGGCAAATCTGCAATTATGAATGAGTAACGTTTTGAAACTGTGTTTGTAAAGCATTTATTCGGAACGCGGATCAAGATTTTCCATAGGTGCAATGCTGTAAGTAGGAGATGCATTCCCAGGCCACCAAAAATCCTCACAAAACCAATATTTTAAGGACACATATGACAAACCACAACATTATTTATCTTGAATGATGGCATTATCCTGCTCTTCTAAGTTAGCTGTTTTTGAAGAGTGAAGTGGTACAATTACATAAATAAATAAATAAAAAGACATGTGCACTGTATTGGTGGTCGCCATTTTGTAATTGGCCTCGGGAGTAAATGCCTCCCCACCCTCCTCCTATCTCCTGCCTAGGGCTCCACCCCACCAACAGAGTAAACACGATCAAATCATGTGAGTGTGGGTCATTGAGGACTTGAGACCACTAGTGGAAGTGTATCACACATACCCAGCCCCACACATACTCCCCCATGCATCCCTCCCACCTCCCCTACCCTCCATAACAAAGTCTTTATATGTTATCATGTGATGTTTATGTTATTGTATATTGTTCATGTTATACTGTATATGATGGCCTGGGGACATTTCTTGACTGGCAGTGATTGAAACATAACTAGTAAGCTTTTAGACATTACAAGAATGCTCTTTTATCTGTGGTCTTTGTAATAATTGTAATGGCTTATTGTAATTTGCCCAATCTTGCCCATCCTTTACCTTTTCCTTCTAAATAAATATTCCCTTTTTACCGCTACTTAATCCCAGTTTAATTTTCTTGTTGGTTCCATTCACAGCTGGTTGGAAGTGACAACCATGATAAGAGGCCACACAAGAAGGTATGTTTAGTGAGACTTGTTAAGTACTTGGTTAAAGTGTTATACTGTACAATATATATTATTGTTTATACACTCTACTGTATATTGATTATACACCAAACATCGAGAGGGCTGAACACCATAGCGGTTTGGTCTTTCTCTGCATGCCAGAATGGATATGGTCTGCCCCAAGAAGGGCAGACCACTTAGTGACGCATAAAACTAGCATTGAATGTAAAGTCGCCTCGGAGGGTTTGGGTCGCTCGGGGGTTCCACTATTGCGCTCCATTCGGACTGCTCTCCAGTAGTTTATTGTCTGAACTGTAGGGCTCTCGTCGGTCCTTGGTTCTATGGGGCTGGTCACTTTGAGTGACTCGTCTGCTGGATTCTCGGGGTTTGACTTTCAATTCGGTTCATATCCAGGGAGTGTCCAATATCCATGCGGACAGCCTGTCACAGTTCATTCCTTTATCCACGGAATGGACGGTCAGTGTTGGCTCTGACAGTCGTATGGGCTTCCGGAGGTGGACCTATTCGCATCAGTGTGGTCTCGGTGTCTCCAGATACAGCATATGTGCCCGCCTTCCCCGATTGCAGAGCCATCGCGGTGGATGACTTTCGGCCGGACTGGTCGAGGTGGGTTTACCTACACCTCTTACCCCCGGTCCAGCTGTTGCTTTGGGTCCTAGCCTGGTTGGAGACTTACAGTGGGAGAGTCGAGAGTCGTCCTGGTGGCCCCTTGGTGGCAAGCCCAGCTTTGGTTTCTAGCACTGCTTGCTCTGTGTCTGAACCGGTGGCATTTTCCATGGCTCTGCCTCGTGTCAGCAGATTGGACCAGCCCGGTACATGGCTGGTTTGTTTACTCCTCTGCTCTTCACGTCTGGTCTCTTTGACATGAGAGTATCACCACTTGTATGGTGATCAGGTGGCTTCATTGATGCTGTCTCACCTGTGAGCTTTGTCTCGGCAACAGTATGAAGTCTCCTGGCGATCTTTTTGCCATTTTCTGTCTCTTCGTAGGTTGTCTTTTATTTCTAATCGGGTTGTTTTGTCCTTTCTTGGCTTTTTCGGGATCATCATTTGATGCCGAATAATATCGCCTCGTATCGTGTGGCACTGGCATAGCCGCTTCAGCTTGTGTTCAGGTGGATGTCACTTCCACCCCGTTCTGTAAGCTTTTTCGTGCTTTGTTTCACCTCTGGCCTGCTCATACACCGCCTGAACCATCCTGGTTTTTATTCAGGGTGCTCTCTTTTCTCTCTTTCCCTCGGTTTGTGGTGGCTGCTTTGGTTCAAGATAGTTTTTCCAGGGCTCTACTGTCTACACTTGATTATCCGATCTATATGGGAAGGACCCCTCAACCGGATAATCACGTTTTCTGAATAAGAGTACTTTTTCACCTATGAGTCCAAAACTAACCATTTCCAACTATTTTTATACTACAAACAACATAATTTGAAGTGCCATGCCACATATAATTATTAAATATTCAACTAGAAACCTCAACTTACCTTGTTGTTGTTCGTCTTCTTGATTGATGACACACATCTTGAAGTTAAAAATTCTTGACAATTTACGTAACTTATAGTAACACAACACTAAAATTAACACTTAAAATTGCTGTACAGTTCATTAGGCAAAGTTAGTTTTCACTGTCAGCTGAGGAAGCCTCACTTGTTGAAGGCACTTGGGTTGCGTGTGCCGCCTCACTTGTTGAAGGTGCTTGGGTTGCGTGTGCCGCCTCACTTGTTGAAGGCGCTTGGGTTGCGTGTGCCGCCTCACTTGTTGAAGGCGCTTGGTTTGATTTTCGTACCATATAAGAATCAAGTGTTGCTTGCCTTCTGTGTTCACTGGCCAGTTGTATGATCAGCTCTTTGTTCGAGTAAGGTACAGATACATGTTTCCAACCTCTGTTATCTTACGTTATCCAACGTTATCTTACCATCATGTGAGGTTAACGTGTCAATTTTGGGGTGGGCAGGCGCATTATCAGGCAACAGTAAAGCCCGAACTTCGCTTGGCCTTATTTTGAGTTTCTTAATTTGATAGGCACGAACTTCCCTGCAGAACACGTCATGAAACCAGGAAAGAAAGATCTCCTGTGTAAACCATGCATTTTTTGAGTTATAATATTTCACTGGCAGTCTGTCCATGCAATGTTGCAAGGCTCTTGGTTTCTTAGATTTGCCGACAATTGCACACGTGATTCTGTCTGTGCCGTCGACATTCGCACACATCATGGCCGAGAGCCTATCCTTGCAAACCTTATGTCCTGGCACACAACCCTCACTCCTCATTGCTAGAGTTTTTTCTGGTAAACTCCTCCAATACAACCCAGTTTCATCTGCATTATAAATTTGATACGAATATATATTATTTGCCACAATATATTCTCGTAATTTATGTTTAAATGGTTCTACACTGCTTTCATATGCACTCAATTTTTCACCAACAATTTTCCTCTTCACAATATTGTGCCTACCCTTTAACCTTGCAACCCACCCTTCACTTGCTTTGAAATTCTTTATTCCAAGGCTTGCAGCAAACCTGCTTGCAGCATTTTGTATTTCTGGGCCGCGAATTGTCACGCCAGCTGTGCGGTGCTGAGCAAACCACGTGTACACAGCCTCATCCAACTGCACATGCATCGAAGTTTTCATAGTTTTTCTACCACAACCCCTGCTAGTGCTTGCACCTTCACTTTCACAGGTTGAAATGAATTGCATAAGTTTCTCTTTTTGTTTCCTTATATCAGAAACAGTACTAGTGCCTATATTAAATTCCTTGGCAACACTTGAGGTCGACCGGCCATGTTCACAAAGTTGTATAACACGTAGCTTGTCCTTAAGTGTTAGAACAACCTTCTTCCTCTTACCACCTCCAGAACGATTCATGCTGCTACCAGAAGTCTTGGCCAAAAATGCTCAAAGTTACTATGAAAATAAAAAAGTTATTTAAAAAAATATTTCACTAATGGCGCGGCACTGTGGTGTAACACGAGGGTAGAGAGAGGGTAGAGGGTAGGTATCTTGTGCAGAACATAAATGGTTGTGTGCATTTCCTTTCCCCTAATGCTTCTGTTCACCTAGCAGTAAATAGGTACCCAGGAGTTTGTCAACTGTTGTGGATTGATCCTGGAGAGGATTAGTAGCTCGTCCTTGGGGGGGGGGGGGGGAGGGGGACCATGATATGAGCCTAATGGGTACGTATGCTACCCAGGCTACTTGTCTGTAACAAAATTAATTATTATCGTTAGTATTATGAAATGCACTTTATTTCATCATCACGTATATATTCATCTTGTATAATAGTGTTGCCTTTTTTTCTCTCTGCAGCGGATGTTTGGTCAGGGAAATCATGACTACAAGAAGCATGGCAAGGTAAATATTGCTTTCATATTTAATATAATATTCATTAACAACCTCTTAGAAAATACTTTTATATTAGAAATATTCATATGTGGTGAAAAAACTGAAAAATAGTATACATCACAGTACTCCTGACCCTGACCCATTAGAGTAAAATATATACACCCAACCAATAAATAAAAATAATTCAGACTGGTGATATGAATTATTTAAGAGAAGCATGTGATTTAAATATATGGGGGATAAGAGATAGCAAAACTGTGTGGAAGAAGTGGTGAGAGAACAATAATACAGTAATGTGAAGTGTGTAGTGTATCACAGGGACAGGTTGATACCATATAGACTACTGTACAAGAATTGAGCACAAGGAACCGGGTGGGGAGTAAGTTTATCGGGTTTCCACTAATCATTGTGGAAAGGGAAAGTGGATGAATATTGTATAGATCACATGTTGGCTTAATGGGATTAAAAGAGACTAGGAAACTGTTTAGATAAGTCTGTTTGGAGATTTTTCTGTGATTGCCAAAACCTTGCAACAGGGTACAGTCATTTTAGTTTTTCTTTATATAGGTCTTTGATTCCTTGAAGGTGAAAAAAAGACCCAATATAAAGTACTGTATGTGTAAGTGTACTGAAAACAAAATCTAAAATTCAAAAGACAGCAAATAGGATGCTAGGTTTCATAACAAGAAGTGTTAGCGATAAGATATCTCGTGTAATCAATCTAGCCCTACTTAATGCATCAGCCCTTCCCTCAATAGTAGGGCATCTCCCCTTCCCCCATAGTAGTCATCTCCTCTTCCTATTATAGTAGGGCATCTTCCCTTCTCCCTGTAGTAGAGCATCTCGCCCTCCCCCATGGTAGTCATCTCCCATTTCCCCGATGGTAGTGCTTTTTTCCTTTCCCGATGATAGTACATCTCCCCCTTCCCTCATGGTAGTGCATCTATAACTGTAGTGAGTTGTATAAACCACTGATAAATACACTGTATAAACAACTGTATAAACCACTAATAAACCATTTTAAATTTGAATAGTGAATATACAGTATATAATTATAATGATTGCATTATGCTATTTACTATAACTTTTTCTTGCATAAATAATGTACAGAATTTTAGGTTATTTATAACTCAATTATAAATATGCAACCATTTATGATAGAGCTTTTATTTATTAAATATTTTTCTATTACTAATTTAATTTTAATTTCTAAAAGATTTTAATGCCTCACACTCATATTTGTGTAACTGTTGTAGAAATGTCTAATCATAGTCTAATCAAATCATTTCATATCATTAATAGTCATAGAATCTTCATACAAATATTAGATTTTGTTATGATAGTACATAGAAGCAGAAATTAACCACATATACATCTGCAAACAGAAAATGGGAGGTGGTGTCCACGATTTAACTCATATTGGAGTTTTTAAAAACTTCATGAAGCAGCACAACAAGGCATACAAGAGCCAGGCTGAATTTAAAAAAAGGTTCAACATTTTCCGTCAGAACATGAAAAAGGTCCATATTCTGCAGCAGAATGAACGAGGCTCAGCAAAGTATGGCCCCACCAAATTTGCCGATCTGACTGGTAAGGTACTCCGGCACTTATGATAACAAAAAAATTTTTTTTTAGTAAGTTGATGAATATTATTTTCTGAAATATTGTATACAGTGCACCTTCAAAAGTCTGAATCATATTGTTCCAGACTCAGTCTGGATTCATAATAAATCCTAAATTTGTTTACTATCCTAAAATGTTTACTTTTCTGGGGGGAGCTCCATCTGCTCCTTGGAGCTATCCAGGCTGATATGCTAATGTCAGACTTTGACATCCGTCATGTGTATGGAGTTCTGTGGGCTTTTCGGGGACCACGAGCCAGAACCTGAATGGTCCACATTCCTGGGGCTCCCTCTTTTCCCTCCCGGGGGGGTTGCACAGACAAGCGGCCTATGGTATTTTTGACTCAGAGTCTATCATCATCTCTATGATGATCAGGTGGCTTCGTTGTTGGTGTCCCACCTGCGGGCTTCGTCTAGGCAGCAGTGTGAAGTCTCTTGGCAGTCCTTCCATTTCTTTCTTAGGCTTCGCAGGGTTATTTCGCTGTTGGTTAAGGTTGTCTTGCCCTTTCTTGGTTGTTCCAGGACCGTCGTCTTGTGCCGAATACTGTTGCCTCCTATTGTGCCGTTCTGGCGGAGCCGCTGCAGCTTGCTTTCGCTTTTGATGTTACTTCTGCACCGTTTCGCAAGCTGTCTCGTTTGTTGTTTCAATCCCCAACCTGCTCATGCTCCACTTGAACTGTCCTGGTCGCTTGACAGGGTGCTCTCTTATCTCTCTCTACTCCTTGGTTTGCACTGGCCCCTTCGGTTCAGGACTGTTTCTCTAAAGCTCTTTTCTTGTTAGCATTGGCCTTTGGGGGTCGGGTTGGGGAGCTTCATGTTCTTCTCCGGCGCAGGGGTTTCTGCTCGTTTGGTCCTGGCGGTAGGTTTGTTCGTTTACAGCCGTCTCCTCCTTTCTGGCGAAGATTGAGACTGCTGCTTTCCAGAGGGATCCTTTGGTTGTTGATGCTTGGTTCGTCAGGCAGAGGTGCATGATGTGTTGTGTCCAGTTGCGGCTCTTCGTCATTATTTGCGCGCCACGGACTCTATTAGCTATTAGTCTGGGGGCTTCAGTCATTTTGTCTATTGTGTTTGGTCCATGCAGGAATATCCCTAAAAAAAAAACTTATTGTAGCAGCATATGAAGGAGCCAACAAAAGAAAGAAAGAAAGAGGAAGGGATTCACCTGCTGGTGTTTATGCATAATGAAGATGATGTAAAGCATTTAAAATATGAGGTGCCACTGGAGGCAGCGACCTCTACGTTATTGTATTTAATTGTATTGCAGAACTGAGAGAGAGAATTGGATCAGGAAACAGAATAACGAGAATAAGAGAATACAGAAGAGGGGATTATAGAAGTGTTAGGGCTTATTTACAGGATGTTCAATGGAAAATTTAAATGGGAGGAAGTTAGAAAATAAGATGAGGATATTCATAACACAGAATTGCATAGAGACTGCAGAGCAATTCGTGCCTCTCATGAGGAAAGTGAACATAAGAAGAACAGCAAACCTATGGTTGAGCAGACAGTATAAGAAGGAAAAGGAGAAGATGGAAGTGCATTGGAGAAAGTATATAGACATGGTTACAAAGGCAAATAGGGATGTGCTTACAAGAGCCATAATTGAGTACAGTATACCAGAATCAGGAGGGTAGCAGAACAGCAGGTAGAGAATGATATTATGAGAGAAACAAAGAATAAAGTTAAGCTGTTGCATAGCCATATAGAGAGGAAAACAACAATACGAGATCATATGTTCAGACTGCGGTAACAGGGAGGAACACACTTGGAGAATGATAAAGAAGTATGTGAAGAACTCGACAAGAGGCTCCATGAGGTCTACAAACAGAGAACTGATTGGTGTCCATGGAGAGATGACAACAGATGACCAGAAACAACAATAGACAGAATTGAGGTTACTGTAGAAGAGATAAAACCCAGGATTGAATGTACTGTAATGAAATTCCTCCTCCTCGTGAAGGTCCAGTGGTTCCCTTAACCCTTTAACTGCGCAACGCGCTTGCAGGCCCACGTCTGGGGTGCGCTACGCGCCTCTGGGCATTTGTATTTATACGTTCCATTCAAAACTCTCGTGGCTACACGAGGTTCACATCGGCTTCCTCAGGGCTCTTGTAAACAGACGCCATCTTTAAAAAAAATCGTGGTCCACATTCCCGGATGTGAGAGCCTCAGTAGTGAGTGAGCAACCAAGGCTGGCGCTCGCAGCATAAGCGCACAGCACTGCTGTTCAGCGTGTGACCACAGCATTGCCTAATAATGTCAAAATATATATATAACCTGTATTATTTAGCCATGATAGTATTACAGAAGAGCCTGAGTGTGATAATGACTGGGTACAATGTTCAGATATCAGTGATTCAATGCTGTTCATGATGTTGACAGTGCTAGCCACAGCACTATAGCATTATTTCGTCCATCTAGGAATCTTCAAATGACTTTTTAGGTTCCTTTTCAAAATAAACTTGAGGTCAATTATTCATTTACAGGAATTAGTGACCAGGATTGTGGTTATAATTAGCGTTGTGCGTAGTATTGTGGAAGGAGGAATTTTGGTGAGGGAGAGAGGGAGAGAATTGAGGTAGTCTCACTATGTGTGGCAGCCACTCTTGTTTTGCTCACCATACTAGCTTCGTGGTTCACTATGGAGAACACATATGTACATGGGTATATACAGTGTGTGTGTATAGTAATAACAGCAACAGGAGTATGTTGAGAGGAGCTATTTTGGTGAGGGAGATGACCTTGTAATCGTAGTGTCGTCTGCTGTCTGTTGTGTGATTTCTCGTGCAGTGTATGGTGGCCACTGTACTGTTTGGACACAATACCGGCTTACTTGCATAGTTCTGGTAAATAAAACATGTAGATAGGTATATATAACATGTGTAAATAGTGTAATAAAAACAATAACAGTGTGGTGGGAGGAGCAATGTTGGCGAGTAAGATGTTGGAGTGAAGGAGGGCTGGCTGGGTGTGGCTGCTCACACTCGCGGTGTTCTGAATGTGTTGATGGTGAATGTATATAATGTGTGACAGTGTATAGTGTGTACATATGTTGTAAATATATGTAAATGAACATGAAACATTAGTGTGAATAACTGTATGATGGGAGAAGCAATGTTGGAGGAGTGAGGGAGGGCTGGCTGGGTGTGGCTGCTCACAATCACGGTGTTCTGAATGAGTTGATGGTGAATGTATATAGTGTGTGACAGTGTATAGTGTGTACATATGTTGTAAATATACATAAATGAACATGAAACATTGGTGTGAATAACTGTATGATTGGAGGAGCAATGTTGGCGAATACAATATTGGAGGAGTGAGGGAGGGCTGGCTGGGTGTGACAGCTCACACTCGCGGTGTTCTGAATGTGTTGATGGTGAATGTATATAGTGTGTGACAGTGTATAGTCTGTAAATAGATTGTATATATACATAAATTAGCATGGTACATGGTAAATATGTGCAACATATGTGTACACAAGTGTCATGCTGCCACTGTCATGCTGCCTGGATCAATAACACCTACAACATTTGAGTCATATGAGGTTTGTTTTTGCTGGGTCTTTACCCATTCTGATTCACTATCAGGTTAGAAGGTTTTCAGGCAACTGCAGTTTTGCAAACTAGGTTTACTAGAGTTAGGCGTTTGTGGCATATTGAATGTCTGGATATAAATATTTTTTGCAACATTGCATTGTGCTTGAGAGTTATTATTTAGACTTTAATTCAGGCTGGTGCAGTCAACATACATGATATTCCTCTTGTATTCATGAAGTGTTATTTGCAGAGCAAGAGTTCCGCAAGATGCTAGGCTTACGTCATGACTTGAAGCCTGAGTTATCATCGATGAGACCAGCTGTCATTCCTGAAGACATTGAATTACCAAATGAATATGATTGGAGGAGCCAAGGTGTTGTTACACCTGTAAAAAACCAGGTAAGCTGAAACAGCCATTACAATATATTAATCTAATACTATCCTTGTTATTCTGTTTACTTTCTTACCAGGTAATTAGGTGTGAAAATATGCAGTTTAACATACAATTGAATTCCTGCTCCTTAACCTTCTGGCTGCATGGTACTTAAATGTGCTCAGACTGTGCATCACATCATATGATACACAGAGAAATCACATTTAACGTGATACGGTATATCAAAGAACAAATCCAAAACAAATTAACAGTTGTCTAGAGCACATCGGGGAACACTTGGCGCATAGGTTCGAAACCTCATCAAGGCTGCTGTGGATTTGTTGATCAAATGATGTAGCAGGGAACTATCTAAAATTTAAAAGTCATAGACTTACATGGGGCTCACAGTTGCTTCCTCAGGCCTTCAGTAACACAACCCCTATTTTGAGAAAAAGTCCTGAGTCCCTCACTTTCCTTCTAGGGCCTTAGTAAAAACACTGAAGAGCATATCTGGCAACATAACCATCCTGTGTGTGTGCATGCAGGGCGGCCATACTAGGAGCCACTGAACTTTTATCAATAGCAAACGAGTGATTACCATTATATATTTCAGGCAAAATGTGTGTCATGTCCAATTATATGATTTAGACATATATTTAGGCCTATATACAGTATATTATTATGAATAAATACTAGGTGTGCATATATTTATACACATACATCTGTACATACCTATATTTTAAAAGTTATACCACTGAACCCCATCTTTGACACATCAGAACAAATTTTTAGAACCAAAAAACTATGTAAATAAAGTGAGAAACAATAGAAATAAATTGACAAAGTTATTCCCATGTGGCACTTCACCTCATTTCCACTAAAAAAACACAACTTCTCCAGCCCACTGCAGCTAAACCATAAGAGATAGAAACTTTTTCATTTGGACTTTTTTTCCTTCGTGGATGCTAAAAAAAAAAAAAAATTTGAGAACAATTTATTTTATGCACACCCAAGTGTTGCATGCTAAAATTGCTTGAGCAGCTGAAGGGCTAACAAAGGGAACCAAGTCTCTCTATGTACTGGTTATTTACCACTACGTATTTGTATTATTTGATTTACCCATTTTATCTGTTATATTATTATCTGTTATCTGATGTTATTTATTCTTCCATCTTCAAAGGAAGTTTCTCACTTTTATAAGTGACTGGTTAATTTAAATACAGTACTTAGGATGTGTGACTGATAGAGGAGAAGTTTGTACAAACAAGTTTGAAAGTAGGGTTAGTTAAAGATGGAAAGTTGCTGGTGCAGTGAAGGCTCTGGTAAGAAAATAAGAGTGGGAGTCCTGACTCTTAAGTATGGGTGCTAGACAAAGCTATGGTATGAATATGAAGCATCAAGAATTAGAGCAGTAGAAATGAGAAGAATGTGCAGTGTTTGGAGGATATAGCTACAGGAAGGGAAGGGAATTATCAGGCAAAAGTGCCAAGCCATTATGACTATATATGTTATACTCAAATTCTGTCAGTTGAAATGTAACCAATCACAGGCAAGTAATGGACTAGCTGAACGTACTAACAGGAAAGTGTTAGATGCCTTGAGAGTCACGTTGAATTTTGATAACAACAATTGGGATGATTTTATACCCTTAATTCAGTGTGCTATAAATTCTTCAATTAATGTTTCTACTGGTGACACACCTCACGCTATTCTTTATGGTACAGATAAGATCCTCCCTAATGAATTGATTAACGTACCTCCTACTCCCTTATATAACGTAGATGATTTTGTTCAAGTGAAGCGTAGACAAATGCAACTAGTATTCAAGAAAATATGAGAACAACTGTCCAAAGCAACAGCCGAGTTCACTCTAGCAAGGAATGCACGAGCTAAACCCAGTAAAATAACTATTGGATCTGTAGTAATGATACTTAACCAACACAGGTCTGGTCCTATGTACAAGTTAACTAAGAAATTTTTGGGTCCATATAAGGTAATCGAGCTTATTAAAGGTAACAAATACAGACTTAAGAACTTGTTAACAGGAGAGTATATAAATGAACATTTAGACCACATGAAGTTAGCTAAAATGACTGTTGACGAGACTGATGAGGAAGATGACAATGAACTTACCCAGACAGATACTCCTACTCGGACACCACCTTCTGTGGTTGACAGACCACTTGATGTTCAGCAACCCCATACTAGCAATTATAATCTTAGATCTAGACCTCTCGTTTCAACAGTGCACTCACCACATGTCCATTGGCTAGATGTTAACGAGGATATCTCTCAAGATGATAGTTTGTCGCATGAAGTTTCATCTGTTCCGGACCTTCAGTCAGAGCCAGAGTTGTATAGTGCTCTGGATGAGCTAGGTGTAGATATCCGCAGAATTTATAATTGAATGCACTCTGCAGTTATTCTGTTTGTTTTGAAAAAAAAAAAAAAACTCATTTGCAGTATTTCTACCACATGTGTCTTATTATTACCATTATATATAATGTATAGTTTTTCTCAACTTTATTTTGTTATGAATTAGATGCCATTGTTAAGTCTACCACCATTTGTATTTTTACAGTGCTTGTCATAAGAGTTATTATTGTTCTAGCAACCACATTGAGGCCAGTGAATCCTGACTGCTATCACGCAGATGTTAGTCTTCTTGATCCAGGTCTTGTATATGCTTGTAAATATATTGCACATTATATATATTGTACATTGGTCTTGTAAATATATTGTATTATTTCAGAAAAAAAAAGAGAGAAAAAAAAAAAAAAAAATCATTATCTATCTTGAAATTCAATTGTGGTTGTTAGGTCAGAACTTTGTTCCATTAATGTAATAATTGTTTAATTTTGTATGGTTTTCAAGCACATGCCATTGACACATGTTAATAATTTTGTTTAGGCAATACCTTGAGTTGTATTGTTCATATCTGATCAGTAGACATACACATGTTCTTAATACTCTGGTTTATTCAAAGCATTGTTACCATGATTTTCACCTATTATGATGAATTTTTTTTTTGGTGCATATATGCCGAGTTGTTTGTATTACGCACACCTGATCTTCTTTCAATGTTTTATTATGCAAATTTCACATGTAAGCCATTATTGTATGCCACCAAGGTCCTTTCAGTATCATTGTAACTATATAGCTAGCCAGAGCTTGTCGACAAGGGACGTCGACTTGGTAGCGTGTCCGAGCGGTGTTATACTCAAATTCTGTCAGTTGAAATGTAACCAATCACAGGCAAGTAGGCCTCTGACGTCATGCCAGACAGAGGAGCATCAGGCATGCTCCCAGCAGCCTCAGTTATCCTCACAGACTCAGAGTAGAAGGACCTCGGCTAGGCAGATATATACCTTGCTATCTCAGTCAATAAATATATACAGAAGCGACTACTGTGTCTACATTCTACCCGAACAAGGCAAACGAATATATAGCATTGGGAAGGGGTTAGGATAAGGGTTTGGGTTGGAACGGGGGTAAGGAATGGTGTCCACCCACTTGGACGGTCGGGAATTGAATGCTGACCTGCATGAAGTGAGACCGTCGCTCTACCGTCCAGTCCAAGTAGAGGAGCGATAATATCAGAGGGATATGAAGATCAAAAGTAGATAAACTGCAAGATTGAGACCTATGTTCCAAGATGATTTTGAGCTTGTTGAATCAAAATGCTGATGTACAGTGGTGGAAAGAGTGAATTCCAAGGAATTGAAGGGTAGAAGAAGAGCATGGCTGATGAGGTGGGCTGGCATGGCAAGTGTGTAATGAAGCTGTGATTTAGTATCAAATGTACATGGAATATGGTAAGGAACAAGGCTGGGTGAAAGTAGTTTGTAAAACAAGTGAATGTATTTAAATTATTTGTAATGCATAAGGCAATTCATAAATAGCACTGGTCTATGAAGGGGGGGGGGTTATTGTTAGGGATGACTGCTGGTGTGTGGCGGTGCTTGTTAAAAGATCATAAGGCTATAAAACAGTGTGAATGGACAAGTGATAATTTTGCATAAATGTTGCAAATATGACCTGCAGATTTGTTCCAAACTTAATACAAAAAATAAGCATGCATACATACATACATGTATATGTATGTATGTATGTATGTATGTATGTATGTATGTATGTATGTATGTATGTATGTATGTAATGTAATGTAATGTAATGTAATGTAATGTAATGTATAGGAGAGCAGGCCTAACAATGATTAATACCTACTTTAGCAACTCATCTCTAATATATTGTTTACTTTCTTCTTTGAAGGGAATGTGTGGATCATGTTGGGCATTCTCTGTCACTGGCAATGTGGAGGGCCAGTGGGCAATCAGACACAAAAATTTGATTTCTCTGTCAGAACAAGGTACAGTGATTCAAATGGACTTTTATAATTTTTTGCTTTTTCCAGAACGTTAAAATATAGGGTTAGCTCCCAGCCTCAGCATCTGTTAGTCTTGTTTTAATGGCTGACAATAGAGGCTCTCGAAGTATAGTTGGCTTCATTCTCGAGTCCCAGTCTTGGATCCCGGGTTCAAATCCCAGGTGGCACAGAAATGGTTGGGCATATTTCCTTTCACCTAATGGCCTGTTTGCCTAGCAGTAAATAGGTACCTGTGAGTTAAGCAACTGTTGTTGGGTTGCATTCTGGGGGAAGGTCAGAAGTTAGACCTTGGGAGGAGAGACCTCAGTACAAGTCTAAAAGTTTATTAAAGTGACTTATAAGGAGTGACTGTAAGAACCTTGATCTCTTGCTGGAGAAAATTGTGGGCTGAATGTGTTGCAGAATGAGACTTTGAGGGGTTTGAGCCTGAACCTGAAGTGCCTCTTGTTAGGAAATTGTTTCTCTGGGCCAGCAATTGGGCTTGGAGTTGGATAGTACTCATCAAATTGTACTCGCCTAATTGTGCTTGCGAGGGTTGAGTTTTGTCTCTTTGGTCCCGCCTCTCAACTGTCAATCAGCTGGTGTACAGATTCCTGAGCCTACTGGGCTCTATCATATCTACATTTGAAACTGTGTATGGAATCAGCCTCCACCACATCATTACTTAATGCATTCCATTTGTTAACTACTCTGACACTGAAAAATGATGCTGATATTGAGGAGTTGGTGAAGGAACACAGCGAAGAACTGACCACCGAAGAACTCCAGGCCCTTCGAAAGGAGCAGCAACAAGAGGTAGCTGAGGAAATTTCTTCAGGGAAGGAGGTGGCAGTAGAGAATGTCCCTTCCTCAACAATTAAGAAAATGTGTGCAGCATGGGAAGAACTGCAAACTTTTGCTGAAACGACTCACCCAAATCAAGCTGCAGTAGGCCGTTGCCTTGACCTTTTCAATGACACTGTGATGCATCACTACAGACAAATGTTAAAATGAAGGGAAAAACAAGTGTCTCTTGACAAATTTTTAGTGAGACAAACAAGCAGGGAACTACAACCAGGTCCTATTGGAATGCAGGCAAAACATAGGAGAGAGAAGTACCCCAGAGAAATTATCACTGCCTGATGTGGTAATGGAAGGGGACTCCCCTTCCAAACAGTAACACCTCTCCTCCTCCCCCTTCATCACCATCTTCCATAAAGGTAAGATAAACATATGTGCTGTATTGTAGTTAGAGAAAAAATTGTATTCAGTATAAAATGTATTTGTAAGTTAATATTTTGGAGGGTAGGTAACAGATTAATTCAATTCCCTTTATTTCTTATGGGAAAAATCGCTTTTACATACGATATTTTGACTTGAGATCCATCTCTGGGAACGGATTACGCAACCCACTCTCGCACAAGACAGTACATATATGACTTATTACTTGTAGTCACTATTTGGCTGATTGGTAAGTACATATGTGGTATATGCCAAGTTATATTTTGTTTTTAAGGTAAAAACTCTTCCTATAGATTTGCTAAACACCAGTTTTCATATTAGGAATTTCTTTTTCAGTTTTATTAAACAATAGAGATTTTATACAATATTTGACAATATCCTGAGTTACTTTACAATTTATTTAAATATTTTGGTTTTGTTTTATTATTTTTATAAAACTGTAATATCAATATGGGTTTAGGTTAAGTAATAATTGTAATAAGAAGCAATAAGGTGCTTATCTTAACATACTAAGAAGGTTAGGTCGACGTTTTCTATTAAGCTTTTCAAGGTAAACTAAAATATTCACAATAAATTAGTATGTCACATATGCACTTATTAATAAGCCAATATTGACTATAAGCAAGTGCGAGAACGGGTTGCAACACCATCATAAATCGAAGCCCCACTGTATGTAAATATGTATGTATATATGTGTGTGTGTATAATAATAATAATAATATATATATATATACACACACATAAGAAAAAATTAGAGAAAATATATTAATTCAGGAAAACTTGGCTTATTAGGCAAATCGGGCCTTGCATAGTAGGCCGAGTATGACGTTCTGACTACTAGGTACAACATATATATATGTTGTACCTAGTAGCCAGAAGACAGTACTCGGCCTACTATGCAAGGCCCGATTTGCCTAATAAGCCAAGTTCTTCTGAATTTTTATATCTTTCTGATTTTTTTCTTATGAAATGAGAAATCTGGTTATTTCATTATGTACAAGTTAATTTGTTTAAATTTAAGTTAAAACTAACATAGATATATGACCAAACCTAACCAACCCTACCTAACCTAACCTATCTAAACCTAACCTAAACTAACACATCTACATCAATAATTTATGTTCCTAATATAATATAATAATAGTAAATAAAATAAACTAGAAACAATTTATTGAAAATAAAAAAAATCACTCGTCCTATTAGGCAAATCGGGCCTTGCATAGTAGGCCAAGAAGTGCGTTCTGGCTACTAGGTACGACATATATATATATATATATATATATAGGGGGTACCACCTCTGGTGCAATTATAGGGACCCACAGCCTCAAAGAAGGGAACACAGAGCATTCAGAGAAAAACTTGCCGTATAACTCTGAATACTATGAGTGTTCGCTTCTCCTACCACCCCACTTTTTTTTATGGTGTACACTTTATTATGCAAGGTTATACAGTTACATATCTGATTTTATACAAAAAATGAACATTAAGAGGACACAAGAAAATGTTCGCTTCCAAGAGGCTGTAGATTTCCTCGAACTCCTCCGACGCCGGGCAGGAACCGAGGATGCAGCGGGAATTTCCCCTCTGGATCGCGACACTGGATCTGTCGCGATCCAGAGATCGTGACACAATATTACAGAATATATATATACAGTATATTATCTATCTTAGGCTTTGTCACCAACAATAGGGATTGTATTGCCTATTAATTGTAAAGTCAAGGGATGTAGAATAGCTTATGAATGTATAGCCAGTTAAACAAACATTTTATATATCATATTTTCTTCTGAAATTGAATTTAAAAATAAATTAAAAATATTACAGAATTTTATTAACAAGTGTATTTCCTGCATGACTTCAGAACTTGTTGACTGTGATACAAGTGACGAGGGCTGTAATGGAGGCATGCCAGAGAATGCATATGATGCAATTCAGAAGCTGGGTGGATTGGAAAGTGAAACTGACTACCCGTATGATGCCAAGGATGAACAATGCCACTTCAACAAGTCTATGGTGAGGATCACTGAAAACTGTTATAATGCAAACTATTTGTTTGTTGAAGCTGTTGCCATAGTATTGCACTGTGTATTAACCACACGTGCAGATCTTGTTGACATGAACTTTAATCTTGGGCAGATGATTGCCTTACAACCACAGTGCATTCAGACAAATTTGACCATAGATCAGTTAATATACATGTATACCTGGCCATTTCTCAAGGTGGTGTTTTTGTTGTCTCTTTGGTCCTGGGATATTTTTCTTGAGGTGTTTTTTTTTGTTGTGCCTTGCCTCCAGCTGCTGGATTGGGGGAGCTTAATGCTCTCCTCTGGAGACAGGGTTTTGTTATTTTGGCCCTGGTGGCTGGCTTCTTCATTTGCAACCTTCTTCTTTTCTGGCAAAGAATGAGTCAGTTTACTTCTGGAGGGGTCCCTTGGTGATTGATGGTTTGTTGATCCAGCCTGGGACACATTATTTTTTGTGTCTGACTCGTTCTGCCTTGGTCCCCTTTTCCAAGCTCGTATTTCTCGGGTTGTCCAAAACATCGTTAATCCACGTACTGTGCATTAGTTTAATATGACAACCATATTGTGCACGTAACAAAATTATTCCCCAAATTTTTATTTGTACACTTAACATTCTCCCATTCGAACATCTCGGTTCCAGTTGTGACTGGATATATATAGTCGTGTTCAGATATTTGGTATAATCCTCCCCCACCCCGGCATGAAAAAAAATTATTTTATGTCCAAAAGTACATAATATATTATTGCTAGATACTTTATACTTTATATTCACTAGACACTTTAAACAAAACACAACAGAATATTGGTAATATACAGTAATAACAATAAATATTACAGTAAAGTACTTAATATGGGTACTCGCCAAGTATTCAGATGTTTCAGCACATATGATCTTGGAATGATGTTTAGGTGAGTATTTTCATGTTTATTTAGAGTGGAGCTGGATGTTGAGAGTTGAGGCTGAGATGTTGAGAATTACATGGAGAAGGAACTCGAGAGGTTTCAGTTTGAGGACTTTTGAAAGCCCTGTCAGTGGTCTCTCGGTGTTAATTGCTTCAAGCTATCTCTTTGCATTTCTGGGGGGTGCCTTTACGGCTCCTCCGGAGCTATCCAGGCTGATATATATCTGGTTGATACCTGGTTGATAGGGTTCTGGGAGTTCTACTCCCCAAGCCCGGCCTGAGGCCAAGCTTGACTTGTGAGAGTTTGGTCTACTAGGCTGTTGCTTGGAGCGGCCGACATACCCAACACAGCCCGGTTGGTCCAGTACTCCTTGGAGGAAACAATCTAGTTTCCTCTTGAAAATGTCTACGGTTGTTCCGGCAATATTTCTGATGCTCGCTGGGAGGGTGTTGAACAACTGTGGACCTCTGATGTTTATGCAGTGTTCTCTGATTGTGCCTATGGCACCCCTGCTCTTCACTGGTTCTATTCTGCATTTTCTTCCATGTCGTTCACTCCAGTACGTTGTTATTTTACCGTGTAGATTTTGTCCCTGGCCCTCCAGTATCTTCCATGTGTATATTATTTGAGATCTCTCTCGTCTTCTTTCTAGTGAATACATTTGGAGGGCTTTGAGACGATCCCAATAATTTAGGTGCTTTATCGCGTCCATGCATGCCGTATATGTTCTCTGTATTCCTTCTATTTCAGCAATCTCTCCTGCTCTGAAGGGGGAAGTGAATACTGAGCAGTACTCAAGATGGGACAACACAAGTGACTTGAAGAGTACAACCATTGTGATGGGATCCCTGGATTTGAAAGTTCTCGTAATCCATCCGATCATTTTTCTGGCTGACGCAATATTTGCTTGGTTATGCTCCCTAAACGTTAGGTCGTCAGACATCATTATTCCCAAATCCTTGACATGCTGTTTTCCTACTATGGGCACATTTGATTGTGTTTTGAATATTTAAGGTCCTCATTTTTACCGTATCTGAGTACCTGGAATTTATCACTGTTAAACATCATGTTTTTTCTGATGCCCAGTCGAAAACTTTATTAATATCAGCTTGAAGTTTTTCAATGTCTTCAGCCGAGGTAATTTTCATACTGATTTTTGTGTCATCTGCAAAGGATGATACGAAACTGTGACTTGTATTTCTCTTGTATTAAGGCAACCTCCTTCCCCCCGCCCGGAGCGGGGTGGGGGAGGTTGTGCAGACAGCGACATGGTGATATGCTTGTTTGCTCGTTTTCATTTGAGGAGTCCACTATTTCGACTTTCAGTAGCAATATTTTAACCAGAATAGGAGTTTGTTTTGGAGCGCTTACATTTCTGGATGTCTGACCCGGTCGATGGCAGACATAGAATGCTTCCAACCACACAGGGGTTTCTATAGGCCATTGTTCCTCGTGCCTCTCTGAGGGGGGGGGCCAGGTTATGGCTCGTGGTCCCCAGTAGGCATAACTCCGTGCGCATGGACTGATGCCAGGGTCTAATACATTCATATCAACCCGGTTAGCTCCGGGGAACCTACGGATCTCGCCCAGAAACTGGTGTTTCATTACATTTAACGCTGTTTTCTGTGGGGAGCCCCTACGGCTCCCTGGAGCTTATCGGGCTAATGTGTGTTATGTTAGACCGGGACATTAGCTAAGGAGTTCAGACCTACCAGGGACCAGCGCCAGAACCTGGCCCCTTCAGAGAGGTTTCAGGGAGCAATGGCCCTGGAAAACCCCATATGGTTGGGGTTTTTCCTTATCTGCCATCGACCGGGGTTAGGCACCCAGAAAGGTAGGCGTAACAAAACAAACCCCACATGGTAAGAAACTACAACAAAAACCGAACAGAGAGGTAGAAAACTCCCTACAATCCCAAGGAAACAAGCAAACAAGCAAACATCACACTTTACTGCCGCGCCGATCGTCCGCGCAGCCCTCCCCACCCCGGGAGGGGGAGGGGGGAGCCCCGGACCTACCGCGCCGGCTGCCAAGCTCCAGTTCGTTCGCTAATGTCAACCGGGATTGACGCTTCTCTGGCCTCAGTTTCCTAGGCGGTGTTTGCCTTGTGTGGCGTTCACTGCCGTGTGTTGTGGTGTGCGGTGGCCAGGAGTACTTCATCAGTGCCGGGGCTGCATGCGCTTAGTGACTGACTTCCCTAAGCGCCCTGTGAGTACTGCCCTTGCGTTACAGGGTTATCTTCCCTGGGGCGTTCGGGAACCAT
This sequence comes from Procambarus clarkii, assembly GCF_040958095.1. Classification (NCBI taxonomy): domain Eukaryota; kingdom Metazoa; phylum Arthropoda; class Malacostraca; order Decapoda; family Cambaridae; genus Procambarus; species Procambarus clarkii. Next base: position 40,547,118 of record NC_091167.1, read on the forward strand.
TCCCGTAGAGGTTCTTGCTGCTCGGCATTTGCCTCGCCCTTGGGGCCAGCTGGGGCTTGGGGCCCTTGTTTGGCCCTGGGTAGGGATTGGTATTGTGCTGGTTAGGGCGTCAAGGTGTTGCGCAGCCTGCCACCTAAGCGGCGGCCGGTTTCTGTTGCCTCTGGAGACGGTGTACTTTTGCGGGGTTTTTCTTTTGTTTTTCATTTTCTTGCCTGGTGGGGGTCTGCCTAAGGTGGTTATAGTTCCACTGGTAGTGTTTGGCGGCCCTCTGCTAGGCCCCCGTGCTTGTACACGTCTCGGGGGGTTTTCAGTGCTATAATCTACCCTCTTGTTATGTTTGGGTTTCTTAACCGGTTAGCAACACCTTGCCCGGGCTTCCCGTAGTTGTTACCCTACAGGCCCTGGAAACCCCTGTCTGGGCTCGGGGGACCATTGAATGTGTCTTCCGGGTTCCAACCCGTCTTGTACGGGATCGTTGGTTGCTGTTCCCTTGTCTCCGGGTGACAGTCGCCATTTTTACCTCCGTCATGCTGCCTGTTGGGTCACTGACACCTTGACCCGGAGTCTTGCGAGTGATTCTCTGCTTGTTCTCCAGTACTCTCCTGATGTTATTACTGTTCAGAGTACAGGCGGCATCCGTGTTGCAAGCTAGGTTAGGTTGCTGCAACATGCTAGGTTGGTTTCCCACTCGAATGCCCCGTGGCCGCCCCGTTTGGTTAGGTGCTGCTCGCCCCTTTCTCTCCATGCTCCCGGCTCCGGACCGTCTGCGGGTTTCGGGGTCGGGGCGGGGTTCAGTTGCGGCAGAGACTCGGGCGGTTTTCGGGGGATGCCCCGTTCGGGTTGGGGACGGAGGTTTGAGCCTGTGCCTCCTGCCAAGGCTTCTGGGTCTTACCAGCGGCCCTTTCTTGTTGCCTTTCCCATGGGCTCTTGCTTTTCTTTAAGGGCGGAGGGCTTGGAGGACGGCTCTGCCCCGGGGCCTCTGTTGTTGGTTCCCGGGGCTGTGGGGGATGCCTACTAGCAGTTCTAGGGCGGTTTTGCCCCTTCAGGGGTTTTTCTGCTGTTGGGCGTCGTTTTTCGCCCTTCCAGTCTGCTAGCTTCCCACATTTGCTGGCGTGTTTTTGTGTATTAAGCGTCAGTCACAGCCCCTGCTGGCGGCCATTTTCGTCTGCCGGTTTCCCGGCGTGGCCACCAGGGCGGCGTTGCGGTTTGTTTACATGCGTCTGGGTGTGCGAGCGAGCGTCTCTGGTGAGTTTTCAAAAAATTTGCAGGGTTTTTGTTCTCCTGTTGTCGTTTCTTTGTTTTTCTGGTGTTTTCTTGCCGTTGCCTGTTCCTCTGGGAACGTTTGGGTGTTGATTTTGGGTCTGAGCCTCTGGGTTTAGGCTCAGTGCCCCTGGCTGGTATGCTTGCTCCCACACCTTGCCCCTCGGTTTTCGGTCTTTTGGGACCGTTTTCCCAGGGCGTTCTGCTGGGGTCTGTGCTTTGCCTTTTAGTGGTGTTCTCCGCCGGCAAATGTGGTGGTTTGGGCTCCCCCTAGTTCGATTCTGGGTTCCTTTGGGTTCCTTGGTTTCGTTCTGGAGGTTTCTTCCTCTTGGGCCCCCTTTTGTGGGTTCAGGGGACTTTGTTTCCTCGTGTGACCCGGTTCTGCCTTTTGGGGTTCCGGGGTCTTCCTGGCTTGCAGACTGAGCTTTTTGGGTCTTGGCACATGTTGTGGTTGTGCTGGGACTTTGTGGTTTTGCTGTCGAGGTGGGCCTTTTGATGCAGTTTTGTGCCTTCTTTGCCTGGCCGGCGTAGTGCTCTTTGCCACTAGTCGGCGGCTTGTGTTTTTACAATATATGTCCTCACCTAGTTGTGCTTGTGGGGGTTGAGCTCTGGCTCCTTGGTCCTGCCTCTCAACCGTCCGTCAACAGGTGTATCGGTTCCTGTGCCTCTTGGGCTCTGTCATGTCTACATGTGACATTGTATGGGGGTCAGCCTCGTTACTTGTGTGAGGAGTCGCCACATTATTTCTTAGTGCTTTCCCGTTCCCATTCTGACACTCAAAAAAAAAAAAAAAAAAAAAAAAAACTAATTCTATCTGTGGCTCTTTTGGGTACTCAGTTTCCACCTGTGTCCCCTAGTGCGTGTGCCCCTTGTGTTACATATCCTGTCCTTCTCAACCCTGTCGATTCCCTTGGGTATCTTGTATGTGGTGATCAGGTCTCCCCTCACTTCCTCTTCCAGCGAAGTGTGGTTTCATTCCCGTAGTCTCTCCTCATGACTTCGGTAGTGTACTTTTTCTTTCTGAAGGGGTTCTGTTCCCTTCTCTGTTGACTGGGCGCTGGGGGAGCAGCTTGCTCTGTTGCCTCTCGCTTGGTCCCGCTGTTGGTGGGCGCTTTGGGTTGTCTTTCGGCCTCTGCTGGCGTCGGAGGACGGCTTCTCCCCCTTGGGGGGGGGGTTCAGAGCTGGCGGGGTGGGCTTCTTCCCTGCGCTTCGTCGTTTCCTCTTCGTGGGTGCGTGGGGCGTGGACGATCCGCCCCATCCTTCTGGGCTTCCCGTCTGCTCTTTGCAGTCATGAGCTTTTCCCGTCTGCTCTTTGCAGTCATGAGCTTTTCCAGTCTGCAGTTCTTCTGGACTACTTCCGTCTGCGCCCTGGATCCTCTGCCCTGCTCGGAGGACTGTTGTCTCCTGTTCGGATTCTGTTAGGGCCGGGTGCATGGATGGTGGACCTGGACCTCCAGGTCACTTCTTGGCACGTTCCTCTCCGGTTTTTCTGGGGCTAGCACGGTTGGTAATTACATATGTGTACTTACCTAAGTGTAGTTACAGGATGTGAGCTACTCTCGTGGTGTCCCGTCTTCCCAGCACTCTGTCATATAATGCTTTGATTATAATTGTCATATTGTCATATAATGATTGTCATATGTCATATGTCTTCATATGATTGTCATACAATGCTTTGGTGGTGGGGCTTCAGGTTTGCTGTTTTTATTGCATTCCCTATTTTGTGAAGGGCACTTTGTATACTCTTTGCATCTTTACCGGATCTTAGTGCCCTGTCTGCGTCTGAGATTCGGTGTCTGGCCTACCTCGACGACTGGCTGGAGTGGGCTCCCAGTCAGTCCGCTTGTCTGCTCGCCAGGGGATGGTTCTTTCCAGATCGCTGGGTTTGGTTTCCTGGTGATCTGGAGGTTTTACCTTCTGTTTCCGTCCCGGGTTCGGACCTGGGCCTTGTTTCAGGCTCTTGGGGCCCCTCATTGTCTTCCCTCCAGAAGTGTTACTGTGGCTGTGGTCCCGCCTTTGGCTGTTCAGGAGGGGGTCCCGGGTTGCTCAGCGGTTGCTTGGGCGGTTGTGCGGGAGTTTGCACTTCGGCGTGCTTGTCTGCCCGCGGAGTCGGGTTTGGCTCCGGCGTCGGTTGGTTCCTACGGAGACTCCACTTCCGCCTCTTGCATTCCTTGGGTTCCTCTGGGGATCTGGTGTTGGTGCTGCGTCACCAGCTTCCTCTTTGGGGTTTTCGGGGTTCCGTGCCTTGGCGGCTCCCCGAGCCTTCGCTCGATGTGTTCACGGACGGGTCGTCTCTCGGCAGGGCCTTTGTGACCAGTGCTCACCAGGTCGGCCGAGGTTGATGGAGTCTGTCTGTCCGTCGGGCTCACAGCCCGGTTCAGGTGTTCATGGCTGTCTGGTTTGCGCTTCGAAGGGTTTGGGTCACTAGGTACTCTACCATTCAGCTCTGTTTGGACTGTTCTCTGGTGGTTCTTGCCGGAACCACAGGGGGTTTGGTTAACCGTGTGGTTCGTGTCCGGGGTGTGTCCTGCGTCCTGGTGGACAGCTGTCTCGGTTCATTCCTCTTCGTGGGTTGGCCAGTCGTCGCCGATTCGTTTTGTTGGCTCTGTTGGGCTTATGGACTCCTGGCCATGGACGTCTTCGGGTCGGCGTGGTCTAGGCGTCGCCCGTTTTGTGGCGCCCTTCCCACCTGCGAGGACTTCATGGTGGAGGCTTTCGGCAGGCCTGGTCGAGGTGGGGGGTACCTGTACCTCTTCTCCCGGTCCAGCTGTTGCTTCGGGTTCTGGCTCCGTTGCAGCCCATTCCCACGAGAACAGTCCTTATGGTTCCACTGTGGCCGGCCCGGCCTTCTTTTCAGACGCTGCTTGATAGGTGTCCGTACCCGGGGCGTTTTTCCTGAGGCTTCGCCTCTTTCAGCAGGCCGAATCGGTCCTGTCCGTGACTGGTTCGGCCTTCTCTTTGGCTCTTCGCGTCTGGTATTTTGACGCAGGTATCGCCATCTCTATGGTGTTCTGGTGGCTTTGTTGACGGTGTCCCACCTGCGAGCTTCGTCTTGGAGACTGTATGACGTTTATTACGTCTTCTCGCGTTTTGTTTCCCCTCCGGCCTGCTCATGAGTCGCCTGAGCCATCCTGGTCCTTGTTCAGGGTGCCTTCTTCTCTTCCCCTCAGTTTGTGGTAGCCCATTCGGTTTCAGTTTCCTCCTCTTTGGTACTGGTGGTAGCTTTATTGGTGTGCAGCCTTTCTCTGTCCTGGCGACGGTCGAGACGGCTGCTTTCTGGAGGGGTTCTTGGGGTATTGGTACTTGTTTGGTTTGGCCGGGGGGTGCGTCCTGTGTTGTCCAGTTGTGCTTTTTGCTGTTGCCGGCGTCCCGTGCCTGGGGATGCGCTGTGGTTGATCCGGTTCCTTCGTTCCCTGTTCTCAGGGCTCGGGTCTCCCGGGTCGTCCACAGTGTTTTCCTTCTTACTGCGGTCTGTCTTTGCGCCCGTGCTGTTCAGACGTTTGCAGCAATTGCTGCTGTGTTGGTGACGTCTCGGGCTCATTTCGGGCGCAGGGAATTGTGGGTCGCACAGGTTTTTGGCCGCCCATCCATGTGTGCGTCTGTTCTTGGGCGTTCTTGTTGCCTTGGGTCGCAGGTTTGCGACCGGTTGTCTTGGCTTTGCGTTGCAGAGTTTGTGGCGGCCGCCTCCCGGGTTAGCCCTTTCTTTTCCTTCTCTTTGGGTATGAAGCTCCAGGGAGCCGTAGGGGCTCCCCACAGAAAACCAGCGTTGAATGTAATGAAACGCCATTTTCTGGGTGAGCCCCGGAGGCTCCCTGGAAACCCTCCCTCCCACCGGTCGGCGGTTTTTTCGCGTTGGTTGAAGCTTAGCTTCCGAACTGGAGCTTGGCAGCCGGCGCGGTAGGTCCGGGGCTCCCCCCTCCCCCTCCCGGGGTGGGGAGGGCTGCGCGGACGATCGGCGCGGCAGTAAAGTGTGATGTTTGCTTGTTTGCTTGTTTCCTTGGGATTGTAGGGAGTTTTCTACCTCTCTGTTCGGTTTTTGTTGTAGTTTCTTACCATGTGGGGTTTGTTTTGTTACGCCTACCTTTCTGGGTGCCTAACCCCGGTCGATGGCAGATAAGGAAAAACCCCAACCATATGGGGTTTTCCAGGGCCATTGCTCCCTGAAACCTCTCTGAAGGGGCCAGGTTCTGGCGCTGGTCCCTGGTAGGTCTGAACTCCTTAGCTAATGTCCCGGTCTAACATAACACACATTAGCCCGATAAGCTCCAGGGAGCCTCCGGGGCTCACCCAGAAAATGGCGTTTCATTACATTCAACGCTGGTTTTTTTGTTTTTAAGGGTGGAACACCTGTGCCAGGATGTTGTTGATAAGATCAGACATTCGTATGTTAGATGTTCCTAGGTCAGGGATCCCCTGTATACCTCAGGTACACATAAACATTATAATTACTGCTATATTTTGCTTTTTTTGCATATTGTAAAATTGTTATAGAATCCAAATATTTGTTGCTAGGTTAAGGTGACTGTCAATGGATCTGTGGAACTGCCTCAAGATGAAATTGCTCTAGCTAAGTGGCTCACAAAGAATGGGCCCGTGTCTATTGGCATTAATGCCAATGCCCTCCAAGTAAGTCATAAGTGTTACTGTTTAATATATTTTATAACCTGAACACCAAAATGTTTTATAGCTGAATACATTTCATAATCCATGAATAAAACTAGGGGCTTAATTTAGAGCATGTATACTTATCTAGTTTAGCTAAATACACATATAAATAATATATAAGAACTATTAATTATTATTTTACAGTTCTATGTTGGAGGAGTTTCCCATCCCCTTAAGTTCTTGTGCAACCCTAAGGACTTAGACCATGGCATGCTCATTGTTGGCTATGGTGTGCACAGTAAGTTGATGAACTCTTATATTTTGTGCTATTCATAGCAAGTAACCAGCTTTTATTGTTGGTAGCCTAAATATGAATTGATAATTATTCAGTGATTTAAAATTCAGTGATTTAAATTGATATACAGTATACTGTATATGCAGAGATAACCACATTGAAAGTAAAAAGAATATTCTGAGTATTTGTACAGTGGACCCCAGATTTGCTGAAGCTCAGTTTGGCGAATCTTCGGTTAGGATGCACACATTTCAGGCCAAATTTACTCACCCGATTCAATGCACTCTGGTTCGACAAAATGGGGGATGTGTGGATTTGCTTATGGTGTTCAGAGTTCACAGAGTTCAGACTGGTGGATAAAATGTTAAATTCGCTTCATATGACTGATTGAAATTAAAATTTTCCTCAATGAGACCTCCCTCCCTCCCTCACTGCCTCTCTCACTCCCTCCTTCATCACCTCCCTCCCTCCCTCACTGAATCTCTTCCCCCCTCCCTCCCTCACTGCTTCTCTCCTCCCTCCCTCCCTCACCACTTCTCTCTCCCCCTCCCTTCCTCCCTCACTGCTTCTCTCTCCTCCTCCCTTCCTCCCTCACTGCCTCTCTCCCTCCCTCACCACCTCTCTTCCCTCCCTCACTGCCTCCCTCTCTCCCTCACCACCTCTCCCTCACCACCTCTCCCTCCCTTCCTCACTGCCTCTCTCCTTCCCTCCCTCACCACCTCTCTTCCCTCCCACCATTTTGTAACACAGCCGGTGTAGTTTTGCATATTTCCAAATATTTCTTTCAAAATAACCTCTAATAATAATATGTTTTATGCCAACATGAATTTTCATCTTAGGACAAATTTTACTTAGGCTGTGTGTGTGTGTAATTACCTAAGTGTAGTTACAGGATGAGAGCTACGCTCGTGGTGTCCCGTCTTCCCATTACTCTTTGTCATATAACGCATTGAAACTACTGACGGTCTTGGCCTCCACCACCTTCTCACCTAACTTGTTCCAACCGTCTACCACTCTGTTTGCGAAAGTGAATTTTCTTATATTTCTTCGGCATCTGTGTTTAGCTAGTTTAAATCTATGACCTCTTGTTCTTGAAGTGCCAGGTCTCAGGAAATCTTCCCTGTCGATTTTATCAATTCCTGTTACTATTTTGTACGTAGTGATCATATCACCTCTTTTTCTTGTCTTCTAGTTGTGTGTGTGTGTGTGTGTGTGTGTGTGTGTGTGTTTGTTTATACATAAAATGTGTGGGTGTGTGTGTGTGTGTATGGAGGTGACAAAGACAAATTATGCACCACATAAACATGTACATACATGCACCTTTGAGCAGGAATATAAAAGCTTATGCATTGATTAACATATCTCTTCAGCCACCAAATACCTGCACAGAAAGCAGCCATACTGGATTATCAAGAACTCATGGGGTTCTGACTGGGGTGAACAGGTATGTACTCTAATCCAAATACTGTTGGACTGAGCTCTGCTTCTGGCATTGTATGTTTTGATTCTTGTTGTACAGTCATTCCTGAAGAATGTGTTTGTACACAAAGTCATCTAAAACATCCACACCAGTAAGTGGCGCTTATCCTAATGGCTCCATGTTTGTAGTTGCTAGCTAACTCTGAGGGTTTTCTTACAGCTTATCCAGTGTTCAAGAAGACTCTGCCATTCTGGATTATTAAGAACTCTTGGGGAGAGGATTGGGGTGAACAGGCAAGTAACTGGATAGAGTAGTTAAGTGAACTGAAAGTAATACTCTGAACAAAAGGTCTTAAATACTCTACTGTCAATAACTGTATTTAGGATATTATTTTATTGTAAAATAAAAATCTAAATATACAGAACACAAGACTATATCTTTTCTAACAGACCACAGTTCTACATATAATTTCTGGAGGCAGTACACTTTTATATTTGTCAGTAATGTGGGTACAATACAATGATTTTTTTATGTTATTACACTATAAACACATGTCATAAATATCTGTCTACATTTTTTGTAGACATATACATGACATGAACTTGGATTTCATTCCACACCCATGTTCGTAATGGGTGTGGAGTGAAATCCAAGCACAGCATAGCGATGCAGGTTATCAGTATAGGATGCTACCTGATGCAGCAAAATGACTCCAATATACAATGCACGTTGCTAAGTCTAGTCATAACATTGCTCTTATTATCAGATTCCTGTCACTAAATCATGAATCGGAATCATTGACGTGCACAATGGTGTCAGATACAGCAAAATTGTCTTTGACATGCACAGCTGATGAGTTAATAATCATCCAGAAAGCATGAAAACCCATGTAAAATGTCTCAACCTATCATGGTGTAGCCAGTGCATCCTCTTAAAATGAAAGTACTTTACTACAGTATGTAGATGATGAGTCACAATAATGTGGCTGAAGATATGATGACTAAGCCACACATCAGAAAATGGAGAAACGATGATGTTTCGGTCTGTCCTGGACCATCATCAAGTCGTGTAACAGAAGAGAGGAAGGAACAGGCAAATATATAACGTAAGAGTAAAATGAGAGGTGAGGAGGTAAGAATAGGATGCATGTAAAATAAGATAAGAATAGGATGAATGTAAGAAATAAGAGGAAGGTAAGAATAAGGAAAGTGGATAGGAATAAGCCACAGGGACAAAACTAAAGTCAGATCACATTTGTTAAGAAGGTTAGAGCACTTAAATATGTTCAGTACTGTGAAAGGGTGGAGTCAACAGCAACGAAGCTAGAACTAGGTTCATGTTGGGCATGTTGTGTATCAGAGCCGATTCAACAAGACGGCGTCTGTGAAGAGTAGAGGCAGGAAAGATTATTTTAGAAGACCAGCCTGTAGGAAGATTAGAGTCCCTAACATGACAGAAGAGAGCACTGTTTGTGTTTGCAAACTTACTTATTTTGTGTTCCTTAAGTCATTTAGTGTACTGCCAGTTTCAGCAAAGTTTCGGAGAGGACAAGACAAATAGGAAATAAGAGTAGACACAAGCAGGAGGAGCAGTGTGAACCAGATTACTATGAAGAGTGTTAGTTTTTCAAAAACTTTACAACAAGAGGACAAAGGGTATTAGCGAGATTTTTAAATGTTCAGAGCACAGTGGTACTAGCGTTGGAAAGAGGTTTGGGATGAAGGAAATTACGTTTAGCTTGAGAATAGGCACAGTTGATAAAATGTAAGGGGTATCCAAGGCAAGAAAAAGATCTGTAAATAAAAGAAAATTCAGAATAAACTGAGAATCACTGATATGTAGAGAATGGACGAAGAGAGAAATGAGAACACTTTTCTTAACAGGAGAAGGATGGTAGGAAAAGAAATAAGTGTACATACCAATATGCATGGCTTTGCGGTAGACAGATAAAGAAAAACCGGACACGGTTTGTGACACCAAAAGTTTGAGAGAAGTATTTTCCATTGAAAAAGGAGGAGTTGGAGTCAATGTAGAGTCTGATGAGTTTGAGGAAAACATCAGTTGGATGCGGGAGATGAAGAAGGCCCACGGTCACTTTCTGACTAAGGAGAAGAGAGAATATCATCAAGAGGAACATTAGTAAACAGAGAATCAACATAAAGACTAAGCATTTTGCAAGAGGACTGCAGGCACAATCTTTATATGATGTGCTGAGTGATGAAGGTGGGCAGGCAAAAAAAGTACCAAGATAAGGAGTGAGAAGCAGACAGAGCCTCTAAAAGAAATGATAGGATAAAGAGGAACACCAGGTTCTTGGGGAGTTTTAGGTAGACTGTAGAAATAAGGAAGAGAAGGACAAATGACATGGAAATGTTTTATTAGATCAAAGTCAGGAGGACAAAGATTAGTGAGCTTAGTTTGCAGTTGAAAGACATTTTAACGTGATCCAAAGGATTAGAAATCAGAGGAGCATATGTACGGGAGTCAGAGAGCAAAACATCAGCCACTGGAGGTAGTCCACATGGTGAAGGATAACCACCAAATTGCCTTTGTCGGAAAGAAAGATAAGAGTAGAGCTGTTAGCATTCAGGGAGGCAAGGGCAAACTAGAAGTAACAAAGAAGGTGGTGATATCATGTAATTGTAACTCATCTGTATTGTAACTGTATTTGGGGTGCCACAGGTAAGCATCTTACTCTGTTTAATTTCTTCGATTCTCTACCTTCTTTCAAACAGCCTCTCCCTCGTTTCTTTTCTCACTTTTTCTAATTTAACACTTTGGGTTTTCCTTTTCCTGAACATTAACACTGCCTTCTTCAAGAACTTATTCACTCCACGTTGCAAGTTGATGATGCTTTTTTAACAGTATGTCAACACCAATACTTTCCATCTTCTCTTCCGAGTGATCTATATAATACTGTATCTGATTTTCCATAGCTTTCAACACTGCTCACCTCTCCTCTTCCCACTACTCTACCACACCACACAGCAAACTTCAAAGTCTGATTTCCAACAGTACTTGGGCTAAATTCTCTCTTTAACTGTTACCAACCTTTCTTCTTCCCCTTTTTCTAAGTACCAGCAAGAACTTCTTGGACTTGGTCTCTCTTTTGCTACTTCACCTGGCTCTCGCTGTGGCATTGATCTCATTAGTTCCTTTGATAAGTTTAACAGTTCTAACTCTAGTACTCTTTCAGACCTCTCTTCCTTCAGGGGTGCCCTTATCCCTGCTCTTGACAGTTTGTTTTCTAAAACATCTCCACCTTATTCGTTGCTTCCAACTTGCCCTTGCCACCCTGAAAGCTAACAACTTTGTTATACTTCCTTCTGACTAAGGTAATTCAGTGGTTGTCCTTGACAATGCGGACTACCTCCAGAAGGCTGATTTCTGCTCCAACTCTTATATGTATGCTTCTCTGGTTTCTAAGCCTTAAAACTTCCTCCAACTACAAACTAATACACCTCTAGTCTTTCCTCCTGACTTCGATCTAATAAAATGTTTCCATGTCATTTGCCCCTCTCATCCTTATTTCGATGGTCGACCTGAGACTCATAAACCTGGTGATCCTCTTCGTCCTATCATTTGTTCAAGAGGCTCTGTCGGCTATCCTCAATGCCATCTAACTTGCCAAAACTCACTCCTTATCTTGGTACTTTTTTGCCTGCCCACCTCCGTCATTCTTAGGACTTGATGGAAAGATTGTGCCTGCAGCCCTCCTGTAAGATGGTTAGTCTTGATGTTGGCTCTCTGTTTTTACTTATGTTTCCCTTGATGATGATCTCTTTCCTTAATCAGAAGGTGACTGAGGGCCTTCTCCTGCATCCTACTGACATTTTCCTCAAACTCATTAGACTATGTTGACACTAACTCCTCCCGATTTAGTGAGAGCAGACAGTAGATATCATTCATTTGCAATTTTTCAAAGTTCATTGGTTTCTAGTATGGCTGCCCTGCATGTTCAGTCACTGGATGGTGATGTGCCAGACATGGTTCGCATCGTCTTACCAAGACCCCTGGAAGGAAACGAAGGGACTCAGGTTTTTCCAAATATGGAAAACAATCTACAAAGATTTCAAGTGTCAAATGAAGCACATGGGCCAATTGCTCCCAAGTGGTTGTTGGAGCAGTGTAAGGGTTAAACCATGGTGTAGATATATATACTTTTACTCAGTTAAAAAAAAAATTGTTGCTATCCTGCTGATTAAGCAACATTATTATATTTCAGGGTTACTACCGTGTATATCGTGGAGACGGAACATGTGGTGTCAACCTGATGGCTACCAGTGCTCTTGTTCCTTAAGGCAATCAACTTTCTACCACCATCATTTGAGAGAGAATATTTCATTTGTTAAACTAGAAATCAGCTGATTAAATTCTTTTGTCATACAATAGGTTTATTGTGTCTAGCTTTTTCTTGTCTCTTGTTATATGCAATCATAGTCCAATAGCCTAAAAATGTTGTCTTGGGTATAGGATCTTGAAAGTATGTGAATATCTTTGAGATGAAAACTTCAAAAATGATTTTTTAACTTATCTTGATGGGAATCTAGAATGTTTGTTTGTTGTACAAGTGTAGGTTGAAGACCATTAGTGCATGTATATCAATTTTGAGCAGCTGATAATGCATTAAGCATTTTTGTTTTAGCGAATATTTTAAGTATGTAATCTGCTTGCATTACTGATAATGTCTCACAGTAGTGGATGTAAAGCCATTAGCTACACTATAGTACCATTGGTAAGGTGATTATCAGTTAAATACATTATATTATATATATATATATCTATATTATATATATATATATATATATATATATATATATATATATATATATATATATATATATATATATATATATATATATATATATATATATATATATATATATATATATATATATATATAGATAGGGGGGGGTGCCAATGTGGTGACCCATATATATATATATATATATATATATATGGGTATATATATATAGTCTATATAGTCTATATAGTCTATATATATATAGACTATATATATATATATATATATATATATATATATATATATATATATATATATATATATATATATATATATAATTATATAATACACACACACACACACACACACACACACACACACACACACACACACACACACACACACACACACACACACACACACACACTCACACACACACTCACACTCACTCTGGAACCTCGGTGTATGAGTTTAATCCGTTCCAAGAAATGCATTGTAACCCGAATATTCACACACCTAATAGAATTATTCACACACTTAATAAAAAATTTCCATGAGAAATTATGTAAATTGAATTAATCTGTTCCACACACCCAAAAATATTAATTTAAAAATATGTTTTATATAGACTACTACTCATAATATTTACTGCACTTTACTTTTATTAAGGATTCTTGTTGGCAATATAGATTATGGTACAGAGGGGAGTCCCCTTCCATTCCATTTATCAGGCAGTGATGACATTTCTGGGGTATTCTCTCCTACATTTTGTAGGCATAATACTAGCACATGGGCTAATTGTTGAACAAAGATGTTGTTGAGCCTGGCCCCAGGCCAGGCTCGTGGAGTAGAACTCCTGAAACCCTCGTCAGGTATGCTCCAGGTGCTAGGGCCTGGTTGTGGATCACTGATTGTTTGTCTCATTATGAATCTGTCTAAAGACACTTGTTTTTGCTTATGTTTTAACAATTGTCTGTAGTGAGATATCACATTGTCATTATAAATATTAACACAATAGCTAGCTACAGCTTTATCTGGACAAGTCTTTTCAGCATAACTTTGCAGTTCTTCCCACACTGCACACATTTTCCTAGCCAGATCAACCACATGCACACCATCTTCATGTTTACGAATGATCTCTGTTATTGTTGAACTCTATCAATGACTTTCTTGGGACCCATGGAATGATATGTAATAAGAACTTTTATGTTAAGCGCAAAATGATGAAATTGGTTACAGAGAATTCAAGCAAGGTTATCACTAGGCAGCATAAAGTCGTAAATTGATCTTACCAACTCGGACAAGTATGAAAGTGATGTACTCTGAGGTGAACGTCATACATAAGGGCATATTTTTCCAACAAAATTTGACGTACACTGAAAAATTTGCATTCCAGTGCAATCATATACCGAGGTTCCACTGTATATGTATATAATTATTCCTAATCTAAAAGCTTGGGCTTGTTACTTGTCCCTCTAGGTATAAGTTTTATGTTTACAACTGTTGGTTGTATTTAGTGGCAGTATTTTATTTGTCTTGGTAGTTTTAGATCCTTTTGTCAAGGGGACCATTAACAACAGGTGTATCAAGGCCTACAAACTTTTATCTCGTACTCAGATATTGTAACCCATGTTAAGAGTGGAAGTGGAAATTTTGTCAATGTATGTAAAGATTAAGCTAACCTTATTGCAATTATCTTTTCCATTTGACTGAGAAGCAAGTACTAAAACATATAAATACTCTACATAAATAGGGTAAACATTTTATGGTGATTGTTGAATCAGATATACAAATGGATTTTGTTAGGAATGCTTAACTAATAATTTTTAAATTTCTTACCTGGTTCAGTATATGACAGTTACATGCAAATGTATCAGCTCTAGATGTTAAAGTAATCAACACAGATTTGTGTCAGTGATAGAGTGCCAATTCAATTTCTATTTAAGCCTACAGTTATAAAACTGAATGATTTGCAAGAGTGTAATTTATATGTTGTGTGGTGTATATTGTGTTCTTGTTTAAATGTATTTTAAAACTTGCAAAAGATTGTATAGGTAAAGCAAAAATTAGTGGTGGGAGGTACGGGACTTGTTTTCATTTAGTGTTGAAGATGTGGCTGCATGTAGAATCTTGCCAAAACTATTTTGGTTATTTGCTGGAAAACTGAAGAATTGATGATAAGAGTTGGTTGTGAAGATTTTTGTAAAGAAAAAAATTTGAACTTTAAACTTTACAGTAGTGTATAAAATTTATTCTGAAAACTGTATTGGATGTCACAATTCATTTAAGCCATGATTATGTCATGAGGTATCATGTATGAATATAATATTGCTTTATAATGTGTTAAGGGGCATCATTAATAAATTTAGTAATAAATTGGCTAATAAATTATCTATAGTAACTGTTTCTTGTACCTTTTCAAGTGTATATGCACTACCTATGTGAGACCATTACTAGAATATGCAGCAACAACATGGAATCGCACACAATCTACAAATTATGTGAGAAAGCTTTAAAGAATTATGGATTCCCTGCTTACTCGTCTGCTTCTCCTTCTACTCTTCGCCATCTTGATGCTTTGTACCATACAGTACTTGGTTATGCCTCGGCTCTGGTGCCTTTCGTTCGACTCCCGCCCTTAACTTATATGTTGACACTGGCTTCCGATCTCTCCAGGACCGCTAATGTCTTTGCTATCTTGCAAGGTCCTTGCAACATCTTTCCTCTCGCCTCTGTCGTGCTTTGACTTTTACCCCCTCCTGTAGTTCCTGTTCCTCTTCACCGCCCCCCCTCTTTCTGTCCGGTTATCTCGCTTGCAGGATTCTCTTTCGGTTCGTATTTTTAATATTTCTCCTCTTATTGTTCCTTACTTGCCCCCATGGAGAGTCCCTCTTCCGAAATTTCGTACATCCTTGACCCGCATTACTAAAGCTTTTACCCATCCTACGTTTCTGAAACACCTTTTCTATGAACACTTTTCTTCACACTCCTGCTCCATTTCCATCTTCACCGAAGGATCCAAGTCTGCAGATGGTGTAGGCTACTCTGTTGTTTTTTCTGACCACACTTATGTGTCGCCTACCTCCGGAGATTAGCATCTTCACAGCAGAACTTTATGCTATTTTCTATGCTCTTTGTCTCCTGCTTGTTGTTAATCCTCCTTTGTGTTTGTCGTTGACTTGTAGTGCCCTCATGGCTCTAGGGTCCATTAATCTGGTTCATCCGGTTATTGTCGAGATTCAACATTGGCTGTTTCTTATCTCCAGTAAATTTAAATCCATAGAGTTTTGCTGAGTTCCCAGCCATAGTGGGGTCTCTTTAAATGAGTGTGCGGATGTTGCCGCTAGGGAAGCTATCAGTTCTTGTCCCATCTCCCATAAAGGTATTCCTTATTCTGACTTTTACCCGGTTATTCAATCCTCCATCCTTGCTCGTTGGCAGGGTTGTTGGTCTTCTGTTGTTGGTAAACTGCGGACTCTTAAGTGTAGCATGTCCCAGTGGCCTTCCTCCTACCACCGTAATTGGCGATGGGAAACGGCTCTAGCATGGTTGCGTATTGGCCATATGCGCTTAACTCACGGTCACTTAATGGAGCGCAGTCCTGCTCCTTATTGTCCAAATTGCATTGTCCCTCTTACGGTTGTGCATATCCTTGTTGAATGCCCTGACTTCCAGGACGAGCGTGTGTCTTGTTTTCTGACCATCCCTCACAGTCGCTTGTCCCTCGATAGAATTCTTGGTGAACCGGATGCTTTTGATATCGTTTGCCTTATGCGTTTCTGTTCTTGTACAGGTATTGGCATCCTTGGTGATATTTAGCGCCCTCTGATTATTCCGCACATTTGATGGTGCTACATAGCCTTCCCGGTTTGGTGCCTTCTTTTGATAATTACTTACTTTAAAGAATTATGATAAAAATATCTAGGGGGTGGTTCTGGATAGAAAACTCACCTGAGGATCACATGTGTGAGCATCATCAAAACCAAAAATCAAAATGTTTATTCAGGTAAAAGTACATACATAGACGATGAGTTACAAACAATGTTGGATTTATGAATAGAGCTACTGTAGTACATACAATACCTAAAGCCACTAATATGCACAGCGTTTCGGGCAAGGTGTGGGGGAAAAACTTAGACTAAAGCTTAATACTAATTGAGATTAAAATATAAATTGTGTTTAAATTGGAAAAAAAGGGAGGGAGGGGGTGAACATAGCAGAAATCAACAATTGTGCAACTTGGTCAGCAAACTATTGTTTGAAAATAGCAAGACATTGGTTGACATTTAGGGGGTAAGGTAGGTTACAAGTAGTTTATTAGGTAGTATTTAGTTTTTTGCTTAAACTGGTTGAGAGAGGTACAGCCTTTGACCTGATTGGGAAGGTCATTCCACATTCTGGGTCCCATGATTTGTAGAGCATTTCTTGTTTGGTTAAGTATTTGATATTTTTGGAATATAAAATAGGTATTTGTTTCTGGTGTGGTGCCCATGGGTTCTATTACAACCTTCTAGGAAACATTTAAGGTCAGGATTGACATTACAGTTCAGAGTTCTAAATATATAGAGTACACATGAGAGGATATGCAGCGACTTAATATCTAACATACGCAAAGATTAAAGTAAGTGTACTGAGTGCTGTCTGGGGCCAGAGTCAGATATTGTTCTAATAGCAGCTTTATGTTGAGTAATTAGAGGACTTAAATAATTTTGGGTAGTAGAACCCCAACCACAAATACCATAATTGAGATAAGGATAGAGGTAAGCGTCACCAGGGAAGGGCGAGGTACATAATATCTGATCTTAGAAAGAATGCCAACAGTTTTAGAAACTTTTTTTTGCTATATTTAGAATGTGTCCCTGGAAATTCAGCTTATCAATGAGGACACCAAGAAATTTACCATCTACTTTGTTACTAATTTGGATATTGTTTATTCTTAGCTAAATTTGATTTGAGGATTTATTACCAAACAAAATATAGAAAGTTTTGTCAATGTTAAGGGTGAGTTTGTTAGCAGTTAGCCAAAGATGGACTTTATTTAGTTCAGCATTCACTGTGACATTTAGAGCAAGAGGGTTAGGACTGGAGAAAATGAAGGTTGTGTCATCAGAAAATAGGATTGGTTTGAGGTGAAGAGAGGCATTTGAAAGGTCTTTAATGTGGATGAGAAAGAGGAGAGGGCCAATTATGCTGCCCTGTAGAACACCAATGTTGATGGGTAGGGTGGAAGAAATGGAATTATTCACAGAAACATACTGGAGCCTGTCAGAAAGGTATGACTAAAGGTATAGGAGGGAGTGACCTCTGACCCCATAATGATGTAATTTAAGAAGAAGGTTCTGGTGAGAACATGTACAAGAATATGAACATATAAAAGAACACGTATATGGATAATAACAGAAATACACAAAAAGTGACATACAGTTACCATACCAAGGACAAGAACACACCACCTACACGTATCTATTCAGAAACTGGTCCTTCAGAAACCATAAACAATACGTTTCCCAAAGCACGAGGACCTGACCACCCGGCGGTGCATATAATCTGGAACATCCGAAATGAAGGCCAGCACACTAGGCACCCACATGGGGGATGAGTCCACGGAGGGCCGATCACGAGCCCCCACATAGGCCACAACCCACAACACCCTCCGAGACAGCCCCCCCCCCCAACGAACCACTTCCTCTCCCCCAGGAAGAGGGCAACACTACAGGAGACAGACGTACAGGAAGCTCGGACAAAGGGTCCAAAACTGCAGGGGGGCTTCATCACAGGCAGCTGCTTCACAGCGGACTGCAGGGTACTGGGTGCAGGCACAGTGCTTACCCAGTGCACATTCTTTTTGAGGACCACCACTAGATCATGGGGCTCACCAGACACCTAAAGAGGGGGCACCACCTCCCACTCCAGAGAGCCCACAGGGGGGCACATGCAGTAGCCAACACAAGAGCCCCCACACCGGCGCCGGTATCTGCCACATGAACTTCCGCCACCACCACAGCAGAACGGTCCTTCTAATTACCACAAGCTACACAAGCTTCGCAAAGCTTCCTGGCAATACGTTAGTAATGAATAAATATGATATATTTACTCATTATAATGTTGGTGCTGAATGTACAACACGAAAAAACATAATTTTAATCTGAAAAAGTATCTCTTTATAAAGAAATTAGACGAAAATAAAGAGCTGGTGACGCCAAATCAAGTCGACGATCCAAGCGTCTGTTAGGTTAGGTTAGGATAGGTTTGGTTAAGTTAGGTTAACTTAGGTTAGGTCAGCCTAACCTAACATATCATATTTATTCATTACTAACGTACTGCCAGGAAGATTTGTGAAGCTTGTGTAGCTTGTGGTAGCTTGCGGTAATTAGACGGACCCATCGGACCGTTGAAGAGGGATGCCAAACGGCAGTAGCAAAGCCAAAACGCAAAAACAGGACGTGATCTGGCGGCTCCCAGGCAGAGAAGGTATCCAGACGTCCGCTCAGCGTCAAGGTTGAACCAGGAGTCCTAATATAACCTGTACGCAAAAATATATCTTAGATAAGTCGCTCCACAACGTTGTTGCTTGGTCCGTCGACTTGCTTTGGCGTCACCAGCAGCTTATTTCATCTAATTTCGTTATGAAATGATACTTTTTCAGAGTAAAATATGTTTTCCATGTTCTACATTCAGCACCAACATTATAATGAGTAAATATATCATATTTATTCATTACTAACGTAATGCCAGGAAGTTTTGGGTGGATTTGGGTAGCTTTGGGTAATTAGACAATTCATATTTGGGGTATAAAAAGACGTTATTTAAAACTCCAAATATGTGCAATAACCCTGAATTCCGCTCAAAAATAATGCTCAATAGTCATTGTGATTTGACAATAACTGAAAGCTACCAGTACTGTACATGATAACGATATTTACAGTTCATTGGTATAAAACTTTGAAAGAAAAACTTAAATGAAAATACAGTATGATGAAAAAATCCATAGGAGCTGTGATGAGGGTTCAAACCTATGGGGGTGGGTGTTCCGATGCAATCGCCCCAGACAATCAGGCTACAACATGGTAAAAGGAATACAACCTGTTGTTCTACTGAACACAAGAGGGCTTTTTGAGGCTTCTACTGAAGCCGGCCTAGGAATTTCACACAATCCTACCATGCACTCTGGCTGTCATCAAGGAATGTTCTACCTCTGGCACTCCTCTTTCAATACACAGAATAATCACACTAGCATGGCTGCATCAATGAGAAAATCAGTAAGCAGCATGATGAGGGTTTGAACCTATGCGGTGGGTGTTCCCACGCACCTGTCCCAGACAATCAAGCCATGACATGGTAAAAGGATTGCAACTTTGAGTTGTACTGAACACATGAGGGCTTTCTGAGGCTTCCACTGAAGCCGGACCAGAATTTTCACACAATCCTCTAATGCATTCTGTCTGTCATATAGGACTGTTCTATCTCTGACGTTCCTCTTTCAGTACATAGAGTAATTACACTAACGTGATTGCATCTATGAGAAAATTCGTTGGAACCGTGATGAGGGTTCAAACTTTGTACGATGTTGTGGCCTGATTGTCTGGGGTGTGTGCGTGGAAACACCCACTGCATAGGTTTGAATCCTCATCATGGCTCTTGCAGATTTTCTCATTGATGCAGTCATGTTAATATGCTGTATACTCTGTGTATACAGCATACTGTATTGTAATGTTTTACAGTACTGTACTGTAATGTTTTACAGTACTGTACTGTAATGTTTTACAGTACTTATTCTTAAAAACAAATTATATTTTATGCAAGCATGGACTGAAGTCAGCACACTGACCATAAAATTCACTTATTATTGATGACTCAGTAATATTTTCTAATTTACAAAAGATTTAATATTTAAAGAAAACTCTAGGGGGGAATGAAAAACAAAACAAAAATTAAATATTTGTATTAATAAAATATCACAGTAATGTCTTTCTATTATAGAAAATTTAAAAGTAACATGGTTCTATTTTACAGGCTAAAACAATGTTATGTGGATTGCAAAACCTTTGTGCTTAGTTATCATTTATTGTCTAAAGCCATGAACACATATGGGTACATAGCCAACAGATGCTGTGTTTTGGCTCAGGGCATAGTCTAGTTTCCTCAAAATATTAAAGAATATATCTAACATGTCCTGAAATATGTTTCTTTCATAGGCTCCAAGAAGAGATTCCTTCTATAGAAAAAATTTATCATCTAGGATAGCAAGCATAGTTTGAACTATTTTAAATTGAGTGTTCCACTGTGTAATATTTGCAGCTTGGGGACTGTTCTCACCTTCTAATAGTTGTAGATACTTTAGATTTGCTTTCATGTGATACAATCTTTGCTATATAATCAAATACTTTGTCTAACTGGAGGACATTATTTATTCCATACTTTATAACCAGTTGCAACGTATGTGCAAAATAAGGAATATGTTGAGCAGGGAGACCTGAATAATCATCAGTATCATCACTCTCGCCTGAATCAGAAAACCAGCTACCTCAAAACCAGGTTGTGAAAGTGCAGTAATTGTGTTACTGGTGAGTAATCATCACAATGATGAAAACTTTTAGTCCAAACCATTTAATTTTTCTCATATTACTATACTATTCTCTCTGTACTATGGCACCCTTAGAAATGCTTGCAGGCTAAGACTGAAGCTTCCATGACTAGTTATGGATATACAGTACTGTAATGCATTGTCATGCATGCATATTTGCCCACTTCACCAGGTATCTAGAGTAATACAGACTGCTTTCACATGTTGCAGGTGGTATATCCATTTTATTTTAAGCTTAGCACATCTCTCATACATCAGTTTAATGACAAGAAGGTTTCTGGTAATTATGATCTGGGATAAGAAATGTTCATGATACCCCTTACGTAGTCACTATCGACAAGTGAGAGTGGTACAAGGTCACAAGAAATATAAAGAATAAGGGTCTCGGTAATCTTTTGTCTTGGGTAACTGGTAGCATACTAGTCCTTGACAGTGAATGATATGAAAATACTATTTGCCATAAGGTGACATCTCAAGTTGCAACTGGCAAGGAAGCAAAGTACAGTACTGCTAAACTGAGTGTCAAAGTCAGAAATGCTTAAATATGAGTGAGTTCCCCACATCTTTCTCATTTTATAACTTGTACAATTTTTCAACTACATGTAGATGCTTGGATGTATAGTACTAGTACTTGAAATTGAATTTTTTCAAGTAAATTTCATTAAATTATGAAACTGCAAGTACACATACTTGAAAACTGGTAAATAAGTACCACGTACTTATTTACCAAGTACAAGTACTTCAACCCAAGCCTGACAGCAAGTAGTAAATGTTTATGCATATTTAAACACAATATATAAATATGTTGTATACCTATCCATCTTTAAGAAAATGTTTGTCTGCCCAAGGTTGAAGGCCAGACACTTGCAATTAAGATCATGTAACTCTGTTAATGTCAAGGAAGGGGAGGAACCCCACTTTCAAAATGTTACTAGTTAAATTTTTCTTGTACAAATCCAGATTTTGGATAGTTTAAAAAATTCCTTATCATCATCTTTATCAATTCTTGTCACAATTTTCTACAGTATGTGATGACACACTGCCTTTTTTCCTGCTCTATATTAGTTTTGGCATAGTTAATGCCAAAAATGTAAACATTGTAATATTTTAGTATAGCTATGCTTAATAAGTTTTTAATTACTGTTTGGTCCCCCCACCTCCCTCCCCCCTCATAACCAATATTATAACGGTTTTTAAATCTGTTACCAGTTGGTAAAATGATCCACTCGTGTAATTACCTAAGTGTAGTTACAAAATGAGAGCAACGTTCATGGTGTGGTCTTGTGCCACAATATTCAAGCTGATGAATGAAGACTTTTTTCCAAGTACATGTACTGTATTGGAAGGATACAGTATATTTAGTAACAAAATTAATTCTGGTAAATCTCCTAAAGTATTCCGATTTGGGATTTAAATTACTCTATGTACAACAAGGAGAAAAATGAGTTCAAAATATAAGTACAGAAACCCAGCTGTGAGTGCAACCCGTCCTCAAATCAATTCCATTCCATCCAGTGGTCGATCTCAAAGATAGATTCATCAATTTTAACATGCAGTTCATTCAAAATAGGAATTTTCTGAAATATAAATTAATATTGTTATATATTAGCATACTGTGCATATTTAGGCATTGGTTAGGTTAGGTGTATAGGTTCCGTTGGCAATTATTTGTATTTGTAGAATGTGGGCGAAGCATTTAGTGCTGTCGTTTGAACAAAAGTCGTCCTCAAGCACTTGTTCTAGAAGTGTTCGAACGTCATTAGTTGCGAGTTATGTTTAAACCGTTTTTCATTCAAAAACAGGGTTTGGTGGGTGCATGGAATGGACTTTGGCCTTTGTTTATGAGGACGGGCTGGTGAATGTAATCAAATGCCTCTATCTGGAGGAGCCCCAGTAGCTCCCTGAAGCCATCTTGCTGATATTGTGCCATACTAAAAGGTCACTGATGTGACTTTTGGTATGTTTGACCTACTGGGGATCAGAACCAGAACCTGGTCCTTTCACAGAGGTGCAGGAAGCAAGTGACAATCTGTCACTCTATCATGAAAAGCTGCCAGAAAGTCAGCGAAGCTTTATAGACAGCTGGAGGGTTCACAGAAAATGAAGCTTGAAACCTCCAAACAACTCTACAACAATTCACACAAAACAAGGGATTCACTCAAACTAGCTCAAAACTTGTTACCTGTATTACTGAATACTGCCACCAGGCCACCCAGCTCAAGCCCTTTGCCAAATTCCCAAGTCATTTGTATAGCTGATGAACCAATGAACCTGGAGTGAGTGGGGTAAATGAGGTAACCCCCAGAGCTCCCCCAGAAAGAGCCATTTCATTACATTTAATGCTGGGTTTCTGGAGGGAGCATCCAGTGGCTCCTTGAAGCTTGACTAATCACAGAGACCAAAAATGGGACTTACCATGGAGGAGGAAAAGGCAGCAAGCACAAGGACAAAGAGGAAAACCCAGGCCAGGAAACAGCCCAAAGTCACACACAACCAACCATGACCAGGAACACTGACTGAACACTAGACTACCATTCTCTGGTTAGAATGCCAAAACCCGAGCCCGAATATCAGCCCAGGATATGTTGGAGAAGACAATGACCAAAGCCATGTATTTGCAAACATCATGGACCTGAAGGTAGACCACAGGCTGGCTAGACTTAAGACACTGCAGCCAGCCTGAGAAATGCACGTCTTGGAACAGGGGACCAAGGAAACAAGGCATCTACCAAGACATAACTGGTGACTTGCAGGTAGCAGCAAGAGTCACCACCAGACACAACAAACAATGTATCCCTGGCCAAACCAACTAAGCACCAATCTCCAAAGAACCCTTTTTGAGATCTTGAGATGATGAGCCTGGTAACTCAATTCTTTGCCAGATAAGGAGAATACTGCAGACAAATTAACCACCCACCAGGGTCAAAGGAACTGACCCCCTGCCTCTGGAAAAGAGCCTGGTGGCAACAAGAGCCAACAAAAAGACAGCCTTAACCTTTCCTCTGCACACAGCAAGCAAGATTGCTTCATCGGTGGCATGCAAATTTATCAGGGTTGTTTTGGGTGTAGTTGGAGTTGCTTCTAGGTCTTTTTATGAAGTTGTCACATTAAACAGCTACACAGTACAGACATTAAGAAAGATTCATGAGCTGAAGAGAAAATCGTAAACCTTGACAATGAGAGAAAATGGCAAAACCATGTCCCAAGAGATCAGGATGGCTTTGGAGGAGCATGAACAGGCTGGAAGTGAAAAAATGCGCACACGGGATGCCAATTGAAAAACAACCAAGACAAAAAGGACAGAACACACCTGACCAAAACCGAAGATGATGAAAAGATAAATTGTGAACTGAGCACCAGGCAAATTCATACTGTCGCCACAAGGAAAGACAGATAGGACACTTAACAAACCAGCCACCTACTCACCATATAAATGGTAATAGGTATGCAAAAAAAAATAAATAAATAAAACTCCAGATGCAAAGAGAAGAGAAGTTTGAACCAGTAAAGTACACTGCCTGGCTAATCTGACTGAAGAGGTAAAGCTGTAGAAAAATGCCTGCGTTCAGAAACCAGGTCAGGAGAACTGAAAACCAAAGCTCGACCAGCCACCGAGGAGCCAGAAGGATCACCCTGAGTATGACTCTAGAATGGACAGCACTCAGAGCAACAATTGGTCAAAGGTAAAAAGGTAAATGAATCTCCACTTCGATCAGCCCCAATGAAAGGCATCCATTACGAGAGCCTTACGATCAGAGAACTGAGCCACATATGAAGGAAGGTGCTGGTTCCATGGCGACATGAAGAGGTCCACTTTGGGGCATCTAAATATATCACAAAGCCAAAAGAATAATGAATTGTCAATGGTCCACTAAATAGGAATGAGGATGGAAGCAAGACATCCCATCTGGGAGAGCATTAGACACATCATGCATGTGAGCTGTGCAGAGAACCAGACCCCAAGAAACCAGAAGTTGAGCTCCCTTAAGCATCCAGCTCCACAGGGACAGATGAGACCACCCTCGGTCCAAGCAATGAACCACTGGGGATTGGCTGGTGGGACCCAGACCAGCCAATGATCAAGGTATGCCAACACACAAATCTTTAAGAGATGAAGCTGGGCTACCCTGATGTACACTAATCTAGTAAACATACTATGAATGGCAACCATGCTGTGTTGTATAAACAAGTATGCAAACACCAGTACACCCAAGGCACCAGTTTCAAGCAGAAGGTAAAAACACTCAAGTAGTAAACTTTATGCCCCACAACAAAATGAACCAGGATGAATGAGGACATGTCAATATGCATCCTTGAGTTCCAGGGCACAGTCCAAGCTCCAGCTTGTAATAGCAGGCAAACTTGGGTGAAAATGATCATGCAGAAGGTCGAACAGGAAATGAATCTTTCCAACCCAAGGATGTATGTTATAAGCATCTTCAGCTATAAGCATCTTTCAAACTTGCACTCGAGTAAGATGAGCTTGATGGACCAATCCAAAACAGACCCTGGTAAAGACCTGCAGGTGATTACCATGGCATGAAAGTAGGTAACCAAACAGAAATCCCAGGCAATGAGGCTTCTTGCTGGAAGAACAGCCATTAAATGCCGTCAAAACCAACCAGGCAATGAATGGCAACCATGCTGTGTTGTATAAACAAGTATGCAAACACCAGTACACCCAAACACAACCAAGTAAATGACCCCAGCCAAGGGCCCAAACAGAAGAATCAAAGATCTGTGATTTGCCCAAGGTGAGGCATTCCACCCTGGTGGCCTGACCTCTCAGGGACAAACCCCCAAACACACTACAGAAGATAAATGCCTGTGCAAGGGCAGAATTCTCAGGCAATTGGGGAAGAAAACTGAACAATTTCTGCATGAAGGAAAGCAAGAGCCAAGCCCACACAACAAGCCAGAACAAAAATACATACATGAACCAAATACTAAAATAAGGAATAACATCACAAGCATATGGCCTCTGCAGGGCAAACAAAGTTCAAGGAAGACCAGCATTTAGCTTGAGGTGGCAGGGCTTGTGCACAACTGATGGACTGGAACACTACAGGCAGAAACAAACACTGCCCCATCAGTAGCAGGGAAGCCAGTTGAGGGCTAGGCCACCTGGTAGTAGTATTCATTGCTATTATGCTTCAAGCTAGCACGAGTCCCTTGTTCTATGTGAATCATTTGCAGAGTTGTTTGGCGGTTTCAAGGCTTTGGTGACTTTGTGGTGGCTTTTTCCAGTGGGGTGGCAGATCCCACTGGAAAAAGCTCCTTGCACCTCTATGAGGGGCTAGGTTCTTACTCTGGTCCCCCAGTAAGTCAAACTAAATTTCTACGACCCTTTAGTATAGAGCAATCTCCATCGCTTCATATGGAGATTACTTCAAGATAGCTTCAGGTACCCACTGGGAGAATCATTTGGAAAGACTTTATGATTTACACTGAAAGCATAATATGACATAAGAACATTTTGATGTTAGGTTTAAGTTAGCTCTGTTCTTCATGTGCTGTTGATTCAGAGGGAGTTTTGTGTTTACAACTATGGTTTCTCAATGATACTTTGAATTTGAATGAATGTTTACATGTATCACAAGAATATTTAGCAATTTTGCTGTGTTTGTTTTCATGTTCTTTTAATTGACATTTCCTAAGAAATCTTCTTCCACAGTGACAGATAAAGGGTCTCTTTTGGGCATGAATCTTAAGATGAGACACAAGGGAATCCTTTCTAGTGAAATTTAATGAACATTTATTACAATGGAATTGATAAGTAGTTTCTTGGTGTGATTCTGAATGTCTCTGAAGGCCCCAAGAAGTGGTGAAAGTTTTTTCACACTCCTTACATGTCAAAGTTTCTAGATCTGTGTGATATTTTGTGTGCTGAAGAAGATCCTCTTTACAGGAAAATGTTTTAGAACAAATTTCACAAGCCAACTGTTGTTTTGTATGTTTACGTTGCTTGTGTCGCTTCAGTCCATACTGCTTGGCAAACTTTGCTCCACAAACCTCACAAGAATGGGAACTCTTCCGTGTTCCAGAGTGGAGTTCCAATATGTGTGTTCTTAACCCACTAGCAGTATGACATGAATGCTTGCAATGAATGCACTTATGAGCTTTTTCTCTCTGATGCACTCCAATATGTTCCTTTAAACGTCTCTCCGTAGTAAAGGCTTTACTACATTCTGCACATATGAATGTTTTACTCAGCGCATGAACTTCTCTCTGGTGTCGAAGATAAGAACACAATTTTGCAAACACTTTTAAACACTCTCCACAACGGTGAACCTTTCTACCAGTGTGCTTCCTCTCATGGAGGTCCTTAGAGCATTTTCTGAAAAACCTTTGTCCACAAAACTGACATGAAAAGTTTTTCTGACCTTCAACTTCATGGGTTTTGTAATGTAATCTGTAAGTTGATTGACTTGTATATTTTAAATTACAGACTTCACACGCATATTCCTTTATCTGTGGCTGCTGCTGTGCTTTGGAAGACAGATTTACTGGGTCATTATCTTGCATTATACATACAGTATTTGCACTCATATCTGGATTAATTCCATTGGACCCAAATGGATTATTATCTGTACTTAGAGTGCCATTCAACTTACTTACTAATAGAGACTGAAAGCTGTGAATGTATCGATTTACATCAGGACACTGACCAACTACTTTTCTCTCCTGATCATGATGAAACTTTTTATGAAAATAAGGCATTGCATCACCAGGGAGATGTGCAATGTTATCAATATCATGGTCATCTGGCAAATGGTTTACCTGGTTTATACAGTCTGTATACATGTTGCCAGAATCATCATAATTGGTAGGAACATCACAGGCTACAATTTCAGAAGTATCACCTTGAATATGTACATCACTGGCTACAATTTCAGAAGTATCACTTTGAATATGTACATCACTGGCTACAATTTCAGAAGTATCACTTTGAATATGTTTTCTATTGTCTGTTTTACAATTTTCTTCACATTGAACAATTTCTTTGTCAGAAATATGAGCTTCTTTTACATTATCACAAGACAGGATGTCGGTGCTATTATCTTGAATTTCGGTACTGCGCATTTGCTCACTATATGAATTATAATTAGTTAGATTTGTGCAATCTTCCAAATTACTTTCCACAGATTTTATATTACTTGATTTAACTTCATTGCAATTATTAGATTTTCCTAAAACTAAACTTTGGCTGGATGATCCTGAAGAATTGAGAAACTGCACATTTGAACATATATCATTATGTATCGACTCTTGTAATTCAGATTTTTGTCCCGAAGATTCTAATACATGAGCACAAGGGACTTTATCAAACAATGGGAGAGATGAAGCAGTTTTTGAGAAAGACTGAAGTTTAAGTTCTTGGGAAGTCTGCTGTGAACAATCCCATGACGACAATGTAAAAATTGGTGGGTCAATATTTTCAAGATGTGGACGACTCTCTATGTTAGTTATGTCAATTGAAGTTTCAAATGTGCAAGGATGACTAATAGCATTTTGTACATCTTCGTAAGCACAAGGCTTATCTATGCTTTGATACAGAGGCATCTCTGTCTCCACTCTCAGTGATAAGGCATGATCTGACTGAGAAATGCTTTCTGTTTGTACTGAATTCACCTGTGACACTGATGATGGAGTAGTCACAAGAAAATCTAATGAGCTGGTGTCATCACTGGTGACTGTGTTGGGCTCAACCTTCGAAAAATTTGAAGACAAGTCCTGCATGCTGTTATGGAGGAAGTCAATGCTTGATTGCACCAGTTGGAGGGAAGAGTCAGGTTGCTTCCTTGTAGTATTAGAATCTGGAGCAAGTGATTCTTCAGCTGAAGGAGTCACTGCATTTGAGGAATCAAATCTTTCTGCAGAACATGGATTAACGTTTAATGAGTCAGTATCTGTTAAAGGAGAAGCTACACAATAATCAGGTCTACCACCTGAATAGGGTTTTGTGTTAGGGGCTTCTCTGTCTACTGATGGAAGAGGATTATATAAATCAAGTTTCTCCACAGTACCTGGATCAGTACTTAGTGATGGAGCATTACAAGAACTATTCCTTCCACCAGAATATGTATACGAATTATCAGATAGTCTACTTGAACAAGGAGAAAGATTATTTTCATTAAGTGGTCTTCTTCCAATCGAACTAGGGGTCATTGGACTATTATCATATGTTATTTTCCCACTAATTGGGCTGAGTTCTGAAATCCCTGGAGACCTGACAAAAGAAATTTTATTCCTATTAAAGCCTTTCCCAAGTTTTTCCAACTGCCATTCACGTAGTTTCCGGAGCTGATTTGCTGTGTCCTTTTCTTCCATAATGTCAGACAGACATTCTGAGGGGTCGTCAGTATCATTGATCATGAGGTTTTCTGTCTCTGTTGTTATATTACCTGGAGTGGAAACAGCACTACCAAAGTTGCAGCTAATGGCTTCACTTTGGGAAGCTGGGGATGTAGATTCTGGACAAGATCCAACAATGGGAAGCAATGTCTGAGATACATTAATACTTGGCACTACACTATGTTCCTTAACATGTACAAAATAAGCATCTTTACCTACAATCTTTGCGCCACAAGTTTGACAAAAGTAAGCCCGTAATATAAGTTCAATAGGTTCCTCACTAAGTGAAGTTCTTAAATTATCCACTTGACCATCGTTGCTGAATAGGTTGCATAGATTGGAGCCTGACACATCTCTGGTAGATGTCTTTTCTGCAAAGGAAAACGTTTACGATTTTTTTATATTTACCTAGAACATAAATAGACAGTAAAAACAACAAAAAGTTCATGTATAAATCTCTCAATAAAAAAAAACAGCATTGAATGTAATGAAACACCATTTTCTGGGGTGAGACCAGGAAGCTCCCTGGAGCTATACCGGGCTGATGAGTATATATATTAGATTGTGGCAACAGTCAATCGATGGAGTTCTAGCCTACCAGGGACCATGAGCAAGAATCTGTCCCCCCCCTCCCCAAGAGAGGAACAAGAAGCAATGGCTTATAGACACCCCCATGTAGTTAAAAGCAGTCTGTTTCTGACATTTACCAAGTCTGGCACCCAGAACGGTAGGAATACAGAAACAAACTACAGCTGGTTAAAAAATTGAAAACCGAAAGCCAAATGAGTAATTAGAACTCCCCAATCAGAAAACAAGCATGACATCATCACAGCCACCATGCCACTGTCTGTGCAGAAGGGGAAGAGGGGGGGGGGGGGGGGGCAGACCTCCTGTGCCAGCCACCTATCCTCAGTTCAGTGGCTGAATATTAAAAATGCATGAAACCACTGACCGCAGGGAAGGAGGGATGCCGGGGGAGCCTCTCGGTCTCACCCAGAAAATGGTGTTTCATTACATTCAACGATGGTTTTCTGTGGAGAGCCCCTTCGGCTTCCTGAAGCTACCTAATCAAAGATAAAGCAAAAGAGGGACTTACCCGGGTGGTGGCTGCCTCTCGCTCCTCAACTCAAAGTCGAGACAACTGGCTGCAACTTGCGACCCAAGGCTACACACACCCAAGAAGGGCCGAACCAACCAAGCATCCACATCCCAAGGACCCCTCCGCAAAGCAGCAGTCTCATTCTTCGCCAGAAAAGTAGGAGACGGCAGCAAACGAACAAACCCACCACCAGGATCAAAAGAGCAGAAACCCTGTGCCAGAGGAGAGCATGAAGCTCCCCAACCCAACCCCCAGAGGCCAATGCCAACTAGAAAAAGAGCCTTAGAAAAACAGTCCTGAATCAAAGGGGCCACTACAAACAGAGGAGAAGAAAGAAAAGAGAGCACCCGGTCCAATAACCAGGATGACTCAGGTGGTGCATGAGCAAGCTGGAGGTGAAACAATGCCCGAGAAAGCTTGCGGAATGGAGCAGAAGTGACATCCACCCTGAAGGCAAGCTGAAGTGACACCGCCAGCACCGCACGATACGAGGCGACAGTATTCAGCATGAGATGACAATCCTGAAACAACCAAGAGAAAAAGGACAAAACAACCCAATCAGAAATCGAAGACAGTCTACAAAGAGGCAAAAAGTGCCAAAAGGACCGCCAGGAAACTTCATACTGCTGCTGAGACAAAACCCAACAGAACTACTTTCCCCTTGTAAGTCTCCAATTGAATCAGGACCTGGAGCAGCAACTGAACCGGGAGGAGGAGGAGGTACAGGTAACCCCACCTCAACCAGTTCAGCTGAAAGGCATCAACCCCGACGGCCTCACATATACCAGAAGACGCCTCGACCAGGCTGACGTGAAGAGGTCCACCTCTGGGTGCCCGAACGTTCGGCAGAGCCAACAGAATGAGTTGGTGTCGACCATCCATACCGAGGACAGGGGAATGAACAGGGACAGGCTGTCTACCAGGACGTTAGACACCCCCATGGATATGAACTGCCAGGAGAGCCAAATGCAGAGAACTCAGCAAACGAATCACCCAAAGTGACCAGCCCCAAAGAGCCAAGGACCACATTGAACCTCTGTGGTTCACACAATGAACTACTGGGGAGCAGTCCGAATGGAGCCGGATCATCAATCTGCGAGCGACGCGAACTCTCCAAAGTGAAAGCCACACCACTACGAACTCCCGCACCGTGCTGCGAGCCCAACGGATGGATGGACCCTAACGACCCTGGCCAGCCTGGTGAGCACTGGTCACAAAGCCCCAGCTGAGAGACGACGCATCCATGAACAGATTGAGCGAGGGCTCAGGTAGATGCCATGGTACAAAACTACGAAAAACCCAGAGAGGAAGCTGGTTGCACAGCAGCCGACACAAGGCCCCTGGGGTCCGAACCCCCCAGCAATCGCGAGAGCGACAGAAGGAACGTCCCTGAAGGAACCAGAACAGCCGCCGAAGCCAGATCCTACCAGATGGGTAGACCAGCACGGCAAAGTTCAGGCTTCTGCACAACTGCTCGAACAACCGACAAGGAACCCTGGTGCCCTCCCCCCCCCCACAAAAAAAAGATGGGATCACAGCCGACCACCAGGACCGAAGAGACAAGGAAGCGGTCTGAGAGTCCCACACAAGACCAAGCAAAGTCCCAACTTGAGAGAGAACTACAGTAATTGGGATTTCCTCCAGTTCACCAAGAACCCGAACCCGGCGAGTTGGGTAAGAATCAAATCCCCGGCCAACCAGTCATTGAGGTAAGCCAGAACCCAAACCCCTAACAGATGCAAACGAGTCACC
Source organism: Procambarus clarkii (assembly GCF_040958095.1). Taxonomy (NCBI): domain Eukaryota; kingdom Metazoa; phylum Arthropoda; class Malacostraca; order Decapoda; family Cambaridae; genus Procambarus; species Procambarus clarkii. The sequence goes on from NC_091167.1 coordinate 40,579,232, forward strand.
ATGACAGGGCGCCAGATTCAAGCTGAACGAAAGGCAATGAAAGCTGTAAGCTTGCCGCCCCACAACAAAACCGAGCCAGTCCCTGAACCCCAGATGAATCGGGACATACCAATACGAGTCCTGGAGGTCCAAGGATACCATCCAAGCACCCAGGTCCAAAAGCAGCCAGACTTGGGACAGAGTCATCATCCGAATGGAGGGGTAAAAGACCCAAGGGTTCAGATGAGACAAGTCCAGAATGAACCTAAGATCCACACAGTCCCGTTACGAAACTAGAAACATGTGGGAAACAAACCTGAGGGACGCTGTCGTTTCAACCTTGCCCAAGCGTACCCACTCCAGGGTGACCCGACAGAGTGCAGGGAAAGTGGCCTGCACTGCCAGCTCCAAACCCCGCGAAGGAGGAGCTGCCACCCAACGCCACTACAGGTCAGAGGAAACAACCCGAAACAGCCACAAATCATGGGACCAGGTGAGAGCAAACAACACGAGTCTCCCCCCGCCCCCATTGCCCCATCAATGGGGGACCTGTGAAAAGGTTGACGACCCTTATGAGAGCCCAACCGACGCTCAGACCGAGCACCGACCAGAAGCCCGACCGATGCTCAGATTGAGCACCGACCAGATGCCGACGGCACCGCAGGAGGGGCGGGCCCCAAATCTGGCACCACTGGCTTACGACAACCGAAGGAACCCCGAGCCCTGGCACGACCCTTTCAGGCAGGACCCCTATGCCCCCCTCCCTAGAGAACCTACAAGTCCAACACAGGCCGGCAACTAGACATAACTACCTGCAGAAAATGCACCACCGCAGACTCTGCAAACTGCAACGGACAAAAAGGGGACAAAAATCTAAGAGTCAGGTCTCGAGCAGATTTCAAAGAGTGGATGAGCACTGTTGACACGTGATGCAAGAAGCCCATAGAACTCCATACACATGACTGATGCCAAAGTCTGACATTAGCATATCAGCCTAGTAAGCTCCGGGTAGCCAAAGGGGCTCCCCCCCAGAAACTGTCAGTATACTCTCTAAAAACAGTTATTATGTTCCCCACTCCACTCTCCTCTCATTATACTAATCGCTAATCTATTCCTATCTTACATATACTATCTGTGCATGGGGTTCAACCAGTGCAATTTATATCAAACTCATCACCACCCAGCAAATATCTTTTATTAGAATTATAACAAACTCTGTCTTCAGACAGCACACAGCCCCTCTGTTAAATCCCTAACATGCTAAATACACACACACACACACTCCATACATTCTCTTGTGCTATTAACATGTGCATAACCTTGTTCCTAAATGCCAATCCTGATCTGGTAATCTTCCTTCATAGATGTAAATAGAACCCATGAGCATCGCACTAGAAATAAATATATCTTTTGATTTCCCCAGAATCAAACTAAATCTGTGCAAACACTCCATGCAAACAAAAAGACCCAGTCTATGGAACTCACTCCCTAATGAATTAAAAAATTGTCCAACTTATGCCTTATTCAAAAGTAAAACCCATAACCAAAACCATAACCACAAAAAACTAATTTCATCCTCATAGTTTCCTATCTTGTGTTTCAAACTTACACTGTATTTTGTGTTACCAACTCACCTAATTTTAGTAATTAAGACGTGCAACTTCACCAGTGTAATCATTTTCATCAATTTATATTTTAGTTATTATGTTGAACTAAAATTATGTTACAATGTACCTATTAATAATCTTACCTTATCTGTTAGATTAGGAACCTACCCGAAATGCTATGCGTGTTAGTGGCTGTGCAAAAATGTAAGTTATTAATAATTGTCGGAAAACCCGACACCATTTAATAATATTACATGCAATAGGCAGATAATACTGCTGCTGTGTTGTATACACAAGTTAACCCATAGAAAATGTAGCTTGTAGTGGAATTTTCCGTCAATAGAAAACGGGATATCATTGCCACATAGTACTATAAATTCACCAGCTGTTCTGTTGGGAATTATTCTTAAATACAGTAGTCTTTGGACTTATTACATCATAAAAACATCTCATTTGAATTAACTTAATTACTAGTATCATAATAGAGTAAATGTGACCCTTCTATCACTTATTGACATCTGGACAAGGAGAGCCAAGGCATCAGTGGTGGTGAAGGTCAGCCATTGTTAAGACCAGAGGTGCTGGGGAGCAAATTCAGCTAATATAATTTTCTTGGACGAAGTGTTATGATGATCAAATTAGTGCTCTACCATCATCAACATGCTGTCAACATATACAAGGGAAGTGTCTTACCGAAACCCGTTTATCTAATCATTTCTGGCCAGTTAATGTTAGGTAGATATAGGGCGAACCGGTGCATTAGCACGAGAAAGAGCCTCTAAATACAGGTAATTAGTCCTTGGTCCTTATCTAATAATATATAAATGTTTCATCTGATATAGCTGTCATACATTAGGATTCCAGCTTTACAGCTAGTGCCCTTTGACAGGAACAAGAAGAGGAAGCAAGAATTAATCTTGGTACATCAGTTACTTGGGTGATGCTAGCCTCTCACGAGGATAATTTGGTGTCTAAACCCTAGTTATACCTGGTGGACTAAGCCTACCATACAGTAAGATAAGGCACCTCTAAGTTATTTACTAATATATGTAGTTTAATACTGTAGTTTGATTGGCTGCATATATATAAATTTAATATAAGCCCCCCTAATGTGTAAGGATCAATTTGTGAGAATAATTGAAAAATACAGTACCCTAAACATCAAACAAATTGCTATCGAAAGATATAAATTAACGTAAATATAAATTCTATATAAATTAAATAAATATAAATCTCACAGGTCGGTTCCCACAATAATATCCGTGTAATACAACAATATTGTGTGCTCTCACAAACTCAATGTACTTTCTTGTATATAAATAATAAATAAATAAAACCATTACTTCGAAATTTCCTCCCTGAGGACAGGGTTGTGTCCTAAAGTGTTTGATTACCCTCCGGGTTCACTTGGTTCACCATATACAATACAATGTGCTATATCATGCAAAAAAAAAAAATGAGGAAAACAAAAAAATAATTCAGTCATCCCACCTTTTGTCACAGGTTGATCCTGAATCAACAATTCTAGCTTGGAATTGTCTACAACTGGTATCATTGGCTTGATCCTGTGTGTCTGCAGCAATGTGGGCATCCCATCTCCCATGTGCCTCTCAAGATGATGAGTAAGCTCCTGGATGCCACCAACATGAGCACTGCAGATGGCACACTGGAGAGGCCGATAGGTGTAGTAGAGAAGGTGGTCGTGCAAAGCCACCACAGATACAAAGTCCTGTTGGCAGCACAGTGGACAGCCTAGTGAACCCATCTGTACAGCTGCTCTCTGATGAAAATAAGACAAAATAAAAATCATAGTAAGCAACTCTAATCATCCAAACTAAATTTCAAATGCAGTATTGCACAAGGGACTAAAACATAATAAGATAATAATAAACGAAATTGAAAAGTCCCATTGGTCCATGCAAGGCAGTTTCTATTTATATCAATCAAACTCATTCACATATATATAGTATATATGTTTGCCTTTCACTTGAAACAATCCAACAATCATATATCTATTGTTACCAGATAAGTTGTTTCATAAAATAGCCCTATTACTAAATCAATATTTACCGAGACTTCTCTGAATCTAAACTTATCCAATATACTGTATATCCAAATGAGCCAAAGCCTTGGGTTTGATGTTGATGAGGGAAAACCATTAGTGAGAAAGAGAGTAAGAAACAGAAGACAGTGATATGACAAGAATATAGATAATTATCACAAAATAATGTATTGTATAATAACAGATAATGTATATGGTGAGAGAATATTATTAATGTAATAAAACCAGCATTGAAAGTAACAAAACACCTCTTTCTAAATGATCCCAGGTGGCTCCCTGAAGCTATCTCGGTGAGATGGCTCCACACTATAGGGTCACATCAGTCTAGGGAGTTTTCTTTGGCCTACTGGTGACCGAAGCCAGAACCTGGCCCCCCTTCACATTGGTACAGAGAGCAGGTAACACTGCCACCCCATCGAGAAAGCATCCAGAAAGTCAGCAAACCAACACAGACCACTGATGGGTTCAAAAGAAAGGAAACCTCGAAACTGTCGAACTTCCCAAACAATGTAAACAAATGACCATATCTCTTGAACTAGCTCAAGCACATTAGCACTGATCTTCCGCCAGTAAGGTGGGGAGCTCCTGAGGCTCCAGGTCTTCTTCTCCAGACTTCCAAGCCAGTTCAGAAGCAAATTTGAAGACCACAAACACCACCTGACAAACCTGGAAGGAAGGCCACCAGGGCTCATTCAGAAAGAGTCATTTCATTACATTCAGCACTGGTTTTCTGGGAAAGCCCCTTGTGGCTCCCTAAAGCTAATTATCCACGGAGAAGAAACACAAGGGATTTACCATGGAGGAGAAGGTGGAGAAACAGCAAATAATCAAGACTAAGAAGAGACAACTGGATGAGAGATATGACCCCAAGACAATACAGGCAGAACAAAGATGGGGGCCCAGATTCAAGTTCAAGGGAAGAATCTTGAAGCAGTATAAGAATCCCATAACAAAACCTAACTGGTACCTGAACCTGGGATGTATAGACATGTACCAATACACATCCTGGAGGTATAGGAATACCATCCAAGCTCCAGTCTGTAGTAGCAGGTGAACTTGGATCAAAGTGATCATGCAGAAGGATGGACAAGAAATGAAGCTGTTCAATCCAGAAAAGATCATGAATGTAGAGTAGGTCTGGTGAACCCCACTTTAGGACTGGGAACAGCTGGGACACCCACCCAAGATGAGATCACCTCGACCACACTCAAGTCCAGCCATCTCACAATGTCCCAATGTAGTGCCAGGGAGGAATCCTGGCTCATAAGACTTGACCCAAGAAGCAGGGGAGAGACTGTTGACAGTTAGTCCCTCCCTGTTGGCCCCTAAGGGCTCTTAGGGACCAACCAACTCTACCACAGGCCAAGGGAGATGATCTAAGAAGCCTATAAATTGTGGGACCAGCAGCCGGCAAAATGAGCCAGACACCCCAGCCTAACAGTGGCATCAAAAGGGCAAACTGCAAAAGAGCCAGTGCGTACCACGAGCAGAACCATCCTTCCACGAAGCTCAGTTCTGATACTGAGTAGAAGAGGAACTTCCTGCAGGAAAGTTCCTGCAGGAAGGGGATTGTTATGATCACCCTCACGTGGGAAAGCACCAAGAAAAGGCAGTGAGGTAATACAGAGAACTGTGTGGTTCATCAAAATGAACAGGTGGGGGCTGATGGTCCATCAGCTCCAGAATGATGGTCCAGCAGCTCCAGAATGATGGTCCAGCAGCTCCAGAATGATGGTCCATCAATTCCAGAACCAGCCGGTTGGTTGCCAGGATGCTACTGGTTGGTGGCTCTATGTATATGCACTGGGGAGGTTTCATATTCAATTCTGAATGAACCATTTTTTTTAGCAACTTTTTTTTCAGTGTCTTCCTTCGAAAGAAGCAAGACACCACAAAGGACTCATTCTAGGGCTCACCTAGAAAGGGGCATTTAATTCTATTCACTGCTGGTTTTATTTACTGGTATGATTGTACACTAGGTCATGTACTACTTGCCTTAAATATCTGCAATTATTAAATTATAAACTGGACCCACTTATTACACAATTTGGGGCAAGTGGGGCCCCAGCTATTGGAATGCTGTGCCTTGGTATATATGATGAATTAAAACCTTTTATTGCTACCATAAATACCTGAAGGATAGATCTACATGTTCAAACAATAAAATCAATAAATATCTGATTTGTTTAATTTCCATGAAACATTAAAAAAATGCAGGCCAATTTCCCCCAACAGTATGCCACTTTTATTTAGTTGGAATATAAAAGCCACAAACTGATAAAATAGTTTTCTCTATACAAGTTGTGTATAAAATATAAAACACAATAACTAACCTGTTTACTGTAATACCAATAATTTCCCAAATTTGTTCAGTTTCTTTTGTATTCTTCTCATTGCAGCAAAATTCTTAACACGAGTCTCTCTGATAAACATAACTGGAAAAAAAATTAATGACAGACATATCTTTTGTCTGTCTTCATTTTTTGCACCTTGCTCTTGTTCATCCTTCAGAAATGCATTTTTGTACCTATATGAAATAAATGCAAAGCTACATGCATTACCATATACAGTACAGTAAACAGGGCTTTCTTCATATCAATAGTTTTCCATCATCTGTTTTTGTTTTCTTATACAGAACAGAAATTGAAAACCCCCAAAAGCCATGGGTTCAGCTTTTCACAGAGGATACAATGTTTAGCTGCTATCTGGCTTGAGCTAACAACAATATCACAGAAGATAGCAACAAGACTAATGCATAAATTAAAAGGACTAAACTCTGAGGATAGGATGAGGGAACTCAATCTCTCAACCATGGAGGAGATAAGAAAGGATATAATCACTATAATATATACAAAATACTGAGTGGAACAGGCATAGTGGGCAGCCTCTTTATATTAAGAGAGTAATGAGAAAAAAAAGAGGACATAGCTTTAAACTTTAAACAAACAAGTCAAAGAAATTTAAGGCAATACTTGCACCCTATATGGGTGGGTCAGCAATTGTAATGCACTAAAAATGGAAGCTAACTAAACAACCTCCATCTACAACTTCAAGAGCAGATATGACACAGAACTTAAACATCAGTAAAGTTTAAAAGTGTACCAGGTACAAGAGGTCAAGTAGATGAGCCATAAAGATTCAGACCTCACTCCCTAATGGTCTCTTGTTAGGTAGGCACAAACAATTATCAATAGTAAGTACCTAGCCAATATGGCTATATAGGAGTGTATAGCAGTATCCCTCTCATAGAAGTTTTAGTTTCTAGATATCACTCAGGATGCCAAATAGACCCCCCCCCCAAAAAAAGGCCAGTTAGATCAAATTAGTACTATTCACCAAGTTTTTTTTTTTTATTTTTTTAAGACATGTAGTGTACAGGGACAGTGGGAAAGCAAATTTCTGGTGAACTTCTGGTTTTAAATGCTTGGGGGGGGGAAATATGGAAGCTTAATTAAAAGAAATATTTATAAGTGGGGAAAGAGTGGTAGGAGGGATGAATAGTACAATAAAAGGAATGAATGTCAATGTGGTAGCTAAGGACACATTGTACTACTCCCAGCCCTAGCATACAGAAGTGAAACTTGGGTATGGAAGGTGGCAGGGTGCTTAAGAGTACAAGCAGTGGAAATAAACGAATGAAACGTAGTGATGAAGTGGGTGAAGCACAATACACTTAAGTGGTATGGATACAGTAGTATAATGCCTGGGAATCTTGCAATGTTGACATCATGACTGCAAACCAGGCATGACAGGGCGGATCTCATTGAAACTTTTATAATACTGAACAAGTTAAAGGATGTTGATCCAAATACTTTCTTCAGAAGATCAGATGTAACACAAACGAGGAGCAATGGTTTCAAGCTCAACAAGCCACAATGTAGGACTGAGAACAGGATATGCTTTCTCACCCCACAGGGTTATTAACCCATGGAACTGCTTACCCTGGAAACTGAGAACTGAGAAGATTCAGCAGGATGCAACCAAGCTCGTCCCGGAACTGGAGGTATGAGCTACGAGGAAAGGCTAAAGGAGCTGAATCTCACGTCCCTGGAAAACAGAAGAGTAAGGGGAGACATGATAACCACCTACAAAATTCTCAGGGGAATTGACAGGGTGGACAAAGACAAACTCTTCAGCACGGGTGGGACACGAACAAGGGGACACAGGTGGAAACTTAGTACCCAGATGAGCCACAGAGACATTAGAAAGAATTTTTTCAGTGTCAGAGTAGTTAATAAATGGAATGTACTAGGCAGTGATGTGGTGGAGGCCGACTGCATACACAGTTTCAAATGTAGATATGATAAGAGCCCAGTAGGCTAAGGAATCTGTACACCAGTTGATTGACAGTTGAGAGGCAGGACCAAAGAGACAAAGCTCAACCCCCACAAGCACAATTAGGTGAGTACCCGCCAAAGCCGTAACTGCCAAACTGTGTTGCGTTTTAAAATACACCTAGAAAAGATCAAGGCAAATGGGGAAACTTTCGACAAGCCGCTGAGTTTGTTCTGTTCAAGGCTACTAGGGTTAGTGACCCTCAGGTAAACGCATTTGTGTTGCTGAGCCACAGCAACCCTCTTACGTTCCCCCTCCTCCTCATCCTCCCAACCATTCCCCTGTCCCCTCATCCTTCTCACCATTCCCCCCTCCCATCGTCCTCCCCACCATTCCCCACTCCCCTTGTTCTCCCCACCATTCTACACTGTCCCATCCTCTAATCTCCACCATTCCCTCGTACTCCCAACCATTACCCCCCTCCCCCATTTCCCCAATCATTACCTCCTGCCCCATCCCCTTGTCCTCCCCACCATCCCCCACTCCCGTCCCCTCGTCCTCCCTACAATTCCCCACTCCCTCGTCCGATGCGTTCCAAATGATCTGATGATCCTATCACTGAAAAATATGAAGTTAAAAAACGAAATTAAAAAAAATGAAGAAATAAAAGAATAAACTATACTCACAAAATGAACGGTATGGTAAACAACACAGCTCAATTCCAATGCAATGTCACACAAAATAATTAAATCAAAATGAAAATAAATCAAAATCTATGAAAATTAAATTTATCAATGCAATCGGAAACGGTGAAATGGAATCGTAACATATTTAATATAGCGTGTGTTGCTTTTACGTGCAACAGATGGTGTTATTTTTCAAACAACCAGCGTTGAATGTAATGAAACGCCATTTTCTGGGTGAGTCCCGGAGGCTCCCCGGAGCTATCCCAGGCTGATATGCTAATGTCAGACTTTGGCATCAGTCATGTGTATGGAGTTCTTAGGCCTACCGGGGACCACGGCCAGAACCGGGCCCCCTCAGAGAGGCAAGGGGAGCAATGGCCTATAGAAGCCCCCGTATAGTTGGAAGCATTCTATGTCTGCCATCGACCGGAACAGGCACCCAGAAAGGTAAGCGCCCCAAAACAAACCCCTATTCTGGTTAAAATTGCTACCTAATACCGAACTAGTGGATAGAACTCCCCAACCGAAAACAAGCAAATTAGTGTGACGTCACACACTGCCGCGCCGCTGTCTGCGCAGCTCCCCCCTCCCCGGGAGGGGGAAGGGGGAGCCCCAGACCCCCCGCGCCGGCTACCCACACCTCAGTTCTTGAGGCTGGATGTCAAAAACGCGAAAAACCGCCGACCGGAGGGAGGGAGGGATGCCGGGGAGCCTCCGGGACTCACCCAGAAAATGGCGTTTCATTACATTCAACGCTGGTTTTCTGGGGGGAGCCCCGTCGGCTCCCCGGAGCTAACTACCCACAGACAGAAAAAAGAGGGACTTACCCGGGAGGCGGTCGTCGCTCACCCCTCAACTCGAAGCCGAGACAACTGGCTGCAACCGCCGACCCAAAGCAACACAGGCCCGACGAGGGCCAGGGACATTCACAAGGTAACGAGCAGCCAGGACCCTGTTCGACCGCCGAAATCCCCGCGCCCGAATATCAGACCAAGACATATTCCCAAAGACGGCAGCAAGAGCCGCGAACTTACGAACGTCATGGGCACGGGGATAGACCGCAGGCTGGCTAGACCTAATAACCCTGCGGACGACCTGAGAGACCCGAACCCGCGAACAGGGAAGAAGGGAAACCGGATCAACCCACAGCGCGTCCCCGGACACAGAAGCTGTGGCGCGCAAATAACGGCGAAGCGCCGCAACCGGACACAAAACATGATGCACCCCCGGCCCGACCAACCAAGCATCAACCACCCATGGACCCCTCCGGAACGCAGCAGTCTCATTCTTCGCCAGAAAAGAAGGAGACGGCTGCAAACGAACAAAACTATCACCACGACCAAAAGAGCAGAAACCCCTGCGCCGGAGGAGAGCATGAAGCTCCCCTACCCGACCCCCAGAGGCCAAAGCCAACAAGAAAAGTGCCTTGGAAAAACAATCCTGGACCGAAGGGGCCACAACGAAACGAGGAGATGAAAGGAAAGCGAGCACTCTGTCCAAAGACCAGGACGGCTCAGGCGACGCATGAGCAGGCCGGAGGTGAAACAATGCACGAGACAGCTTGCGAAACGGCGCAGACGTAACATCGATACCGAAAGCAAGCTGAAGCGGCTCCGCCAGCGCCGCACGATACGAAGCGACAGTGTTAGGCATAAGATGACGGTCCTGAAACAACCACGAGAGGAAGGACAAGACCACCCGAACAGACAAGGAGCTAACACGACGAAGACGCAAAAAGAAACGGAAGGACCGCCAGGAAACTTCATACTGCCGCCGAGAAGAAGCCCTCAGGTGGGACACCAACAAGGAGGCCACCTGATCACCATAGAGATGATGATAGACTCGAGTCAAAAAAACCATACGCGAAGACTCGAGGAGAAGATCGAACCAGCTACGTGACGTACCGGCCCGATCTGCTGAAAGAGGCGGAGCCGCGGGAAAACCCTCGGGTTCGGACACCGAGCAACCAGCGCCTGAAACCAAGGCTGGGCCGGCCACCACGGGGCCAGAAGGACAACTCTCCCCTGGTAAGTCTCTAAGCGAGTCAGGACCTGGAGCAACAGCCGAACTGGGGGAAAGAGGTACAGGAACCCCCACCTCGACCAGTCGAGCCGAAAGGCATCGACCCCGACGGCCTCGCAATCGGGGAAGGGCGCCGCATAAACGGGAAGACGCCGCGACCACGCCGACGCGAAGAGGTCCACCTCGGGGCGCCCGAACGTCTGGCAAAGCCAACGGAAGGACTCGTCGTCGACCGTCCACTCCGTGGAGAGGGGAACGAAGCGAGACAGGGCGTCGGCCAAGACGTTGGACACGCCCCGTACGTGAACCGCCAGGAGAGCCAAACCCCGAGAACTCAGCAGACGAGTCACCCGAAGCGACCAACCCCAAAGAGACAAGGACCGCATCGAACCCCCGCGGTTCAGGCAATGAACCACCGGAGAGCAGTCCGAATGGAGCCGAATCGTCGATCCGCGGGCCACCCGAATCCTCCCCAGAGCAAACCACACTGCCGCGAACTCCCGCACCGTACTGTGAGCTCGACGGAAGGACGGATCCCAACGCCCCTGGCTGGCCTGGTGAGCACTGGTCACAAAACCCCAGCCGAGAGACGACGCATCCGTGTACACATCGAGCGAGGGCTCGGGTAGGCGCCAAGGCACTGAACCCCGAAAAACCCGAAGATGAAGCCGGTGACGCAGCAACCGACGCAAGTCCCCCGGGGGTCGAACTCTGCGATCGCGAGAGAGGCGGAAGGGGGAACCCCGAAGGAACCAGAACAGCCGTCGAAGCCAAACCCGACCCGGCGGGTAGATCACCATCGCGAAGTTCAGGCTCCCGCACAGCCCCTCGAGCAACCGCCGGGTGACCCGAGGGCCCTCCAGAAACAGACGAAGGCGGGACCGCAGCCGCAGGAGAGACTCCGGAGGGAGAGACAAGGAGGCGGTCCGAGAGTCCCACACGAGACCCAGCCAAGTCCGAACCTGAGAGGGAACCAGATGGGACTTCCTCCAGTTCACCAAGAACCCGAACCCGGCGAGCTGGGAAAGAACCAAATCCCTGGCTAGCAAGCAAGCGGACTGGCTGGGAGCCCAAACCAGCCAGTCGTCGAGGTAGGCCAACACCCGAACACCTAGGAGACGCAAACGAGCCACCACAACCCGTGTAAGGCGTGTGAACACGCGAGGTGCCAGGTTCAACCCGAACGGGAGACAACGAAAGCGGTAACTCAGACGCCCCACTACAAAACCGAGCCAGTCCCTGAACCGCGGATGAATCGGGACATGCCAATAAGCGTCCCGGAGGTCCAGGGACACCATCCAAGCACCCGGCTCCAAGAGGAGCCGAACCTGAGACAGCGTAGTCATCCGAAAGGAGGGGCAATGAACCCAGGGGTTCAGACGGGACAAGTCCAGAATGAACCGCAGGTCCGCGCAGTCCCGTTTCGGAACCGGAAACAGACGGGAAACCCATCTGAGGGACGACGTCGTTTCGACGACGCCCAAGCGTACCCACTCCAAGACGACTCGACAGAGCGCAGGGGAAGAAGCCTGCCCTGCCAGCCCCGACCCCCCAAAGGGGGGAGGGGCCACCCAACGCCACCGCAGGCCGCGAGACACGACCCGAAAGGCCCACGAATCGTGGGACCAGGCGCGGGCGAACAGCGCAAGCCGCCCCCCCATCGCCCCGTCAAAGGGGCAAACCGCGAAAGGGCCGGCGACCCTTACGAGACCCAGAACCCCGCACAGCGCGAACACCGCGCCGACCAGACGAGGGAGGGTCCGCAGGAGGAGCCAACCCCAAACCTGACACCAGAGGCCTACCACGACGAGAGGAACCCCGAGCCCTGGCACGACCTTTCCGGGAAGACCCACCCCGGGACCCCCGGAAAACCAACAAGTCCGACATCGGACGACAAGCCGCCGACGCAGCCTGAATAAACTGCGCCACGGCCGACTCCCCAAACAGGAGAGGACAAAAAGGTGAAGAACGCCTAAGAGCCAGAGCCCAAGCAGATTCCACGGAGGAACCCAGCACCGCCTGCCGACACGCGAGACGGGAAGCATAGAACAGGGAAACCGCATCCCGCAAAATCGGCGTGAACAGCTTCAACAAGGCAGCCGACGAACGCGCAGCCGAGGACAAGGTGCCGGACCCCGGGACGGACCCAAGCGTCCCCACATCCTCCACGAGCCAATCCGAAGACAGCTCCAGGAGGGAAAAGAACCGCTAGGCCGAACACAAAAGGCCCCGAGCGCGCAAGTCCTCCGCCACGAGCGCCGCCGAAAGGGAGGGAACCTGCACATGGAGCTGAATAACGCCCACATCGCGGGGAAGGGCAGGGGCAAACAAGCACTCATTCAGGTACTCAAGTTCACCCCCCAGGAAAACCTGAAGCACCGTGGAAGCTTCCCGCCACTCCAGCGTGCGGGAACGACAGAAGGAATGCCAGGAATCCAGACCAAACAAGGGGCAGTCTGCTAGCCAGGATGACTCCGGAACCTCGTAACGGAGCCAGAAAGGGAACGAAGTCCCAAACCTGAACGTGGACGGATCCATTTCCGAGGCATAATCCGGGTCACGCAGGAGGTAAGCTGTAAAGGCCGCTCGCACCACACCAGGTTGGATGCGATAAGCCGAAAACCTCCGGAAGGACGGAACCGACGTACCCGGGGGAACACGGAACCGTACCCGGGGAGGGGCCGACACCAAATCCAACTCGTACGCAGAGGGGGGGAAAGAAAACCCCACTCCTTGTAACAATAAGCCCCGCTCAGTGGGAAGAAAAACCCAGGCGGGGTCCAGCGGGGCCCAAGGCCCCCAAGTCAGCCCCTCCCCAGCCCCTCCCCAGCCTCGAGGTCCGTCACCACAGGACCCGAGGCCGAGTCCTCTCCCCAAGCCCCGACCCCACAAGACAAGGACGGAGCAGCCGGAAAAGCTGGAGGAAGGGGGGCCCACTGGTCAGACCCTGAAGCTTCGGCCGGGAGACATGACTCGAATGCCTCTGCCGCCCCCCCGGAAGGGGCAACCCCCGAAGCTGCCCGAGTCTCGAGATCAAGTAACCCCTGCTCCGACCCCGAAACCCTCAGACGCTTCGGGGCCGGAAGCAGGGGCGGGGGACCAGAACGAACAGAAGGGGAAGGACGAGGAGGTGCGGACTGAACCAGGATCGAAGCGACCCCCACCCCCAAGTCCGGGTCTCGAAAAGCAAAGCGGGGCAGCCCCGGGGCATCCGGGGAAGCAACCAACCGAGCGCGTTGCAACAGACGAAACCTAGACTGCAACGCACGTGCCGCCTGTACCCGAATAGAATCATCAGAGGATTGGGTAAATTGAGTCACAAGCAAGCAGCAACACTCACAGGACTCAGGGTCGAAAGTATCACCGACCCAACAGGCAGCGTGGCAGAGGCAAAAACAATGAGGGTCACCCTGAGACAAGGGGACCGAGCAACCCTCAAACTCGCACACAGCGAGTGGGGACCCCGGGGTCACATCCATCGGACCCACGCGCCCCCTAGGGGATTCCCAGGGTCCTGAGCGTTTACTTTAAGAGGACTCGCGCTCAGGTAGTCCCAGGCAGGGTGCTGCAAACCGGCGCCCAAAACTACCAAGCAAACTTCTAAAGCTGAACCCCAGGGATGTGTACACTCACGGGGACCTAGCAGGGGGCGCCACCGAGGAGAACAGTGGAAGGGCAAAAACAAACTGAATAAAATGACAGAACCCCCCACCAGGCAAAAACAAAAAGAAAAACAAAACCCCGCAAGAGGACAGCGAACCCCAAGGAACAGAGCCGGCCGCGATGTCGGGAATTACAAGCTGAGCAGCACCCTGCGCCCCTACCAGTGCAAACTGCCTCTTACCTGCCGGTAACAAGGGAGAACAGAACACCCAAGAGCCCAACAGGCGGCCGAAAAACCGAAAGGTAAAACGGACCAGCAGAGGCAGACCCCGAGGAGCCTGTGGAAGGTGGCCCCAAGCCCCAAGGGCAGTACTTACAGGGCACCTAGGGAAGGCAGCCCTAGGCGCATGCAGCCCGAGTACTGAAGATAACTCCTGGCTCTCGCACCCACAAAACTAACACCACACTCAAAGCACAGTGCAGTAGCGACACCGGAGCCAGAGCACACGACCATCGCCTATAGCATCAGCCTCAAGAACTGAGGTGTGGGTAGCCGGCGCGGGGGGTCTGGGGCTCCCCCTTCCCCCTCCCGGGGAGGGGGGAGCTGCGCAGACAGCGGCGCGGCAGTGTGTGACGTCACACTAATTTGCTTGTTTTCGGTTGGGGAGTTCTATCCACTAGTTCGGTATTAGGTAGCAATTTTAACCAGAATAGGGGTTTGTTTTGGGGCGCTTACCTTTCTGGGTGCCTGTTCCGGTCGATGGCAGACATAGAATGCTTCCAACTACACGGGGGCTTCTATAGGCCATTGCTCCCCTTGCCTCTCTGAGGGGGCCCGGTTCTGGCCGTGGTCCCCGGTAGGCCTAAGAACTCCATACACATGACTGATGCCAAAGTCTGACATTAGCATATCAGCCTGGGATAGCTCCGGGGAGCCGACGGGGCTCCCCCCAGAAAAAGCATGTTTTTACTTGTCACAGGTGTGGCATCTATCTTGAGGTTATCTTGAGATGATTTCGGGGCTTTTTAGTGTCCCCGCGGCCCGGTCCTCGACCAGGCCTCCACCCCCAGGAAGCAGCCCGTGACAGCTGGCTAGCACCCAGGTACCTATTTTATTGCTAGGTAACAGGGGCATAGGGTGAAAGAAACTCTGCCCATTGTTTCTCGCTGACGCCCGGGATCGAACCCGGGACCACAGGATCACAAGTCCAGTGTACTGTCCGCTCGGCCGACCAGCTTCCTAGTAGGTATATAAAATGCATATTCGAATGGAACATTGTGTCAAAATTTCAAAGCAATCAGTAAAGAGGATTCGGAGATTTCCCTCACATGAAAAACACAATTTAACCCTTAGACCGCATACATTTCCGCAAATATAGGGGGTATAGTAGCGAAAAATATTTGAATTATGTAAAAATAACTGTAAAATGTTAAACAAATCTCCAACTTATTGACTTCAGTGTTATGAAACTTTCATCAAAATATTTTCAGAAATTGACTTTAGACGAATTATTGAAAAATATGAACGTTTTATAAATAAGGAGAACAGCTCCTAATAACTGGAAACAAAGGATTATGCAGTAATAAAGAGATGCAAGCACCTCTCCTATGCTCAAAGAATAATAATAGTACAGTAGTATGAAGTGTCCACAAAATGGAGATGCAATTGGTGCTTTTATATCATTGCTGAATAATACATAATAACACAAATAATAATGAATAACTATGTTAATATAATCTATTTTGTTATATATCATATAAATACATTGTCCAATGCTAATATATGTTACTTTCATCAATGTCCCAAGAATCCTTTTTTTTTTTTTTTTAGTTTTTTTTTTTTTTCATCCAGTAGGATGAAAAAGTTCTGTAGTAGGATAAGTAGTAATTACACACACACACTCTCTCACTGTGTGTAATTACCTAAGTGTAGTTACAGGATGAGAGAGCTACACTCATGGTGTCCCGTCTTCCCAGCACTCTTTGTCATATAACACTTTGAAACCACTGACGGTCTTGGCTTCCACCACCTTCTCACCTAACTTGTTCCAACCGTCTACCACTCTGTTTGCGAAAGTGAATTTTCTTACATTTCTTCGGCATCTGTGTTTAGCTAGTTTAAATCTATGACCTCTTGTTCTTAAAGTTCCAGGTCTCGGGAAATCTTTCCTATCGATTTTATCAATTCCTGTTACTATTTTGTATGTAGTGATCATATCACCTCTTTTTTCTTCTGCCTTCTAGTTTTGGCATATTTAATGCCTCTAACCTCTCCTCGTAGCTCTTGCCCTTCAGTTCTGGGAGCCACTTAGTAGCATGTCTTTGCACCTTTATTTATTTATTTATTTATTTTATATATACATTATATATGTATGTATGTATGTGTATAATATATATATATATATATATATATGTCGTACCTAGTAGGCAGAACGCACTTGTCAGCCTACTATGCAAGGCCAAATTTGCCTAATAAGCCAACTTTTCCTGAATTAATATATTTTCTCTAATTTTTTTCTCATGAAAAGATAAAGCTACCCGTTTCATTATGTATGAGGTCAATTTTTTTTTATTTTAGTGAAAATCAACGTAGATATATGACCGAACCTAACCAACCCTACCTTACCTAACCTAACCTATCTTTATAGGTTAGGTTAGGTTAGGTAGCCGAAAAAGTTAGGTTAGGTTAGGTTAGGTAGGTTAGGTCGTCGAAAAACAATTAATTCATGAAAACTTGGCTTATTATGCAAATCGGGCCTTGCATAGTAGGCCAAAAAGTGCGTTCTGGCTACTAGGTACGACATATATATATATATATATATATATATATATATATATATATATATATATATATATATATATGTATATATATATATATATATATATATATATATATATATATATATATATATATACACACACACACACACACACACACACACACACACACACACACACACACATATACATACACACACACACACACCTAACTTGGGTATCAAGATACTGCTAGGTTAACAAGAGGCATTAAGTGCAAGGAAACATGTGCCACTGTCTCTGTCTCACACATGAATTCAACCTAGGACCTTTCAGTTGTGAACCAACTGCAGTGACCACTGTGCTACAGTGATGTACACATTATCCACTGTGCCACAAACAATTGACTAAACTATAATCAAATTGTTCTCTGGATTAGTTTAATGCAATACAGTACTTTACATGTGTTTCTTTTAAAACATGAAAGTACTGTACTGTACTTTGACAAGGATACTAATACTTTTTACAATTCTTATCATTTATTCAAACTTCATGATATAAAATATTAATGCACTTCTTGAAACATTAAGTTGGCTTTTCTTTCTGAATACTGTACAGCACTCGTATAAGGAACAAATACTTTTATCATCGACATTAATTCCATCATATTATGGGAAGATTTACACTAAGAAAATTAAATATTTAGTTACGGATGATATCTGCAGGCCCCATACAATAAAATTCATGCCTAAGTTTGGTAGGAATGTGTAACAATATTGTTATTAATTACTGTATGTGAAAACTTATTAAAGCGAGCTGCAAACAATACTAGTTTACAATACAGTACAAGGTTTGCTTGCCCAATGAGAACCAAGATGTATTTCTCATGAACTCGACAAAAAGCATATCGAGTGATAGAATATTGAAAGTCTGTATCTTGTAAGAAAATATAAGGACTAGAACAGAAAACAGATTAATATCATTAATTTAAAGTTTCAGGGAAGAAATTTAGAGATGTGGAGAGGGTGGAGACTTTTTAAACAAAACCACTTTACAAAACTCTTCCTTGAATTTGTATTGAACACAGGGGCAACCTCATCCTGGGCCATTAAATTTATAGTGAAATACTACTGCAGTCTTTAACATTTAGGGAGCATGCAAAAGCATTTTGTTGCATAATTATTTTTTTCTGTAAGCACACATCCCAGTTGGAAAAGTGTATGAGGTATACTTTATGAACACACATACAGGGACCCTCCCCCCCCAAAAAAAAAAAACATGAAAGTTATTACTGAGTAGACATAATTGGTTGACAATGGATATAAAGTGTTGCTTAACTTAGGAAAGGTTTCACACACGTCAACATGGTCAAAGAATGTGACAATCAGAGTTTGGGAACCCTGTGCATAGGCATCAATCAGTGCTGCCACTTACCAGTGAGTACTTGATTTGACCACACAAATACACGAGCTGGTTTGAAGCCTCACTATCATTTGTGGAGTTTATTCTGGTCTGGAATGAACCGTTCTCCAGTTCCTTCATATCACCTTGTTCGACCCTGTAGGGACACTTTAAATGATTCCTGCAGCACTGATACATGAAAGTCATCCTGCCCAACTATTCACAAACCACGCCCATCACACAGAAGATTCTTACTTTAAGAGGCAAACAAATATGATGGCTCAGAAATTAGTAGTACTGTTCACCAAAGTATAAGTGGTAAAAGCCTTAGTAACAATGAATAATGTGTAGGGAAAAATTTACAGTACCACAACCATAAAAGTGTTACAGAACTTGTATACATTACTCTTTCCATTGAAAAGTTATTAATGCAAGGCGTTACATGCAAGGTATGAAATTATTTGTACAGTATCTTCATTTATGTAACAATCTACCTCTAATACAGCACAGTATACTCCCCTACTGGATGACAAAATGTAGTTAAATTTATATTCAATTATGTACATTAACATAGGTCAATGAAGTTGAAATCAAACAAATTACAGTACAATCATTATATTATGGTTACAATTATCATTATATCTATTTAACTATGTAGAGAAACCTCCATAATCCCAACCTCTATACTGTATAGTGAATTCCTCTAAATAACTGACCAAATCTGGCTATCAATTCGCCCTTTTGAAATGGTGATTTTTCTGAGAAAAATCTGAATTCAGGAGGATGTGCTTTGAAATCAAGATTACATTAAGCAATTTTCAGCAGATTGTATTTGTTTTCTTTTTACATTTTTGCTCTTTATTAATAAATTTCATTCATGATAATGCATTTTTATTTTAGAAATGTTTTACTATGATTTAACTGTCCGATTAATACAATTTTCTGTGGCATCTGTACACTTACTTAGCATATGTATCGGCCATGTTTGTTTCCTGTGTATGTGCACTCTGGCCTCTCATTACTAAAACATTTTTCACCAGTTTCTTTGGATATACAAATATTTGAAAGTTGAAAGCATGTCATCTGGTATGTGGCAAGAAGGGGTTAAGAGGAACCATCTTATCATGGATAAGAAGGCAGAATTATTGAACAAACTAGAAGGTGGCATGGGAGGCAAATGGCTAGCAGAGGAGTATGGCATTGGATCTAGTACCAGTTCTGGCAAAAATGCACAAGTAGTTATTTATAGCAGATTTAATATTTACATGACAATCTAAATATGAAGAAATATGTATAGATGTAATTTGCTTCGAGAAAACTGAAATTTTGGCAACAAATAACTAAAAAGATACAAGCATTAATGAATAATCTGCATTAAGCAGAACTACAGATTATTCATAAATCTGGTACGATATGGTCTGGACTTTGAAAGTGCCACTGTACTGCATTACAGTAGCTACAAATTCAACTCTCTAAACTAAAGAATATATACTGTATTGCATAATCTATGTGTGTGCTGTTCTACCAATGCTTAAAATCACATTATGAATTACTTTATACATTAAAAATCATCAGCTACAAAATTTTCCACTCCCTTGGAACAGTCTTTAGGCTTCATATAATTCACATCAAGTCTCCTAGACTTCACAATTACAGTTGTCTTAAACATTGACATGGCAGTGATGTATATAATATATTTTTAGGCATATTTGCATACCCTTCCCAAAAATAAAAGATCCAATTTGCTCATTCATTACCTATACAGTACATGATCACAATCTTTAGTGTGCACAAGGTGAGCTATACTCTATCATAAAACTAAAAATCTTATATATGAAGCTATAATAAAATACAAATAGTGTAAAGAAATTTCATAACTCATGTGCACAACACAAGGTCGTCCTCCTCTTGATAAATGGCAAGGATCTTGGTAGTCAAGTCCCATACATCTGTATTTGTACAGTCTGGGTGTAGGACAGTGAACCAGGAGTGGTTGTTTATCTCGTCATCTCCTGGCACCACTATTCCATACACCTGCAGCACTATGTTTAGAATTGCTGCTGCCAACAACTGAGGTGAATACTTTAAGACCATTGAAGAATGATAAATGTCTTGTGTTATGGTCCAGGTCAAGTGGACAATTGGTACATTGTTGAAAGTTTTCTCACCTAACCAATCCTTCAAGGAAAGCAAGTAGTGAAGTAAATAACGGTGTGGTAGATCTACTTTCATCTTGAAACCTAAAACGCGCATCAGAAGCAGTTCTGCTTGAATAAGTGAGTCCCGCATAGTGAAATAAGGGTCCAGGGAGAGAGGGGGCTCTCCTCGGCGCACACAACTAATTCCAACATTAATTATGTCCCTTATCTTAATATCGTCGTCTTCCACCTTAGAAGCTAAATAGATGCACGTAGAACCAATGAGATATGGGTCATAATCCTCCAGCGTGGCAACCGTATAGAATTTGTGGTAATATGTAGCAGCTGTAGCTATGGTCAACACACTGGCCTTTAGTTTGATGCCACATTCAATAACAAAACGTGCTCCTGCGAAGTGATTGTAATTCTTGGTGTAGTCAACAGAAGGGTTAACATACTCCCTCTCAAGTAGATTTATTTGAAATAATGGTGTCTTAGCATTATTAGTTTGGCCTTTGGATGAGGAATTCATCATTTCTTTATACTGTATTTAAGCGCCTTATGATAATATACAGTGCTTTGACTTATGTGGTGACAATATTCTTTCATCTAACCTGCAACAAGAAAAGGCCTGCTGTTATATTTCAACTCGTAAATGACACATTGTATATTTCATTAACAAGCAAAGCATTACAATTCATAATATTCCTAGTTTTACTTAGGAATTTTACTTAGCACAATTTTGTGAAGCAGTATAACAAGGGTTCAATTTGCAACCTGTGATTTTATCAATCTGCTAAAAATTATTACTTTTGCAACCAAATTAAAACATTCTCACTGATGATGGCAACCATAAAACCACCATGATTATGTCAAGGTAACCAGATTTAGGCCAAAATTATTTCAAATTAAATCATGCACCTAAATAAGTTAAATCACTAAGAAAATCTCAATCAATTCTCAATCATTATTTATAAAGAAGAAAATTAAAATATACTATTTCTATGGATAATGTGTATCTATATTGCACGTGGACACCATTTCACGTCCTGGTAGGAATACTGTAAATCATTCTTAAACATTTTCAACAGGTGTGTTATTTTCAGTCTACATAGCCTATTGGGATGTACCTATTGGTACATCCCAATAGGTAGACCAGAGCTAAAGTGGTCATGCAGAAAGTTGGATAGGTAATGAAATGATTCAAACATGAAAGGTCAAGCAAGTATTTGCAGATCTAGCTTTGCCACAGGCAAAAAAACAGGTGTTCAGGAACCTCTGCACATAAGATGCCTCTGAGAATGCAAAGAAAACCCAGTAGCAAATGCAGGGAGGAGCAACTAAAGGATCCATCTCAAACATAGGAGGGTACAACAAACCCTCCACATTGAGAGAATAACCCTCTGGCATTAATACACTGAACAACCTCATTGTTAGTCATACCATAACCTGGATCATTAGCACCTTCAGGCTGAATGTCACTGCTCACATATATGTTGTTAACTACAAATTAGCTATGTTTGTACAACAGTATATTGAAGAAAAAATGTCCATATAGAAAATCCTTGATAGGAAGTGTCACCTTGTATCACAAAAGATGGCAGAAACACATGGGTAAATACAGGTACGATTTAGTATTTTTTAAGTCAATATCTGTTGTAATATTTGATATTATAAATCATCATTAACCTTTGCATTACATAATAATGCATGTACTATGTACATACCTATCCTTCCATGCACATGCCAAAAAATGCTTCTGATACAGTATTTTAAAAGTCATATCTAAAACAAATATAATTAATCCTCTACATACCATAGTTTAGCCTTTTTTATTTTTTATTTATTTTTGCATATGGCTAGTGGGGTGGCTGGTGGCGATCACTGGCAAGTGATGAGGTGGTGTGCACATGCAGTATTTTCCCTTTCTATCTTTGTTCCTTATTTCCCACTTTACTTGTAAACTGCTTTCTACAGCTAAATGATGCATTAAGAAGTCAATACAGTAGTTGTATTTTTCATAACATGAGAAATATACTCATATACTGATATATGCATAAAGGTATCACTATATGCATGCCACATTTTCACATAAAAATATTTTCAAGTCCCATTATTACACTTCAGACATTTTAAACACTACTGTATATGCAGTTAACAATGATTAGGAGTTTTTGAAGCTCTCGGTGTGATAGTCTATGTAAACAGTAAATGCACGGTACAACTCCACTCCTTACACCGTGACCATAAATGTGAAGTTATGCTCCCCATACTTTGTCTTCTTGCACACACATTGCATTTCTTCCATTGGAATCTGACTGGAGAATTATGGAGAGAGGGGTACTGCAAGGGTCGATTTTGGGGCCAACCCTTTTTGTCATACATCAGTGACAGACGAGAATATTACAAACCATATCAAATTTGTAGATGACGCTAAGATTTATGGTAAAGTTGGAAGTGAAATTGATATTGAGGGCCTTACAAAGGAGATCTACATGAACCCCACAAATTATCAGAAAACCGAGAAATGCTTTTTAACATTGAAAAATGCAAGACCCCTCTCTGCATGTGGGGCATAACAATGCATGTCACAACTACCAATTTGACAACATTACCTTGCAGCAGATTGAAGAACAGGACCTCGAGTCTGAATCCACAGTTCACTGAAAGCTGCCAGCTTTCTCTCTTGTCGAGGCCACTAGTGTGTTAAGTGGCCCTCTGGTAAGTTGCACAACAACTGGGAGCAATGGTGAAAAAACAAAAACTAACCAAGCCCTAGGAGTAGTTAAGTAAACCTTTGACTTCAAGGAAAAGAAGGTATTTATTCAACTCTTTTTATGCCCCACTTGGATTGTTGTATTTGAGCATGGAAATCTACCTCATCTTCAATAAGACATCTGCTTTGGAGAAAGTTCAACACCAACAAAAATCATTCCAGAACCAAGTTGACCCTCATACCAGGAATGATTAAGGGTCATGGGGATATCACTATAAATCAGATATGCCAGGACTGATCTCATTGAAATTTTGAAAGTACTAAACAATTTGGAGGATACTGATCTAGACCCCTTCCTTAAAAGGTCAGATGCAACATAAACAAGGAGCAACAGTTTTAAGCTCAACAAGCCACAATGTAAGGCAGAGAACAGAATACATTTTCACCCACAGGGTTTTAAACCCATGTAAACACCTAGCTGCAAAAGCAATAGATACCAGAAAACTGCTGAATTTTAAAATCCAGCTCGATAAAATTATCAGAAGAAATGGAGGGATCTTTCACAAGCCACTGGCTTCCCTGTCCTTATCAAGGCTACTCTATAGTGGCCCATGGGTATAGACCCCAATATACTGTGACGGAGTTCCCCCCCTTATAATTCTCCCACGCCTGCAGTAAGAGTCATGTCTGCTTTTCCCAAGCGTTCTCTACGTTGCAGGCTACAATTTGATATATGGGAGAGAGTGAAGTGTTCTCGGAGAGCCGAGAAATTTGTGAAATAGTGATATTTTGGCCTGTGGTTTAGGCCCTTTAGGGAGCCAAGATGGCGCTTACCTCTCTGATCTCCCGCCAAAACCGTGTGACGTCAGTGGCACCGGATTGGTCACCGACAGCAATGTGGCACCGGGAGCCAATGAAAACCTCCCGTGGCGAAAATGACGTCACGAAGGAAGGGGGTCCGGCCAGCGCGCCGGGCTGGCGCCATGAGTCATACACGACACGTCATAGAGGTCGGACGTGCGACGAGTGGTCCTGTCGGTCGGACAGCTGTTTCCCACTACCGTGGATTTACGCGTCATCGGAAGTTCGCCAGTACTCTGAGAAGTCTTCCCTAGTTCATGTGTTGAACCAGAAGAGGGAATTGACGGTTATTTGAGCAACAAGTGCTCCAGTCAGGTACTGTGCCAGTAGCAGTGAAGCCGTGCAGTGACGTAGGTTGACGTCTGTGGCAATTCACCAGTTCGTGACAGCGTAGTGGCTGACAGAGCCACTGGGTAGCTGAGGAAGAGAGGACTATTTGGGGAAACCGGACGACTGTAGCTGAGACGTAGGCGACAGCCGTTGCTGGGAGAAGACGACGGCCAGGAGACCGACTCCAACCTTCAAGAAGTCAAGGAGGAGGACGGACCTGCAGTGAGGAGGCACGGAGACGACGCGCTAAACGGTGGGACGACGAGAGGCTCTGGTAGGACACGACGACGTGTGGTGTGGGGGCGTTCCCGACACGAGGACCAGGAGCTACATCTCGACTCTCATCGGAGGATAGGGTGAAGTAGGTGGTTCTAGTTCCCTCCCCATTCCCCTTTAGTTAGCTGTGTTATTTGGCTATATTATCTAGCCTGAAGATTTTATATGTCGTGAGCAAGTCTCACCTATGTCACGGTAAAGCACCAGTGCGCTAGACAGTACTATCAAGAGTACTTGTAATATTCATGTTGATTGTTGGTGTGTACAGGCACCAGGAACCAGTGATAAATTTACTGTGTTGTGTATATCTTTCTATAGATTTTGATATGAACATATAGTGGTAAAATATATATATAAGATTATGCCAGTATTTGGAGGTTAGGCTATGTGCCCAGAAACTATTAATTTTCCATGTATTGATGATTGATTTATAAACCATATATATGTCTATGTTCATTCAGTGAATAATCATTTGTGAGTACAGTGAATTATTGCGTTATCGCCAACGAGAGAAAGTACTGAAAACTCCAGTGTTAATATTTCATAATATATTGTTGGATAAATAACAATGTGAAGCCATTACAGTGAATCATTATAGCATTGATTGTAGAAAAGACTGTTTGAGCCTGAGTACAGTGTAACTGAGTAGTACGGTTTATTTGTGCCAATATCGAGTGTGCGAGTTTCTAGTAATATTGGAAAATTTAAAGGAACAGCGCGCGTGAATCTAGAAAACAAGCAAAGTTCGCGCGGAGAGGCCATTGCAATCAGCTGTTCTTGACACTTGATGAGGAGGGGAGAGTGTTGCCCTCTTGCGGTCGCATAATATCCGTGGGAATTACCGGCCGAGTCAGGATCAGTTGATTTATGATTATTGTGTGGCCTTGTGACATCTTTCATACATTTTAAGTAAAATACAAAACTCTCTTTGTGTTTTTATCATCCCCTCCATTGATCTTGTGGCTATATGATACTGGTAAACATAGAGTGATAACAATTAGTACCTGCCTGATTCCTGATCTTTGAGTGTGACCTTGCCAAGGCTACCACTGAATACACCAGTCCACTGAGGGTGTTACTGGCCACCTTAAACACCAGTTGGCGATCTTGTGGATAACCGTAGAGCCCTATTGTTGGGGAGGGCACACGACAGCCGATGTGCACGAGTCGTGTTCTCACTCTTTCTTAATAAGAGGCCGTTAAGATTGACTGGGAGACTCTCCTGGCGTGCAGTGGCGCCGTGAGGATCGAGGGAAGACCCGCAGGGCTACGGTGAGTTACCTTGAGAGTAACTATTGCTCACCCCAGAGTAAGGGTAGAGAATAATAGAGAAGAGGAGGAAACCCCCAACATTTGGCGACCTTGCCAGGATATAGATCGGAGTAAAGGTTGCAGTGGTACTTGGCAGTGGTGTTAGAGATCAGGTGAAGGTTATCACTCGTAGCACAAGATGGAGGATGATAAAGTAGCGAGGTTTATTGACTCTAGAGACGAACAGGTGCTGGAAGAGTGCACCAAGGCACAGTTACAGGCTATAGCGGATCATTTTGGAATAAAGCTGAAATCTGCCCGAGTTGGTGAAAGAAGACTAGAGATAATGGCTCAGCTAAAGGCTCGAGACGAAGCTTTGGGGGAGGAACGGCCCCAAACACCTGCCAGTGAGGGTGAACACCTGAGTATTGGTGGAAGCAGCAGGGGATCCAGCGGCAGCAGGCACAGCATTAAGCTGGAAATAATGAAGCTGCAGCTGGAAGCACAGCAGCGCAAGGAAGAGCGAGAAGCAGAAGCGCAGCTGAGGAGAGAAGAGGCACAACAGCGCAAGGAAGAGCGGGAAGCAGAAGCGCAGCTGAGGAGAGAAGAAGCACAGCTGCGCAAAGAAGAACAGGAGCGAGAAGCACAGATGAAGCGTGAAGAGCGAGAAGCACAGATGAAGCGTGAGGAGCGAGAAGCAGAAGCGCAGCTGAGGAGAGAAGAGGCACAACAGCGCAAGGAAGAACAGGAACGAGAAGCACAGCTGCGCCGGGAAGAGCAAGAACGAGAAGCACAGCTACGCAGGGAAGAACGAGAGCAAGAAGTTAGGCTGAGACAAATGGAAATAGAAGCCAACCAGGAGGTGGAGCTGAAGCGAGCTGAACTGGGACTAGGTGCCCCTGCCCCGCCACAGGAAGACCGACGAGTGAGGGAACGAGACCTGCCGGTCTTTGTGCCTAGTGAAGCCGAAAGTTTCTTCGATCACTTTGAGAGAGTTGCTGCTATGAAGAGGTGGCCGAGGGCGGAGTGGGCGGAGTTGGTCCAAGGGAGGCTCACCGGGGAAGCTCGCCAAGCCTTCACTATGCTCGACTTCCAAGAATGCACTAACTACGATGCGGTAAAACGAGCTGTGCTCCGTTCCTTTAAGCTCACGCCAGAGTGTTACCGGAAGAGGTTTAGAGAATGTACCCGGTCGCCAGGGAAATCGTATGCGGAGACGGCGAGGGACATGGAAAGAAAGTTCCTTAAGTGGATGGACTCTGAAGAAGCGGGGTCGGCCGAAGAAATCAAGGAACTAATGGTCATGGAAAAGTTTATGTCCGTGCTCCCTCCTGAGATCAGGATGAGGGTCAAGGAGGCGGACATAAAGGACCTGAGGGCCGCAGCCGACCGGGCCGACGTGCTAGAAGAAGCCCTACGCCCACGCCGAGAGGGACAGAACCGACCACCCGCATACGTCGGAAACGATAGGAGTTATAGAAGGACGGATGGATGGAGGGCAGGAACGAGTTCTCCCAAGTCCCATTTCTCAAGTTGGAACACCCGAGGAACAAAAGGTGTTGTAGAGCCGATAGGGGAGAACCAAGCTGAGAGCTCGGGAACTGTTACTGCAGGGAAAGAAACGACAAGTGAGGCGGGAAAGACACAGGGTGTGACGGTCTCTGGAGGCAGTGCTAAGGCGAGCGGTGGCGGATGGTCTCCGCCGAGGGGCCGCTGCTACAACTGCGGAATACCCGGACACGTCGCGCGGGAATGCAGACGCCCTAAGCAGCGGGGACACGTTGCTTTAGTGATGTTCGAGGACCAGAGGGCCGAGGGAGTGCGGGATGAACCCGTGCTGAATGGGGAGAAGAAAGTTCACCCATTCATGTGTCAAGGAACCGTAAGGATGGGGGTCGCAGACCCCATCCCAGTGAAGATGCTAAGAGACACCGGGGCTGACTTTACCCTGGTAAGTGAAACCCTGTTCCCCGAGGGTTACAAGAGCACCAGTGTGGGGGTGGCTAGTGTGGCCACTGTGGGAGGCCCAGTGAGGATGCCCCTACACCAGGTAACTTTAGATTCCGAATATGGCTGCCAAACCCTAGAGGTGGGAGTCTGTACATCAATGCCCAAGATGGAGGCACAGGTCATCTTGGGGAATGACGCATGTGGAGGATACGTCCTCCCGCATCTCGTGAAAGGCGAAGAGTGCCCAGAACAACACGAGGAGACAGGCGAAGATTTGAACGTCTGTGGGGACGAGAAGGGAATCGCACCGGTGGCGATCCCAGTTTGTACTGAGACACCGAGACAACGCGAAGAACCAGGAGGTTGTGGATCTGATGGGGCTGAGGAGTCGACTGACAGCCTGGGAACAGATCGCCTCTACGTAGGACCCAGAGAACGAGTGGAGGGCGAAGGTAGCCCGAACGGTGAGTTGCAGGTGACACTCACCGGTTCTCCAGGGGTAAACCGCGCTCGTCTCGGAGAGTTACAGCAGGGGGAGGTCCCCGAATTGGTTAGTAAGGCCGAAGGAGGACGTGTGGGTCCTGAGAAGGCTTACTTTCCATTTATATATATTATATATGCCATGCTATCCATGCTGAAGGAACGATGGACACCAGGAGCGACCGTGGGAACGGTGATTAAATATGTCCAGAAGTTCAAAGAACGTCTCACTAGAGCGAAGGGACTGGCTAGGAAACTCCTGAAGAAGGCGCAACGTAAGATGTCGGAGTGGTGCGACAGGAGAGCTGCGCAGAGGGATTTTCAGGCCGGATCACAAGTAATGGCTGTGCTGCCAGGTAAAGGTAGAGTGACCAAGTCGCGGTTCAAGAGACCGTACCGTGTGCTGCGACGGTTGGGTCCAGTGTCGTACGAGATTGGGAAGCCGGATGGACCCCGAAAGAAACAGGTGTGTCCCGCGGGCCGCCTGAAACCTTTCTTCACTGTGAAAGGAAGAGCCGACAAGCAGGACGGAACGATGTCCCGAGAAACCCAGCGGACGACGGGTCTGAGTGTACCGAGGGACCGAGAACTCCCGGAGGAGGAAAGTAAGTGGTCCAGGGCGGACGGCACCAGTCTCACCCGCACTGAGAGTCTGACAAGGATCAAGGTCAAGCACATCATGGGGAAGGACGACGTAGTAGCGGACGCCCTATCCCGCATCCACTAACCAGACATGACTCTTATTTTAAGGGGAGGGGTATGTGACGGAGTTCCCCCCCTTATAATTCTCCCACGCCTGCAGTAAGAGTCATGTCTGCTTTTCCCAAGCGTTCTCTACGTTGCAGGCTACAATTTGATATATGGGAGAGAGTGAAGTGTTCTCGGAGAGCCGAGAAATTTGTGAAATAGTGATATTTTGGCCTGTGGTTTAGGCCCTTTAGGGAGCCAAGATGGCGCTTACCTCTCTGATCTCCCGCCAAAACCGTGTGACGTCAGTGGCACCGGATTGGTCACCGACAGCAATGTGGCACCGGGAGCCAATGAAAACCTCCCGTGGCGAAAATGACGTCACGAAGGAAGGGGGTCCGGCCAGCGCGCCGGGCTGGCGCCATGAGTCATACACGACACGTCATAGAGGTCGGACGTGCGACGAGTGGTCCTGTCGGTCGGACAGCTGTTTCCCACTACCGTGGATTTACGCGTCATCGGAAGTTCGCCAGTACTCTGAGAAGTCTTCCCTAGTTCATGTGTTGAACCAGAAGAGGGAATTGACGGTTATTTGAGCAACAAGTGCTCCAGTCAGGTACTGTGCCAGTAGCAGTGAAGCCGTGCAGTGACGTAGGTTGACGTCTGTGGCAATTCACCAGTTCGTGACAGCGTAGTGGCTGACAGAGCCACTGGGTAGCTGAGGAAGAGAGGACTATTTGGGGAAACCGGACGACTGTAGCTGAGACGTAGGCGACAGCCGTTGCTGGGAGAAGACGACGGCCAGGAGACCGACTCCAACCTTCAAGAAGTCAAGGAGGAGGACGGACCTGCAGTGAGGAGGCACGGAGACGACGCGCTAAACGGTGGGACGACGAGAGGCTCTGGTAGGACACGACGACGTGTGGTGTGGGGGCGTTCCCGACACGAGGACCAGGAGCTACATCTCGACTCTCATCGGAGGATAGGGTGAAGTAGGTGGTTCTAGTTCCCTCCCCATTCCCCTTTAGTTAGCTGTGTTATTTGGCTATATTATCTAGCCTGAAGATTTTATATGTCGTGAGCAAGTCTCACCTATGTCACGGTAAAGCACCAGTGCGCTAGACAGTACTATCAAGAGTACTTGTAATATTCATGTTGATTGTTGGTGTGTACAGGCACCAGGAACCAGTGATAAATTTACTGTGTTGTGTATATCTTTCTATAGATTTTGATATGAACATATAGTGGTAAAATATATATATAAGATTATGCCAGTATTTGGAGGTTAGGCTATGTGCCCAGAAACTATTAATTTTCCATGTATTGATGATTGATTTATAAACCATATATATGTCTATGTTCATTCAGTGAATAATCATTTGTGAGTACAGTGAATTATTGCGTTATCGCCAACGAGAGAAAGTACTGAAAACTCCAGTGTTAATATTTCATAATATATTGTTGGATAAATAACAATGTGAAGCCATTACAGTGAATCATTATAGCATTGATTGTAGAAAAGACTGTTTGAGCCTGAGTACAGTGTAACTGAGTAGTACGGTTTATTTGTGCCAATATCGAGTGTGCGAGTTTCTAGTAATATTGGAAAATTTAAAGGAACAGCGCGCGTGAATCTAGAAAACAAGCAAAGTTCGCGCGGAGAGGCCATTGCAATCAGCTGTTCTTGACACTTGATGAGGAGGGGAGAGTGTTGCCCTCTTGCGGTCGCATAATATCCGTGGGAATTACCGGCCGAGTCAGGATCAGTTGATTTATGATTATTGTGTGGCCTTGTGACATCTTTCATACATTTTAAGTAAAATACAAAACTCTCTTTGTGTTTTTATCATCCCCTCCATTGATCTTGTGGCTATATGATACTGGTAAACATAGAGTGATAACAATTAGTACCTGCCTGATTCCTGATCTTTGAGTGTGACCTTGCCAAGGCTACCACTGAATACACCAGTCCACTGAGGGTGTTACTGGCCACCTTAAACACCAGTTGGCGATCTTGTGGATAACCGTAGAGCCCTATTGTTGGGGAGGGCACACGACAGCCGATGTGCACGAGTCGTGTTCTCACTCTTTCTTAATAAGAGGCCGTTAAGATTGACTGGGAGACTCTCCTGGCGTGCAGTGGCGCCGTGAGGATCGAGGGAAGACCCGCAGGGCTACGGTGAGTTACCTTGAGAGTAACTATTGCTCACCCCAGAGTAAGGGTAGAGAATAATAGAGAAGAGGAGGAAACCCCCAACAATACTCACTTATATTATTTATTTATTTATATATATATATGCAAGAAAGTACATTGGGTTTGTGAGGATACATAGCATGGTGTTTACATTCTTGTGAAGCCACTAGTACGCGCAGCATTTTGGGCAGGTCCTTAACCCTTAAACTGCACATGGCGTATATATATGCCCTGGCCCGTTGGTACCATAAATCAAAATTTTCAAACTTGATCTAACGCTTTCAAATTTTTTATGCATAATCTACTAGGCAAACGCTCGAACTTTGTCTAAATGATCATCGTTTCGTGAATAACAAGAAAATTAAAAATAATTATAAAATTTAATATTGAAAATTTCAGCTTTTCAGATCAGCTGCAAAAATATTAAATATCGCCAATTGTCCATCAAGTGTTGTTATGCTCTCAGAATAGTATATGATCTTCATTTTAATAGATTTTGAATATAGATTTTCAGTTTAGTTTACTGTAAAAAAAATGTCAAGATGGCATTTGAAATACAGTATGCCCCAAATTCAGACAACAAAATTCGTAACTCAAAACATTTAGTGTTTATGAAAAATCCATCCTAATAGGATTGTAGAACAGACAGCAGCGCACACTATATGTAAAAATGGTGAGAATTGGTCAGAAACTGAATTTTTTGAAGCCGACTCAATGTTGAAACTCTAGTTTTAGAGATAATTGAAGTTGAAGTTATCGACAACGTATAAGGTAGTTCTAATTCGTTAATTTACTTGTATGTTTTAATAAACATTGTTTGGCATTTGTACTCGAATGTGAGAAAGTTGTAGGTCAATATGTGTTGAAATGAAGTCAAGAAAAATCCCCCCCCCAAAAAAAAGGATAATAATAATAATTATAATGATTTGGGAATATATTTAGGGTATACTTTATATTAGTCAAAAAGCCCTAATCTTGTCCGTAATCATCAAAACAATCTAAAGAAACAAGGAAAATAGAGTTTGAAATCTGTGAAAAAATCAGCCCCAAAAAAATTCAAAGTCCCAAGTTCTGCCAGTTATGACTGATTTATTTGTTGACGGATTTAATTCTTTTTTCACATAGTTCTGGAAAAGTATGCATTCTCCTGGATGTAAAAGTTACAACAAAATCAGATAATAAATAGAGAAAAAAATTTCCCTTAAAAAAAAAAAAAAAACTTGGACATTGGTGAAAGTAACAGGTACAGTATTATTATTGAACAATGTATTTGTATGACATAACAAAATAGAGCATAACATATTTACTCATTATTACTTATTATGTATTACTCAGCAATGCTATTAAAGCACCAGCTGCATATCCACTTTGTGGGCACTTTTAACTACTACTATTCTTTGTGCATTGGACAGGTGCTTGCATCTCCTTATTACTACATTATCCCTCAGTTCCAGTTCATAGGAGCTATTCTCCTTATCAACAAAACGTTCTTCTTTAAGAAAAAAATTGTCTAAAATCCATTTCTGAAAATATTGGAATGAAACTTTCATGATGCTGAAGTCAATAAGTTGGACATTTGTTTAACATTTAATATTAATTTTCACATAATTCATATATATTTTCACCCAGCCCAAGCTTATACCCCCATTTACAGCCCAGGCTATAGCAGTGTAAGGGTTAATCTAACAGATAATTATAAGTAGGTAAATTCTAGCAAAATTTATAAAATGATAACAGATACATTGCAAGAAAAAAAATGAGACGAGAGAGATTAGTAGGTATATTAAAGCACATCAGTAGCTTTGATTGATTGCATTGACAGCTTGATTGGTAATTTAATAAAGATTAAGGCACAATACAGCATATTGATAGCACATATAAGAAGACAGCAATGATCACAATGGTAAAGTTGTTTGGATTAGGTACATAAGGATTGGGGGATTGGGTAACACTAGATACAGTGCAATTTTAAAGCACAAGGTAGGAAACTATGAAGATGAAATTAGGTACTTTTTGTTTTTGTTTTTGAATGAGGCAAAAGTTGGACAGCTTTTCAATTCATTAGGGAGTGAGTTCCAGAGTGTTTACACAGATTAAGTTTGACTCTGGGGATATCAGATATTTATTTCTGGTGTGGTGATAATGGGTCCTATTACATCTGTCCAGGGAGAGTTACAGAGCAGGGGTTGCATTTAAGAATAGGGTTTTGTAAATGTAATTGACAAGAGAATGTGTGGAGTGAGTTTATGTTTAGCATGTTTAGTGATTTAAACATAGGGGCTGAGTGTTGTCTGAAAGCAGGGTTTGTTATTATTCTGATAGCAGATTTTTGCTGGGTGATGATGAACTTGGTGTTTGCAGTGGTTGAACCCCATGCACAGATACCATAATTAAGATAGGGATAGATTAGTGCATAATATAATGAGAGGAGAGCAGTTAGGTACATAATATCTGATTTTGAAGAGTATACCAACTGTTTCAGAGACTTTCTTAGTTATGTGTTGTATGTGGGTGCTGAAGTTGAGTCTCTTGTCTAGGAATAGGCCAAGAAACTTTCATCATTTTTAGTACTGATGTTAACATTGTCTATCTGAAGCTGAAGTGCATTTGTTGATTTGCTTCCAAATAAGATGTAGTAGGTCTTTTCTATATTTAGTGTTAATTTGTTGGTAGACATCCATAAGTGGACTTATTTATTTATTTATTTTATTTATTTTATTTATTTATTTTATTTATTTATATACAAGGAGGAACATTGGGGGTTAACAGATAACATAGGAATTAAGTTGATTTTACATTCTTGTAAAGCCACTATCACGCATAGCGTTTCGGGCAAAATTTAAAACTAACTTTTTTAAATTTATTATTCACAACATTATTTAGTGTGTGTGGGTTGGGGTCTGAGTAGATGAGGGTATAGTAGTATCATCAGCAAACAATATAGGTTTAAGAATGTTAAAGAGACATTAGGCAGATCATTGATGTATATAAGAAATATTGGAGGTCCCAAGATGCTGCCCTGTGGCACTCCAACAGTTATTGGTAGAGTGGGAGAGGTTATATCACTGATGGCTACACACTGGTGTCTATCACTAAGATATTATCAAACATAGTCCAGTGCAAGGCCTCGGATTCCATAATGATGGAGTTTAACTAAGTAGTAGTTGTGATTAACAGTATCAAAGACCTTTCTCAGGTCAATGAAGAGTCCAATCGGAAACTCATTTTTGTCAAGGGCTGAGTAGATTATATCAAGGAGACTAATAATTGCATCGTTGGTACTCTTTTGGGAGCGGAAGCCAAACTGACGGGGGCTGAGTATGTCAAATTTTATGAGGTAGGAATAGAGATGTTTGTAGATAATTTTTTCAAATATTTTTGATAGTATGGGTAGGTTTGATATTGGTAAATAATTGTTTATGTCTGCCGGATTGCCTCCTTTATGAACTGGTGTTACTCTTGCTTTTTTAAGGATATCAGGGAAGGTATGACACTAAAGATTTGTTGAACAGCAGAGCTATGGGTGGCGCAAGGGCATGGGAGGCGTGTACACAATATTACACACTATGTAATAGCAAAGTTAATAATAGCTAAGGGTGGTGCAAGGGCATGTAAATAATATATATCTTTTACATAACATTCTGTACCTGAATTTACTTGGAATACAGGGCATGAAACAACTTGACATAGCTTAACTAAGTACATATACACAAAGATCATAAAATAAATGAGAGTTGTGTTTGCTGATACTCCAAGTATGAGGAGTACTGTGCATAGGAAACCTTCAAACAAAAATCTTTTGTTGTCCCTCATGATACATTCATTTTAATGGGTTCACAATAATGTTTACCTCTTCCTGATTACATGAAATTAAAGCTTATTAGTGTATCTTGGCAAATTACATGATTTACTCATCAGTATGAAGGGGGTTTAGTGCTGTGACAAGTAGGGGTAGGGAACATTTATAAAAAAAAAATGTACATACATCCTCACTTTGATTAAAGATGTTTTCACAGTTAAGACTTGATCATGTAACTTATATCTCTCTTCCTAGCGCATAATGAATGTTTATTGATGAATCTTGATGAAATAAAAAATATTTTTAAAGCGTTCTACACACCAGAGCATGATCGGAACTCTTTGTAATTATAATAATAATTCATTGTGTTGGGGGACAGGAAGCCAAAGTGTATTCATACACATTTGGCTTTTATCGAGGCCCCCCCCCCCACAAGGCCGAATTACTGACCCTGCCCAGGATGCAACCCTACAACAAGCTGACTAACTCCTGAGCACCTACTTACTGCTAGGTGAACAGAGGAATTAGGTGAAAGGAAATGTGCCAAACCATTTCTGTTCTGCCCGGAATTCTCGATTGTGCGTCGAGAATGAACTTGACTGTACTACCGGGTCCTTCAAAAGGGGGTTGCCCTTAAAACTGTAATGCCATAAATTACATATCCCATAAATTTTATGGGATAACATAAAAACTGTAAAGCAGAAAATTGGAAGGAAATTTGACTCTTAGGATGGCATGGAATATGCACTCTGATCCTTAAATAACACTAATAGCCGTCACATGACAAATATAGCTTAATCCTAACATTCAGGCTGCTCTCTAATGCTCTACACATTTAAACAGTATTAAAGCACATAATACTCTCAATAATGTAGAGAAATGCACTGACACAGCTCCTGTGGGAGGAGAGTACCACGGACTCGCCATAGTGAGTACTCTGCGAGTACCACGGACTGCATGCAACTTCTGGTTTCCAGTAGCTTTTTGTTTAGTTCATTTATTATGCACCCATACCCATCTTGTGAGCAGTGGTGGAAAGGGTTACAGAGGCACAAATGGGCTCAGGGACTGAACCCCACAATTCATTTAGCTAAGCAAGTTACAATCTTGATGAGCTAGTTACAAAATGCAATACACATTGTCACATCATCATTAGGTTCGAGATCGACCACAAGTACAGTTTCTAAATTAAACAACTGACATATGTGGAGAGCTAGTGTCACAATTAATATGTTTATCCTGCACACCGCCCCCCATCCAGTGGGCAGCGGTGGATCCAAGTAGCTCGGTCTAAAACCAAAATTCAAAATAAAATGTTTATTCAGGTAAAGTACATACAAGGTGTGATACAAATATTGATGAATTTATAGATAGAGCTAGTCCATATAATGCAACGTCGAAAAATGGAGCACAAGCCAAATCATACAAAGGCATTTTAACAAGCTTATTTGTGCTTTGTCAATAGTGTGTACGAACCTAACCTAGGCATTGCTAACCTTGGTCAGGTTGTTAGCGTGGGGGTTAGTCCGTGCATGTCTAGCCTCGGTTAGGATAGTGGTTAAGTAGGTTATAATATTTGTGACTTGTATAGCCAGGGGAAAACACCAGCATTATAAGACTAACCTAATGCTAAATCACGTTTTGAATACAGTATAAGCACAGAGCTTCATCAAAGGAAAAAAATGTCATCAATTATTAAGAAGTCTTCTCCCCTTTCACTATATGCAATCGCAGATCAAACACACAATGAATGATAGACAGTACACTACATATTATCCCATTTAAAAAAGACAAAAATGCCAGTGTCTGAAACCGTTTACAAGACCACAGAGCACGAGCAGCGGGAGTAGCCCAGCAGCACGAGCAGCCCAGGCTACTCCCTTGTGGTGGGAGTAGCCTGGGCCTGGGGTTAGAGCAGGAGACAGCAGGAGCAGTAACAAACCTTGGTCAAGAGGACCCGCAGCACCACCGCCTCCCTCGGAACAACACCAACTGGCGACGCCTCGCTCCCAATTTTTCACTTTTACATAGCAGCAAACACAGACGTAAACAAAATGTCGAAAACGAACTAGATTTTTCGATTATACATTTCAAACTAATCTGAATTTACCCGAGGGAAATTAACACTCTAGTGGCTTCGACAAGGACAGGAAGTCGGCGGCTTGTCGAAGGTCAAAGACCTGCCCGAAACGCTATGTTTATTCAGGTATTCAGGTAAGGTATATACATACAAGTGATGTTACATTAATGGATTGATATATAGATAGAGCTAGTACATACAATGCCTAAAGCCACTATTACGCAATGCGTTTCGGGCAAGAAAAACATTAATATCTAGAACTTAATACTAATTGAGCATAAAGAATAAAAGGTGTTGAGAACAAATACAAATAAAGATAAAAAAAAAAAAAAGGGGAACATGACTGAAAAAGCAGCACAAATACAATAGGTTGACAAACAGTGTTGATTAAAAAAAGAAAATAACAGATATGGGTTGACAATAGAGGAGTGAGGTAGATTACAGGGAATTTATTAGGTAGTGTTTAGTTTTTATCTTAAACT
Organism: Procambarus clarkii; assembly: GCF_040958095.1. Classification (NCBI taxonomy): domain Eukaryota; kingdom Metazoa; phylum Arthropoda; class Malacostraca; order Decapoda; family Cambaridae; genus Procambarus; species Procambarus clarkii. The sequence goes on from NC_091167.1 coordinate 40,616,868, forward strand.
GGTTGAGAGAGGTACAGTCTTTAACATGGTTGGGAAGGTCATTCCACATTCTGGGCCCCTTGATTTGCAGAGCATTTCTAGTTTGATTAAGACGTACTCTAGGAATATCAAAACTGTATTTATTTCTGGTGTGGTGCTCATGGGTTCTGTTACAACCTTCTATGAAGCTTTTAAGATCAGGATTGGCATTATAGTTTAGCGTTTTATATATGTATAATACACATGAGAGAATGTGCAGTGACTTAATATCTAACATATTAAGAGATTTGAGTAGGGGTATCGAGTGATGTCTGGGGCCAGAGTTGGATATTGTTCTAATAGCGGCTTTGTGTTGGGTAATTAGAGGACGTAAGTGATTTTGGGTAGTAGAACCCCAAGCACAAATACCATAGTTGAGATAAGGATAGATAAGGGAGTAATAGAGAGTCACCAGGGCAGGGCGTGGTACATAATATCTGATCTTAGAAAGAATGCCCACAGTTTTTGAAACTTTTTTTGATATATTTAGAATGTGTCCCTGGAAATTCAGCTTGTGGTCAATGAGAATGCCAAGGAATTTGCCATCTAATTTGTTACAAATTTGGGTATTGTTTATTTTGAGATTTATAAGACTAGAGGATTTATTGCCAAACAGAATATAGAAGGTTTTGTCAATGTTAAGGGTGAGTTTGTTGGCAGTTAGCCAAAGATGGACTTTATTTAGCTCAGTATTTACTGTGGCATTTAGAGCAAGAGGGTCAGGACTGGAGTAAATGAAGGTTGTGTCGTCAGCAAATAGAATTGGTTTGAGGTGTTGGGAGGCATTTGGAAGGTCATTAATGTAGATGAGAAAGAGGAGAGGGCCAAGTATGCTGCCCTGAGGAACACCAATGTTGATGGGTAGGGTGGGAGAAATTGTATTATTCACAGAAACATATTGGAGCCTGTCAGTAAGGTAGGACTCGAGGTATTGTAGGGAGTGTCCTCTGACTCCATAATGATGTAATTTAAGAAGAAGGTTATGGTGGTTGACAGTATCAAAAGCTTTACGCAGGTCCACAAATAACCCAACAGGGAACTCCTTTTTATCAAGAGCTGTATGAATCGAGTTAAGCATACTAATAAGTGCATCGTTAGTGCTTTTTTTGGGTCTGAAGCCATATTGGCAAGGGCTAAGTATATTGAGTTTGGCTAGATATGAGTAAAGCTGCTTGTATATGTGTGTTAATGGCTTTGCAAGAATGTAAAAATATCACTAATGTAATCTCACCAACCCATTGTACCTTCTTGTAAATAAAATATTATTATTATTATTATTATTATAGGCCCCCCTCCCCACCAAATATGATACTAGGCACACAGAAGACGGATGGCACATATATGTTTACCATTTCGGACATCAAACTAATACGTTTCGTACACATATCATTGCTCAATCAATTTTAAAACCACAATATAATGTTATTATTAGTTAAAATCTTCTACTTAACATGTATATACTTATAAAATGAAGTTGAGTGATGTTTTGTTTGATTGTTGTCGCCAGAGGCGGCTAGTTTATTGTGCAACCCATACTCATCCTGTGAGCGGTAGCGAAAAAAAAACATTACAGAGGGCACAAAAGGTCTTTATCAGACCTCAATGAAAGGGAACCATCAGGGGAAAGCACCAAGCCATTGCGACTATATAGCACTGGGAAGGGATCAGGATAAGGATTTGGGATGGGACGGGGAGAAGGAATGGTGCCCAACCACTTGGACGGTCGGGGATTGAATGCCGACCTGCATGAAGCGAGACCGTCGCTCTACCGTCCAGCCCAAGTGGTTGGTTAGACCTCAATGGAGATTATTATATAAACAATTTCATCTATCCTTCACACCTTATAATTACAATGTCAGGTAGTTATAGAGAATGTTCTATTTCAAGAGCTATATATGTACAGTAAGTCATTATACATACATGGTAGGTCTTATCGCTAATACATAATTGTTTGAGCAATGGAGATATTACAGTCATAGGGGAGCTGCTGTTTATTATTAGTCTTCACAATACACTACTTATTTCTTAATCTCATTTGTCGTTTATCTACTGCATGGGAGCGAAATATTGATACAGTGCAAGGATATCTCTAAATGGCTCAATTTTACTACAATCTAAGATATAGTGTTCGAGTGTGTGTTCCTGTCTTTGTCCACACACTTTACACTTTACTTCATCTAGATACCAATACAAGCCGTACTGCCAGAGATACTTGTAGCCAAGTCTTATTCGAGCTGTGACATCGTCTGTTAGTTATTAATTAATTAAATTACAATAAATTATTAAACTATTTTTTTTTGTTCAGGAAAAGTACATACATAGTTGATTTACAAACATAATGTTAGATTTATAGATAGAGCTAGTACATACAATACGTAAAGCCACTAATACACATAGCGTTTCGGGCAAAGTGTGGGAGGGGGGGGGGGGGAAACCACTTAGACTAAAACTTAATAGTAATTGGGATTAAGTATAAATTGTGTTGAGAAAAAGAATAAAGAATAAAAAAAGGGGGGGGGAACATGGCAGAAATCAGCAGTTGTACAAGTTGGTGAACAAACAGCATTGTTTAAAAATAGCAAGACATGGGTTGACATTTAGGGGGTAAGGTGGGTTACATGGAGTTAATTAGGTAGTACAGTACTTAGTTTTACTCTTAAACTGGTTGAGAGAGGTACAGCCTTTGACATGATTGGGGAGGTCATTCCACATTCTGGGTCCCTTGATTTGTAGCGCGTTTCTAGTTTGGTTAAGTCGCACTCTTGGAATATCAAATAGGTATTTGTTTCTTGTGTGGTGCCCATGAGTTCTGTTACAACCTTCTAGGAAGCTTCTAAGGTAAGGATTGACATTGCAGTTCAGTGTTTTAAATATATAGAGTACACATGAGAGGATGTGCAGTGACTTAATATCTAACATTTTCAAATATTTGAGTAAGGGTACCGAGTGTTGTCTGGGGCCAGAGTTAGATATTGTTCTAATAGAAGCTTTGTGTTGAAGGCTGTGAGAGGACGTGAATGATTTTGTGTAGAAGAACCCCAAGCACAAATACCATAATTAATATAAGGATAGATGAAAGAGTAATAGAGCGTCACCAGGGCAGGGCGAGGTACATAATATCTGATCTTAGAAAGAATGCCAACAATTTTAGAAACTTTTTTTGATATATTTCGAATGTGTCCCTGGAAATTCAGCTTATTAGACACTAGCTCTCCGCATATGTCAGTTGTTTAATTTAGAAACTGTACTTGTGGTCGATCTCGAACCCATTTATGATGTGTGTTACGGACCCGAGTCCAGCGTCCGAGCCCGGAGCAGTGACGACCACGCCATCTGTGGGTCAGCTCCCGAAACCCCCTCCAAATGGACGACGCCATCTAGTGAGGACGAGATATACCGGCCACAAGGGCTAGTTTCCCGTCCTAATCAGCTCATGACGTAGCCGCTGCTGACCTCTGGTGAGGTGCTGCTTAGACAGCAACGCCATCTATGGAGTGGATAGGTGGGCGTTTGTGTCTAAGCCTGTAAGTGAGGTGCCCTAGAGTGTAACCAGTACTGATGACGTGTCTGATTACAGAGTCGACCTGGGACTGCTGAATCGGATGGTGGATCAGTCTACCCAAGGCAGCCGTAGAACCTCCACGCATTTGCTGCTGAAGCTGTGAGTCACCCCCCCTCCCCGGATGAACACTGTTGTGTTAGCCTGCCTGTGAGGTGGCAGAACCAGGGATTGTCGTACCCGGGGCTGACTGGTGGAGAAGACTAGCCACTGGGGTGTTGTGGTGAGGAGAGTGATCTGTGGGATCACACGAGGCTCCTGCCTAGGGCTCGCAACCCTAGTATCGGTCGTGGAGTGGCCTAACCTGCGGAACTGATTGGAACCTGCCAGCTACAGGCTGGACTTGTGGTTGAAGGCCTCCACGACGGTGGCCTAACCTGCGGAACTGATTGGAACCTGCCAGCTACAGGCTGGATTTGTGGTTGACGGCCTCCACGACTGCGCACCCAGTGGGACTGTGATTTGGCTGGCCTGTGGCCGGGGTAGACTCGCTAGGAGAATCCAAGGATTCGTTGAGAGGCCACGAGAAGAGGATCAAGGGCTAAGCATCGTTGAGCACCGTGGAGCATCCTGTGTCTTCGGAGAAGAAGTTATTGTAAATAAGTGTAGTAATAGCAACCCCGCTTGTGACGGTTTATATACTTATTTATTGGTGATGGAATAATTATATATTTAAGTTTACGTGCAGTTTTATACCTTCCCCTTTAATTTACTTGCGTTACGGAGCACACCCCTTGAAAGCCACTACTAACTTGGGGCCGGATACCCAAACTCTATTAACATCAGAGAAAGAACCCAGTTGCGACCCAAGAGGGCCGTAACAATGTGACAACTTATACTGAATTTTGTAACTAGCTCATCAAGATTGTAACTTGCTTAACTAAATGAATTGTGGGGTTCAGTCCCTGAGCCCATTATGTGCCTCTGTAACCCTTTCCACTAGTGCCCACAAGATGGGTATGGGGTGCATAATAAATGAACTAAACTAAAAAAAACTAACTATCGATGAGAACACCAAGGAATTTGCCATCTACTTTGTTACTAATTTGGATATTGTTTATTCTTAGATTTGATTTGGGGATTTATTGCCAAACAAAATATAGAAAGTTTTGTCAATGTTAAGGGTGAGTTTGTTGGCAGTTAGCCAAAGATGGACCAGTCTCCTTATTTTGTTACTTGCCCTATACCCCTGTTTTACTTCACACATTTCATTGTGATAAACAATGGACCTGCTAATTCCAGTTTACACTGTTCCATTTTCTTCAAATTCATCCAGGAGTTCTCATCTAATGATACATTTTAAGGACCTATTTGATAACGCAAGATTCCGTTCAATAGTGCCTTTATTTACTGCAACCTTAGCAAGGGCGTCAACTTTATCATGTTCCTGTAGACCAACAGTCATTGTTCCGACTGGCATCACATCCACAAGGAAAAGCCTTCAAGTATTAATAAACAACAGGTACACGCATATAGAAGTCAACACCCGTATCAGAAGATTTTTAGAAAAATGGTAGAGCGCCCCTCCCATAAAACTTTTATAAATCCACCATGAGCTCTTTTTCAGTGCGGTCTGCTGCATGATGCGAGGTGGACGTGTTGCTCCGCACATTCGTGTTTGCATGTGGCTGCTGCAGCTGGATATTGTGAATTTGTTCTCGATTGTTGCAGTGATAGTCAGTGCCTTTGTGTGTCGAGGAAATGGCTGAGGCGGTCTGCCTAAGTGATAGACGATCCTGCACTGAGCCTGAAGAATATGAGAGTAAAGATGACAGACAAGATGATGCCAGGCCGTATCAAGCAGTAATGAACAGATATAAACGGCGAAATATTCACAGACAGCGAGACCGTGACAGTAAAGGTGAAATAACAGAGAACAAAAAATGAAACCCTACTCAGCAGGACGCAAGAGATGCAGACTAATAGAAGGAAGAGGCTGCTATTCCCCTACAACGTGTCAACTGAACTTTCATCAAAAACTGGAATGAACGGTTCGTTTGGCTAAGGAGTTTTTTTTTAATATGAACCACTATTCAAGGAGGGTGTTCACCGGCAAGATTCAAAATGGTGAAAAAATCATCCCATCTTGTTGCAATTGTCGAGGCAGCCACAATACTGGTTCCTATTTATGTCGCATGAAACCTCATCTGAGAGCCTCCAGGACGGGTCCTACAAGTAGGATAGATGTATCCTCGAAGGAAGGAAAGATTGTGCAGCAGGAACATGGAGGAAACAACTGGAAGCCAATGGCAGCCCCTATGAGCAATTTGTGGGAGAAAGGAACGGAGACAATTAAGGTGAGCCTAGGGAAAGTAGGAAATGCAGCTGAAAAAATTAAACCTTGTGGAGACAAGGTTCAGGACAATATAGTGAACTCGGAGGTTGGTACTCAAATATTGGAATATCTAAAAAAAAAAACTAGACAAGAGGATTGATGCATTAGAAAAATTAGCTATGGAGGGGTAGACGGGGTGAAGATGGTGGTGAAACAGGACTTGAAATGGAAAATGAAACAGGACATGAAATGGAAAGTGAAACGGAAAGTGAAACAGGACGTGAAATGGAAAGTGAAACAGGACGTGAAATGGAAAGTGAAACAGGACGTGAAATGGAAAGTGAAACGACGTGAAATTGAAAGTGAAACGTGCGTAGAAGAAAGTAAGAAAGAACATGACGTATTGATGATAGAGGATAGTCAGGAAAATGAACTTTCTAGTAGTGTTAACGGTGTTCAACCTTCTGTAGTGACAAATGTTGAAACAAAGGTTAAAGTAAACCGCTATACAGAATAAAAAAAAAATAGATATGAATAATATTACCTTTGATGTTAGTAGCTGTTGTGCAAGTGAGGAGAAACCAAAAATGTTACGGTGTTGGGAGAGTGTGTCTAAGAAACTCTCATATCTCATGGGATGTGACGGACAGGGCCAAGGTAGTTTTATTATTAATCATGGATGAAAGTAGAGTGCGGATATTATTTTGGAACGTTAATGGGTTAAAATGTAGTGCGGTGGATGTACACTACTATACTCTTAGAGAGTACTATATTAACCTGAAATGTTAAATGAGATTTTTGTATTGTGATTTGTGTATTTGTACTCATTGAATTTGTGCGCCCCTTGAGGGACTTGAAGTAAGGGATGGGGGGGGGGGGGGGGGTAGAAATAGCCTAAGCTACTCTTTGAGGTGTATTTTATAGCTAGTTCAAACACTAGCTATAAGTTCATATGATATCCCCATCTCACAGGATGGTTAGTCATAGAATCAGGAGAGAATATGAAGCGCGAGGTTCATAATAATAATAATAATAATAATAATAATAATAATTTATATTTGCAAGAAGGTACAATAGGTTGGTGAGATTAATGAGACTGGTATTTTTCCATTCATGCAAAGCTACTAACACTCAAAGCGTTTCGGGCAGGTCCTTAATTTAACATATCAGGTAAGATGAGAAGGTAAATTGTACCAAGGTTCATCTATATATATTCAATATATTCATCTATATTAGCCTGCACGAACAACATCTGGATAGAGCACAGGAACAATGCGCCTGCCAGAGAAGAAACTTTCAAGATCTTCCTTGTGTGCAGCCAATATTCCAGTATCATTCACCTACCTTGGATGGAAGTTCTTAAGAGTTGCATAATTTCTCTAATCTGGATCAATTTGACCATCAAAATGGCATTTATACATCTGTTATAATTTCATTTTATTTGTCAGTTTGGATTTGATGTAGTTTATCGAGCTGAATACTCATTCTATTTCAGCATTTGAATGCGGTAATATTCAGATTCAGATTCAGATTCAGATGTTTATTCAGGTAAGGTATATACATACAAGTGATGTTACATTAATGGATTGATATATAGATAGAGCTAGTACATACAATGCCTAAAGCCACTATTACGCAATGCGTTTCGGGCAAGAAAAAACATTAATATCTAGAACTTAATACTAATTGAGCATAAAGAATAAAAGAATTATAAAGAAAGGCTAAAGAAGAATTTTATAAAGAATTATAAAAATTATAATTTTTAAAGAATTAAAAGAAGAATATTAATGTGGAAATGGCACACTTGCTAATTTCCTCAAATTAATTTGAACCAGAAAAGTATCTTTAAATTATTCTAATCAACTAAATTTATTTTTGTAAGTTATTGGTATTCAGCCTTAGCAATTGTTTTTTTCACTTACAGCTCTTCGACCATGACTTCACAAATTGGAGATATATCTTTGCTTGGCTGCAACTTACTATTTGCTGAGAAGAGAGATATGTCTTTCAAAATTTTTATATAATCAGGCAGCCTCTCCTTCAGCCGTTGAAACTGTAACGTACGATTAAGTTACGTTGTTGAGTAGATTAGATACACGGTGTTTAGTGGGGTTTCATATTAATTTAGTAGTCTTGGATACAGCAGTGTCGTAGACGTTGAGACGGAGCTTGGAGCAGAGCAGAGCTGAGTGAGACCTGGTGGCTGGTTCCCTCCTCTCCCACACTTCACCTCTTATCACAACTTTATCAACATTGAAACAAGTTGTCACCTAAATAAACGCACGATCAGGGTCGAGTGCTTAACTCATGATTTCCGCCATCAGATGATTGGATGATTGTCGCAGATGTGACACGGCTTCTGCTGTCTGTTATAGCAACTTAATAAATAAACTATTATTTTTACCGGAAGGCACTATCTCTCGAACGAGTTGTCTCGAACGGGGACAGGAAGACGGTGGCTTATCAAAGAAAAAATATCCAATCGCTGTTCCTGAGGAATTTTCCGAACTGGATTTTAAACTGAAATAATGATTTTTAATGAATGAAATAATAATAAAACAAATGGTCAGAAAACTGGCAAATGCTTTTTTTATATTGACAAGTACAAGACCCTGCATGTGGGGGCATAACAACCCACGCCACGACTACCAAATTAATAGCATTACATTACAGCAAATTAATGAAGAAAGGGACCTTGGAGTTAAGATCCACCACTCATTAAAAGTTGCACAACAGGTGGGTGCAACAGTCAGAAAAGTTAACCAAACTCTTGGGATAATCAAGCGTTCATTTCACTATAAGGAAAATAAGGTAATTGTTCAACTGTATAAATCTCTGGTGCGTCTCCATTTGGATTACTTTATATAATCATGGAGACCTCATTTTCAGAAGGACATAGCTGCTCTGGTGAAGGTGCAACACCGGGCAACAAGAGTCATTCCAGAGTTAAGTCATCGCTCATATCAGGAACGTTTGAAGGCCACAAGCCTATCAACACTGTAAACCAGGCATGACAGGGCGGATCTTATTGCAACTTTTAAAATACTGAACATGCTAGAGGACGTTGATCCGGATATTTTCTTCAGAAGGTCAGGTGTAACTCAGACAAGGAGCTACAGACAAGGAGCTACAAGGAGCTTGTAACAACAGTTACAAGCTCAACAAGCCACAATGTAGGACTGACAACAGGAGATGCTTTTTCACCCACAGGATTATTAACCCAAGGAACGCCTACCCGCCGAAGCCGTAACTGCCAAAACTATGCTGAAATTCAAAATATACATGGTAATCATCAAGGTAAATGGGGGGGACCTTCGGCAAGCCGCCGGCTTTCTGTCCTCGTCGAGGCTAATGGGGACAGTGGCCCTCAGATAAATCAGGTAGATATTGTAATAATTTACGTGAATTTATCTGGGGGCCACTATGTCTCTAGCGGTCTAAACGAGGACAGGACACCGGCGGCTTGTTTAAGGCCCTCCCGTTGGTCCTGATGATCTTGTCGAGGCGGATCTTGAATTGCAGCAGTGTTTTGACATTTACGGGTTCGGCTGGTAGGCAGTTCCCTGGCTTTATAGCCATATATTTATATATATATATGGGTGAAAAAAAATCTGTTTTGTCATATATGTGACTTGTTGAGCTTGAAACCATTGTTACGGCTTCAGAGGGCAGGTGACTCCATGGATTAGGGAAAGAGAAATGATAGGAGGTGGGGGGGGGAGGGGGCCAAAGATACCCGGGCGCTGCCGGGTACCTTCCCCTAGTTGGTTTATAACTCTATGTGTGAAGTAGTATCGCTTGTTTGCTGGCCTACAGTGTGCCTTATTAGGTATGAAGCTGGTGACCCTTATATGCGTTACATGGGATTTTGAACTGCAGTAATGTCCTGGTATTTAGGTCTTCGGCGGGTAGGCGGTTCCACGGGTTTTAATATATGTTAAGAGAATGTTTGTTTGTCTGTCCGAGGCTGGAAAGGCCACCATTCTGTATGATTCACCCCACCCTCTCTGTATTTTTATCTTTGAACACATTAATCTGTGCTCTTAACTCCTTTCGATTGCCCCCTTCAGTGTGTTCACAAACATATATGGAGGTCCTCCTCAAGGTCGAACTCCAGACACTCCCCAGGATGCAACTCCCCCCTCCATACTTAATCAAGTCCCGGGGCACTTATTTACTGCCAGGTGAACAGCGGGCATTAGGTGAGAAGAAACGTGCCCAACTATTTCAGTTAATTTTGAGTCCCACCTGCAGGGATTCGAACCCGGGATTCTCGTAACCGAGAACGAACATAACCGTACTACATCGAGGCGGATCTTGTACCCAGTCGGTGCTCCAGACTAAAAGTGGACGCATGTTATTGAGAGTCTGTCACTCTCACACTTAGTCTGAAGGCCTCCCAGGAAAAGATCAAGCAAGAGCTGGGCCTCCCAGGAAAAGATCAAGCAAGAGCTGGGCCTCCCAGGAAAAGATCAAGCAAGAGCTGGGCCTCCCAGGAAAAGATCAAGCAAGAGCTGGGCCTCCCAGGAAAAGATCAAGCAAGAGCTGGGCCTCACAGGAAAAGATCAAGCAAGAGCTGGGCCTCAGGGAACCATAACCCCCACTAAGAATCACTGGTTAAAATTTTGAAGTAGGACAGGCCAATTTCTTAATCGAATTAGCCAAACTTCAAACTCACACTTAAATATATTGATTCACTTGAGTAACATTCATATACTTCACCACATGTTACGTTATGATAAATCCGTGCTTTCACATAAGACAGGATACACATAAACAATCAAGTGACAACAATTACATTATCCCATCTTTGGGAAAGACCTCTGGGTTTAAGCAAAATTCAAGTACACACAAATAGAGAATCTAAAGTATTAAATCTATTACTTCCAAATATGTTCTCAAAATATTTCTCCAAAGCAAGGACAATCATAGCTCCCACAGTCTCCCACAGTCTCCCAAGATCACAGCAGTGTAGGATCCAGTCTTGGCAGAGGACTGTTATTGTCACCCCCACAGTAGTCCTGGGAGGAGGTCCACCATGGTCACCCCCACAGTAGTCTGGGAGGAGGTCCACCATGGTCACCCCCACAGTAGTCTGGGAGGAGGTCCACCATGGTCACCCCCACAGTCGTCTGGGAGGAGGTCCACCATGGTCACCCCCACAGTTGCCTGGGAGGAGGTCCACCATGGTCACCCCCACAGTAGTCCTGGGAGGAGGTCCACCATGGTCACCCCCACAGTAGTCTGGGAGGAGGTCCACCATGGTCACCCCCACAGTAGTCCTGGGAGGAGGTCCACCATGGTCACCCCCACAGTAGTCTGGGAGGAGGTCCACCATGGTCACCCCCACAGTAGCTTGGGAGGAGGTCCACCATGGTCACCCCCACAGTAGCTTGGGAGGAGGTCCCCCATGGTCACCCCCACAGTAGCTTGGGAGGAGGTCCACCATGGTCACCCCCACAGTAGTCTGGGAGGAGGTCCACCATGGTCACCCCCACAGTAGTCTGGGAGGAGGTCCACCATGGTCACCCCCACAGTAGTCTGGGAGGAGGTCCACCATGGTCACCCCCACAGTAGTCTGAGAGGAGGTCCGTTTAACTGCTCGTCTGCAATAGAGAGATAATCATTCCATCTCGTTCACGAAAGAGTATCAGATAAAATTATTTCGTACTGAAGAGTGTCTCGGACTCCTGGACTTGCAATACAGGTGAAGAACTTCTCTGGCGTGCGTGGCTAAGCGATAAGTCCTTCTGTACACTTATGACGGATAGTTGAACCCCATTCATCACTTGTGATAGACAATCAAACCTCTTCACGGTCTCTCCACGGTGGACGGAGGATTATATTTGATCCTGAGTTGATGGGTAACCAGACCTTCTCTTCCGTTGCCGGCTGCAAATTTCTTATTTTTTTTCTGGAGTAAATGAACATTTAAATAAATTGATGTTCGTGACAGATTGCAATAATGATGTATATTTTTTGCTCGTTGCAGCGGATGACTGTCCGTTGCTCGGCGCCTGTTCATCCTGCCGTCAACAGACTAGAGCAATCTAATTCGTTTTCATTATTATTTGCGATATGTGTGCGTGTGTCGGGTGGGGGTGGTGGGGGGGGGGGGTGAGGGTGTTGTAGGGGAGGAATGGGGGAAGGGGGGGGAGGGTTGTTCCAAGGGGCAGAGGGACTGACAAACAAGAGGTAGATCGTTAGGTAGTCTGGAGCGGGGCAGTGACCATACAGAAATTGCCAGAAGAGGTATCAGTGAGGCGGAAAGCGAGCAGTGAGGGCAGCAGGCCGCCGTCTGATGCACTCCGCTCGTAGCGTCTCTCATGTCATCTCTTCCACCTGTCGCATCCATCCACCCCTCACAGCATCTCCACCTCTCTCACCCCCTCACACCACACCCACCTCTCTCACCCCCTCACACCACACCCACCTCTCTCACCCCCTCACACCACACCCACCTCTCTCACCCCCTCACACCACACCCACCTCTCTCACCCCCTCACACCACACCCACCTCTCTCACCCCCTCACACCACACCCACCTCTCTCACCCGTTGTGTTTTTCCGAGTGTGTCCCGTCTCAAGAACGGGATGGAAGTAGGGAACGCACTCCACCGTAGACAGGTGCAGAGTGCTAAACATATGACATGTGAGTGACAACAACTAACAAATGAACGATGCTCATTTGACGACGATGACTGACAAAGGCCTAGACGGTACTGCCGAGGTACCTATACAGTACCCAGGCAGGTACTGTACGGTACCCAGGCCAGCAGGAGACACCAAGAGGCCAGCAGGAGACACCAAGAGGCCAGCAGATATGAAGGAGGAGGATCAAGAGGTGTAACAAGTGTAGCCAAGACTCACCCCCCCCCCACTATGGCCCGCGCATTAAGCCCTTCCTGCCCGCCCCAGCACCAAGACAGTGCTATACTGCCACCCAGATGCTTAAGTACCTAATTTAAGATAAAACTAAAATACGGACCATTACCACTTTCGCGTCTCGTGTGTTGAGGGGCTTGGGGGGGGAGGGAGAGAGAGAGAGAGAGAGAGAGAGAGAGAGAGAGAGAGAGAGAGAGAGAGAGAGAGAGAGAGAGAGAGAGAGAGAGAGAGAGAGAGACAGACAGACAGAGAGAGAGAGAGAGAGAGCTCCGTTGGCAAAAGATAAATGACTTTGAATCAAACACACACACAAAATACCGCGTGGAGACATTTATATATATGGAACTAATAGAGCAAGAACTCGACAATGCGATGTTATAGTGGCCAGAATTCACCTGGGATATAGACACCAAGAGGCAACATTCTCAAAACTCAAGTGTTAAAATATAACGTATGTCAACTTTGTGAAAGAGAAAACATGCATTCCCTTAAACATTATATTGTAGAATGTCCCATACTGACTGACTTTCACCCCCCCTGGGCTGACGTATGCTGAATTCTATAAATACTGTCTGAATACTGGAACACTTGATGATATACTGGACTTGTACCCAAGACTGACCATGTAATGCATCAGTTATGTAATGTATGTGATATAACTATAACTTGAGCTTTTAAAAGCTTCTTAATCACCTTCAGCGGTTAAGTGCTTAATAACACACTAGTTTTTATAGCAGCTATCTTACCCTGTCAAAGTAGGAGATATATGAATATATATGTATACCTGTATATGTATGTGTTTGCATATGTGTAAGCTGATCAAAATTGCATTTCACCTTTGTAAACGCATATTAATCACATTAAGTATACCTCGAACCTTATGTAGAACAAACGTCAATCTAAATATTTACGTATGAAGGTTAGATTAGCCTCTTTAAACATTACACTCACTTTCTGTCGTTGATTGGTCAATAAATCACTGAAGTATATGTCTAACGGATCTTTATAATCCTGTCCATGGAGGACAGAAGAAAATGTACACATGCTGGGACCAGATTCACGAAAGCAGTTACGCAAGTACTTACGAACGTGCACATCTTTCCTCGATCTTTGACGGCTTTGGTTACATTTATTAAACAGTTTACAAGCATGGAAACTTCCAAATGAACTGTTGTTATTGTTATAAACAGCCTCCTGGTGCTCCGGAGCTCATTAACTGTTTAATAATTGTAAACAAAGTCACTAAAAGATGTACAGGTTCCTAAGTGCTTGCGTAACTGCTTCGTGAATCTGGCACCTGCTTAGCACTGTAAACATGTGGCAACGCCTGTGGTAGGAACAACTCCAAAAATCACATATCCCGCCAACCCACACGACGAAACTACAACATTGCCACAACGTTCAAACAACTTGGAACACCTTGTAACACGTAGTAACACGTATCTAGCACGTTGTAACAACTTTCCAACACGTCATACTAACTTTACAACAAGATGAAACAGCTTTGCAACAAGTTGTAATAGGGACCATTACAATGTGTGTTGCAGGGATACACAACTGTTGTTACTTCCTCCCACTTCTTCATCTTCGTATTATCTTCTTCTTGAGGTTATCTTGAGATGATTTCGGGGCTTTAGTGTACCCGCGGCCCGGTCCTCGACCAGGCCTCCACCCCCAGGAAGCAGCCCGTGACAGCTGACTAACACCCAGGTACTTATTTTACTGCTAGGTAACAGGGGCATAGGGTGAAAGAAACTCTGCCCATTGTTTCTCGCCGGCACCCGGGATCGAACCCGGGACCACAGGATCACAAGTCCAGTGTGCTGTCCGCTCAGCCGACCGACTCCCTTCACTTATAATATTACTATTGGTATATTATTTTAAGTATTACTGTATTATTATTATAATATTATTACTATTATAGAGACAATCTGTAGGAGCAATGAGAGGGATTCGAACCAGCACACTCGGTACTCTCGAGCAAACGTCACCACTGGACCACTATACACTTTACGAATATAAGTGAGGTTCGATTCCTCCTTAAGGCCCATACTGATCTTCTCATTCATACACCACGTTACTCCCAGTTCCTATTGCATTATTATTATTATTATTATGATTGAGAAAACCCGTAAGAGCCGTGATGTGGGCTCGAACCTATGTGTGATTACTCTCTCTTATTATTATCATTGTTATTATACAAGAAGGCAAACAAAGCAAGGGGCTCAAGGGGCTGTTGTGTAACTTGAGCTTTGTACTCAATGAGTGTAAACACGCGTCAACAGCGGCAGTTACACTATGTAGGCCACCAGTGTGTGTAGGGCGCCCAGCACTGTGCTTGTTCTCGGGGCCCTCATACCCCATCCTGTGGGCGATGGTGGACCCCATACCCATCCTGTGGGCGGTAGTGGACCCCCATACCCATCCTGTGGGCGGTGGTGGACCCCCATACCCATCCTGTGGGCGGTGGTGACCCACAAGAGTATCAATATATCAATCAATATCTCAAGTATAAGAGATATTGATTGATATATTGTGAAGTTAGGTGCAGAAAATTAATATATATATATATATATATATATATATATATATATATATATATATATATATATATATATATATATATATATATATATATATATATATATATATATATATATATCATGTCCCATCAGCATGATAGCCCTCATCTCTTTGAAACGTTCAAAATACTGAACAATTTGAAGGATGTTGATCCGGACAATGTCTTCAAAAGGTCAGATGAAACACAAACAAGGAACAACGGGGTCAAGCTCAACAAGCCACAATTTAGGACTGAGAGCAAGAGATGCCTTTTCACCCACAGGGATATACACCCGCGGAACCGCCTACCCGCCGAAGCCGTAAATGTAAAAATCCTGCTGAACTTTATAATCCAGGTTAAAGATAATCATCAGGACAAATGGGGGGGGGGGATTTGACAAGCTGCCGGCTTCCTGTCCTCGTCGAAGGCACTAGAGTATTTAGGAGCTATCTAAATACGTACACCAACATCACCACCCACTACAGTGCACCAACATCCCCACCCACTACAGTACACCAACATCACCACCCACTACAGTGCACCAACATCCCCACCCACTACTGTACACCAACATCACCACCCACTACTGTACACCAACATCACCACCCACTACAGTACACCAACATCACCACCCACTACTGTACACCAACATCACCACCCACTACAGTACACCAACATCACCACCCACTACAGTGCACCAACATCACCACCCACTACAGTACACCAACATCACCACCCACTACTGTACACCAACATCACCACCCACTACTGTACACCAACATCACCACCCACTACTGTACACCAACATCACCACCCACTACTGTACACCAACATCACCACCCACTACAGTACACCAACATCACCACCCACTACTGTACACCAACATCACCACCCACTACTGTACACCAACATCACCACCCACTACTGTACACCAACATCACCACCCACTACTGTACACCAACATCACCACCCACTACTGTACACCAACATCACCACCCACTACTGTACACCAACATCACCACCCACTACAGTACACCAACATCACCACCCACTACTGTACACCAACATCACCACCCACTACTGTACACCAACATCACCACCCACTACTGTACACCAACATCACCACCCACTACAGTACACCAACATCACCACCCACTACTGTACACCAACATCACCACCCACTACTGTACACCAACATCACCACCCACTACAGTACACCAACATCACCACCCACTACTGTACACCAACATCACCACCCACTACAGTACACCAACATCACCACCCACTACTGTACACCAACATCACCACCCACTACTGTACACCAACATCACCACCCACTACTGTACACCAACATAAACTAAAATATTCACAACCAATTAGTATGTCACATATGCACTTATTAAATAAGCCAATATTGACTATAAGCAAGTGCGAGAACGGGTTGGAAAATCACATGTCATAGAAATGTTATCAAGGAAATTGAGAAATTAGATTAGTCATAGAGACTTAAGAAAAAACTTTTTGTTAGTGTTAACTTGAGATGATTTCGGGGCTTAGCGTCTCCGCGGCCCGGTCCTCGACCAGGCCTCCTTTTTGTTAAACATCCCCAGGAAGCAGCACGTTGCAGCTGTCTAACTCCTACGTACCTATTTACTGCTAGGTGAACAGGGGCATCAGGGTGAAAGAAACGCTGCCCATTTGTTTACGCCTCCGCCGGGGGTCGAACCCGGAATCTTAGGACTACGAATCCCGAGCGCTGTCCACTCAGCCGTTAGGCCCCCCGTTAGTTAATAGATGGAATGCATTAGGCAGTGATGTGGTGGAGGCAGACTCCATTCACAGTTTCAAGTGTAGATATGATAGAGCCCAGTAGGCTCAGGAATCTGTACACCTGTTGATTGACAGTTGAGAGGCGGGACCAAAGAGCCAAAGCTCAACCCCCGCAAACACAACTAGGTGAGTACACACAGCGCATCTCGTGATTGACGTGGAGTTGCCACGTGCTCAAGCCTCCACTCACCAATTAATGGAAATCAATATTGACACCCAGCTGGTGCCACACTCACTCACCCAGGTGGTGCCACACCCACTCACCAAGCTGGTGCCACACCCACTCACCAAGCTGGTGCCACACCCACTCACCAAGCTGGTGCCACACTCACTCACCCAGCTGGTGCCACACCCACTCACCAAGCTGGTGCCACACCCACTCACCAAGCTGGTGCCACACCCACTCACCAAGCTGGTGCCACACTCACTCACCCAGCTGGTGCCACACCCACTCACCCAGCTGGTGCCACACCCACTCACCAAGCTGGTGCCACACCCACTCACCAAGCCAGTGCCACACCCACTCACCCAGCTGGTGCCACACCCACTCACCCAGCTGGTGCCACACTCACTCACCCAGCTGGTGCCACACCCACTCACCCAGCTGGTGCTACACCCACTCACCCAGCTGGTGCCACACTCACTCACCCAGCTGGTGCCACACCCACTCACCAAGCCAGTGCCATACCCACTCACCAAGCTGGTGCCACACCCACTCACCAAGCCAGTGCCACACCCACTCACCAAGCCAGTGCCACACCCACTCACCAAGCCAGTGCCACACCCACTCACCAAGCCAGTGCCACACCCACTCACCAAGCCAGTGCCACACCCATGCTAGACGGCTTCGCTCCTCGTTGATAAAAGAAGCAAAATGCGTTATAGTAAGAGGCTCCAATCCAGTAGTCGGTGTGATCAAACACCATATAATACACCGGAAAATATGACATTTATAATAACAAAAAAGTTGCTAAAATCATTTTGATGGGTCTTTCAGTATAGGGTAATACAAGACACTCCCTACCTGTAAAAAATCCACAAGGGCCGTGACGAGGGTTC
This sequence comes from Procambarus clarkii, assembly GCF_040958095.1. NCBI lineage: Eukaryota > Metazoa > Arthropoda > Malacostraca > Decapoda > Cambaridae > Procambarus > Procambarus clarkii. The sequence goes on from NC_091167.1 coordinate 40,635,057, forward strand.
GAACCTACGTCCGAGAGTATCCCAGACGCTGCCTTAATCGATCAGCCCGTCCTCCAAACAAAGATCCAAAAGTGATTCCATGCACCCGCCAAACCCCCTGTTTATGAATGAAAAGCGGTTTACACACGACTCACAACTGCTGACGTTCGAACATATCCGGAACAAGTGCTTCACTGACGAATTTTGTTCGAACCACAACACTATAAATGCTTCACCCACGTACTACAAATACAAATAATCGCCAACAGAACCTAAACACCTAACCTAACCTATCCTATGCCTATATATACACAATATGCTAATATATTATAATATTAATTTATACTTGAGAAAATTCCCGTTTTGAATGAACAGCATGTTAAAATTTATGAATGCGTCTGTGGGGTCGACCGCTGAATGTAATGGACTTAAGTCGAGGACGGGTTGTAATCGATTGCGCTACGAACTGTTCACTTGATACATCACGCTATTGTAATTTCTGTGTGTAACTCCCTACCTGCCTTCCCGTATGATCTGGACTTGTGGGGTTCACCCGGAAGCCTCCCCCAGCGACCCCACAGTACCAGTGGCTGGTCACTGGGACCCAAAAACCGCCCGCAGGATGGGTATGGGGCCCACTACCATCTACAGGACGGGTATGAGGCCTACTACTATCCACAGGATGGGTATGGGGCCCTCTACCGCCCCACAGGATGGGTATGGGGCCCACTACCACCTACAGGATGGGTATGAGGCCTACTACTATCCACAGGATGGGTATGGGGCCCTCTACCGCCCCACAGGATGAGTATGGGTCTACTAACGTCTACAGGATGCGTATGGGGCCCACTACCGCCCACAGGATGGGTATGGGGCCCACTACCGCCCACAGGATGGGTATGGGGCCCACTACCGCCCACAGGATGGGTATGGGGCCCACTACCGCCCACAGGATGGGTATGGGACCCACTATCGCCTATAGGATGGGTATTGGACCCACTACCGCCTATAGGATGGGTATGGGACCCACTACCGCCTATAGGATGGGTATGGGACCCACTACCGCCAACAGGATTGGTATGGGGCCCACTACCGCCCACAGGATGGGTATGGGGCCCACTACCGCCCACAGGATGGGTATGGGACCCACTATCGCCTACAGGATGGGTATGGGACCCACTACCGCCCACAGGATGGGTATGGGACCCACTACCGCCCACAGGATGGGTATGGGGGCACACTATACAAACTAAACAGCTGTACAGAGACCAGCGGGGAGCAGGAGGAGCCGTCCAGGGATCCGTGACAGGACGGCGTACGGTACTCATCGAAGTCGAAACGAAGATGGAGACGAGGAACACAGGAGTGGGAGTGTCTTGTGAGAGGGAGAATGAACCGTCATTGAGGTGTGAGGCGACTGAGAAGCAGGTGAATGGGCGGGCTGAAGGGTGAGGGCGATTGGGAAGGGGGAGAGTGTTCGGGGAGGTCAGGGTGTTCGATTCTGAGAAGGTGAACGGCATAAGAAGAGGAAACGGGTATTGTCGGCTCTAATTCTCTAAGTATGATATGAATGGATAAGAGGCCTGCTTAACGGGTGGGCAGGAGAGAGAGGGAGAGAGAGATTGACTAGCATCCTGTTATCCTGTTTGCCCATCAGGTCAACAGAGCACGTTAAGGCTTTGGCACACACTTGGTTCTAGATTCACTTGGATGGTCGGGGAACTGACAGCGAGACCGTCGCTCTACCGTCCACCACAAGTGTACCGGATACGGAAGAATAACTAGCCACCTTGGCCACACTGATCGCCGCTATTCACTCAGTAAAGCGATTAACGGCTCGTGTGTTGTGTAAAACACTTTGGGCGAGATGAACCGCGACAGACAGAGACACAAGAGCCTGCAGACACGAGGCAGAAAACCTTCCACCAGCTGTGCCTCTTATCTCTAAAGTCAGAAAACCTTCCACCAGCTGTGCCTCTTATCTCTAAAGTCAGAAAACCTTCCACCAGCTGTGCCTCTTATCTCTAAAGTCAGAAAACCTTCCACCAGCTGTGGCTCTTATCTCTAAAGTCAGTAAACCTTCCACCAGCTGTTCCTCTTATCTCTAAAGTCAGAAAACCTTCCACCAGCTGTTCCTCTTATCTCTAAAGTCAGAAAACCTTCCACCAGCTGTTCCTCTTATCTCTAAAGTCAGAAAACCTTCCACCAGCTGTTCCTCTTATCTCTAAAGTCAGAAAACCTTCCACCAGCTGTTCCTCTCGCCTCTAGAGTCAGAAAAATAAAGAGATTTCGGTAGCACAGTGGCTATACGTTCTCGACTCACAATTCAGGATCTCTGGCTCGATACCCTAGCGGAACAGAAATGACTGGGCACGTTTCCTGTCACCCGATGCTTCTGTTCACCCTAGCAGTAAATAGGTACCCAGAATTTGGCAACCATTACATGTCACTTCCGGAGGAGGGTCAGTAGTTCGACATTGAGGAGACCTCGATACAAGCTTAAATTATACATAATTAGTAACTAATTGTTACTGATTATACCGCATACGATCAATTCTTAAGTGCCTTGATCAGCTAATCAGACGATAACATAGAGGCATCATCGATGCCTGCCATCAGTGCCGAGCAGATCTGAACAGCCACCCACAGTGGAACGATACAAGGGCGGCCCATCAGTACAAGACTGTACTCAAGGAGTACAACTACTCCCAGAACATGTACATCAGTGACAGACGACCATGGGCCAGCTACGACCCTCTCAGACCTCACCTGTCAGACACGGCCTTCTCTGATCTCACCTGTCAGGCACGACCCCCCTTGACCTCACCAGTCAAGCATAAGAACATAAAAATGAAGATAAATGTAGAAGGCCTATTGGACCCTACGAGGCAGCTCCTATTGGACCCTACGAGGCAGCTCCTATTGGACCATACGAGGCAGCTCCTATTGGACCATACGAGGCAGCTCCTATTGGACCATACGAGGCAGCTCCTATTGGACCATACGAGGCAGCTCCTATTGGACCATACAAGGCAGCTCCTATTGGACCATACGAGGCAGCTCCTATTGAACCATACGAGGCAGCTCCTATTGGACCCTACGAGGCAGCTCCTATTGGACCATACGAGGCAGCTCCTATTGGACCATACGAGGCAGCTCCTATTGGACCATACGAGGCAGCTCCTATTGGACCATACGAGGCAGCTCCTATTGGACCATACGAGGCAGCTCCTATTGAACCATACGAGGCAGCTCCTATTGAACCATACGAGGCAGCTCCTATTGGACCATACGAGGCAGCTCCTATTGGACCATACGAGGGAGCTCCTATTGGACCATACGAGGCAGCTCCTATTGGACCATACGAGGCAGCTCCTATTGAACCATACGAGGCAGCTCCTATTGGACCATACGAGGCAGCTCCTATTGGACCATACGAGGCAGCTCCTATTGGACCATACGAGGCAGCTCCTATTGAACCATACGAGGGAGCTCCTATTGAACCATACGAGGCAGCTCCTATTGAACCATACGAGGCAGCTCCTATTGGACCATACGAGGCAGCTCCTATTGGACCATACGAGGCAGCTCCTATTGGACCATACGAGGCAGCTCCTATCTATATCCACCCACTAACATTCATATAGGTCCCGCTGATAACACGAGCAGCATAAAAGGGAGATTTAGTGTTTCTGTGTTTAATGATAAGTATTATGAGTAAACAATATTAAAATAATGATTTATCTTGATGAACGATGTCGAATATAACAAGTGACATTGCTAATAATAACCTTGATTAAGTACTGATGATTGATGATGATTGATGATGATGATGATGATGAGGAAGACCAGCCAAGTGCTATGAAGGAGCGTCAGTTGGCTGGGTCATCATAATACGTCAGCGCAGCCCCTTCCGGTAACCTCCCCATCCCTTCCCCACCCACGAACCCCCCCTCTTCCACCCCGTCCCACCAGCCTCCACCCCGTCCCACCTCTCCCCCGACCCACTAACACCCATTACGCAACAGTCCAAGATGAGAGGCCAAGTTTTAAATGAAACAGCTCGCCTTTCTTGTAGTTATTAAGGCGATACATCACTGGGCCTCGCGGCCGGGCAGGCGCTAATGTTATTTGTGGACGGGGCTCACAACCCCACAAATTTGGACCTCACCTTTCTCGTCTTGGGGGTTTAGGGCCCCGACACAAAGCCAGCCCAAGCACACGTGCAACACTCAGAAAGCAATTGGGATAGACATAAACAGATTTTTAAAAGCAAAATTCTTATATATACACGACAATTATATGTGCATTTTTGGTGCCGGAGCCACAGAAAACGGGTCATGCTTGTGTAAACCTTCGCTGTAGGTCAGGTTAGGTTACATTGGGTTAGATTGGCTTGGGTTGAGTTAAATTGGGTTGGGTTGGGTTAGATTGGGTTGGGTTGGGTTAGATTGGGTTGGGTTGGGTTGGGTTGGGTTGGGTTAGGTTGTTAGGACCAAACCACACATACTTCGCGGCGCCATGCATCCAACTGATATCCACTCTATCGTATTATATTATGTGTTGATATATATAGTACCTTGTTAATATCTCCCTTGTTATACCCACTCATTCGCTTCCGAAGCCTCACAACATTACAGTTATCAGCATAAACTGTATCTGATATAGATAGTGGATCAGGGGATAAGGATGAAGGTATAGGATCAGGTGGTAAGGATGAAGGTAGTGGATCAGGGGGTAAGGATGAAGGTAGTGGATCAGGGGGTAAGGAGGAAGATAGTGGATCGGGGGGTAAGGATGAAGATAGTGGATCAGGGGGTAAGGATGAAGATAGTGGATCAGGGGGTAAGGATGAAGATAGTGGATCAGGGGGTAAGGATAAAGATAGTGGATCAGGGGGTAAGGATGAAGATAGTGGATCAGGGGGTAAGGATGAAGGTAGTGGATCAGGAGGTAAGGATGAAGATAGTGGATCAGGGGGTAAGGATGAAGATAGTGGATCAGGGGGTAAGGATGAAGATAGTGGATCAGGGGGTAAGGATGAAGATAGTGGATCAGGGGGTAAGGATGAAGATAGTGGATCAGGGGGTAAGGATGAAGATAGTGGATCAGGGGGTAAGGATGAAAATAGTGGATCAGGAGGTAAGGATGAAAATAGTGGATCAGGAGGTAAGGATGAAGATAGTGGATCAGGAGGTAAGGATGAAGATAGTGGATCAGGGGGTAAGGATGAAGGTAGTGGATCAGGAGGTAAGGATAAAGATAGTGGATCAGGGGGTAAGGATGAAGATAGTGGATCAGGGGGTAAGGATGAAGATAGTGGATCAGGGGGTAAGGATGAAGATAGTGGATCAGGGGGTAAGGATGAAGATAGTGGATCAGGGGGTAAGGATGAAGATAGTGGATCAGGGGGTAAGGATGAAGATAGTGGATCAGGGGGTAAGGATGAAGATAGTGGATCAGGGGGTAAGGATGAAAATAGTGGATCAGGAGGTAAGGATGAAGATAGTGGATCAGGAGGTAAGGATGAAGATAGTGGATCAGGGGGTGAGGATGAAGATAGTGGATCAGGGGGTAAGGATCAAGATAGTGGATCAGGGGGTAAGGATGAAGATAGTGGATCAGGGGGTAAGGATGAAGATAGTGAATCAGGAGGTAAGGATGAAGATAGTGGATCAGGGGGTAAGGATGAAGGTAGTGGATCAGGAGGTAAGGATAAAGATAGTGGATCAGGGGGTAAGGATGAAGATAGTGGATCAGGGGTAAGGATGAAGATAGTGGATCAGGGGTAAGGATGAAGATAGTGGATCAAGAGGGGGGGGGGGGGGGGGAGTAAGTCAACACAATCATGGTAATGAACAAAGAGGAGACAAAAATCCCTCTTGAATTATTTGGCTTCCATTAGCGTCCAGTCAGAGGCCGTGAGGCTCCCGGTCTCCTCAACCAGTCATCCTCATCCACCGTCATCCTCATCATCCGTCATCCTCATCCACCGTCATCCTCATCATCCGTCATGGTCATCCACCGTCATCGTCATCCACCGTCATCCTCATCATCCGTCATCCTCATCCACCGGCATCGTCATCCACCATCATGGTCATCCAACGCCATCGTCATCCACCATCATCGTCATCCACCCTCATCCTCATCCACCGTCATTGAACTTCATCCTTATGTCGTTGTCACAAATGCCGTAGAAGCATGACGTTGTAGTCCGTCGTCTAGAGTCGTGTGACGTCGGGCGTCGTCTAGAGAAGTGTGACGTCGGGCGTCGTCTAGAGTCGTGTGACGTCGGGCGTCGTCTAGAGTAGTGTGACGTCGGGCGTTGTCTAGAGTAGTGTGACGTCGTGCGTCGTCTAGAGTAGTGTGACGTCGGGCGTCGTCTAGAGTAGTGTGACGTCGGGCGTCGTCTAGAGTAGTGTGACGTCGGGCGTCGTCTAGAGTATTGTGACGTCGTGCGTCGTCTAGAGTAGTGTGACGTTGTGCGTCGTCTAGAGTAGTGTGACGTCGGGCGTCGTCTAGAGTAGTGTGACGTCGGGCGTCGTCTAGAGTAGTGTGACGTCGGGCGTCGTCTAGAGTAGTGTGACGTCGTGCGTCGTCTAGAGTAGTGTGACGTTGTGCGTCGTCTAGAGTAGTGTGACGTCGGGCGTCGTCTAGAGTAGTGTGACGTCGGGCGTCGTCTAGAGTAGTGTGACGTCGTGCGTCGTCTAGAGTAGTGTGACGTCGTGCGTCGTCTAGAGTAGTGTGACGTTGTGCGTCGTCTAGAGTAGTGTGACGTCGGGCGTCGTCTAGAGTAGTGTGACGTCGGGCGTCGTCTAGAGTAGTGTGACGTCGTGCGTCGTCTAGAGTAGTGTGACGTTGTGCGTCGTCTAGAGTAGTGTGACGTCGGGCGTCGTCTAGAGTAGTGTGACGTCGGGCGTCGTCTAGAGTAGTGTGACGTCGTGCGTCGTCTAGAGTAGTGTGACGTGCGTCGTCTAGAGTAGTGTGACGTTGTGCGTCGTCTAGAGTAGTGTGACGTCGGGTGTCGTCTAGAGTAGTGTGACGTCGGACGTCGTCTAGAGTAGTGTGACGTCGTGCGTCGTCTAGAGTAGTGTGACGTTGTGCGTCGTCTAGAGTAGTGTGACGTCGGGTGTCGTCTAGAGTAGTGTGACGTCGGGCGTCGTCTAGAGTAGTGTGACGTCGTGCGTCGTCTAGAGTAGTGTGACGTTGTGCGTCGTCTAGAGTAGTGTGACGTCGGGTGTCGTCTAGAGTAGTGTGACGTCGGGCGTCGTCTAGAGTAGTGTGACGTCGTGCGTCGTCTAGAGTAGTGTGACGTCGTGCGTCGTCTAGAGTAGTGTGACGTTGTGCGTCGTCTAGAGTAGTGTGACGTCGTGCGTCGTCTAGAGTAGTGTGACGTCGTGCGTCGTCTCGAGTAGTATGAAGTCGTGCGTCGTCTAGAGTAGTGTGACGTCGTGCGTCGTCTAGAGTAGTGTGACATAGTTGTATGTCGCCGAAAATAGTATATCATAGTTGTGCGTCCTGTAGAGTCCTTTAACGATCTCGTACTCGTCTAGAGTCGTCTGACGTCGTGCACCGTCTTGAGTCGTATACGACATTATCATGCGTCGTCTTGGGTCATATACGACGTTATCATGCGTCGTCTTGAGTAGTATACGACGTTATCATGCGTCGTCTTGAGTCGTATGCGACGTTATCATGCGTCGTCTTGAGTCGTATACGACGTTATCATGCGTCGTCTTGGGTCGTATACGACGTTATCATGCGTCGTCTTGAGTCGTATACGACGTTATCATGCGTCGTCTTGGGTCGTATACGACGTTATTATGCGTCGTCTTAAGTCGTATACGACGTTATCATGCGTCGTCTTGAGTCGTATACGACGTTATCATGCGTCGTCTTGGGTCGTATACGACGTTATCATGCGTCGTCTTGAGTCGTATACGACGTTATCATGCGTCGTCTTGGGTCGTATACGACGTTATCATGCGTCGTCTTGAGTCGTATGACGTAGTTGCGTGTTATCTAAGAGTCGTCTGACCGTGTCGTGCGACGCTCTTTAAGGCTAAAGTGCAATCCAAAAAGCTATTTAAAATATTGTATGGAAAGAAAATGTCTGCAGTTGTATGTTGAGGACTCAGTAGTCAGGGAGAGGCTGACGTTCACTGACGTCTACTCTTCATTTCCTATAGAAGGAAAAAAAACTCAGCCGCGACGATCATTCAGTTAAGAGTGACCAATAAACTAATGCATTAATCGTGTTTAGATATAAAAGTGTGGCGCCCCGACAAGAAGACAAACAGGGAGGTTCATCAAGTAAATGAAAGGGTCGTGTCAAGGCTCTTGAAGCCTCCCCGAGTTGGTTCCGATTCCCCGCTCCGCTTCTCGGCCGATGCGAATTTGTTAGACCACAAGAGGGTCGTAAGGTAATTGTGTGTGTTTATTGCAAACAAAGCGCCAAGTCGATGTGTTTGAAGAAAGCTCAATTGTGTTGATTGGGAATATGTTTGATGGAGTTCGAACCTGGAGCGTGAATAAAGAATTTATGACTCGCTGGCTGCTATTCTTTCCCGAAACGTGACTCGCCTGTGGTGGGTCGTGTCTGTGTCAGCGCCAGCTGCTGTTTACACACACCCGCGGCACCACACAACACCCAAGTTGGAGATGCAAATGATGCGGTTCGCAGACTTCAAGGAGGAGAGACTGACGCTTCGCTGTTCCAAACTTAAGGTTCGGATTCACAACCTATCTTTTATGTATGCAAATTGTTAATCTGATGTTTTGATTTCATATTTTTGAAGGTTTGATGAGCTGAGCTTGGAACTCAATTACGATATAAAAAATCATAATTTATATAAATAGATGTATTTGGGTACCAGTTTGTGTTAATAAAGTGGATTCAGGAGGTGGAGAGGTCATGTGACCTTCACTGGTCACTGCTACAGGTGAAGTAGCAGTGACCAGTGAAGGTCAAGTTATCGGTGAAGTAGCAGTGACCAGTGAAGGTCAAGCAGAACTGGAAGGGTGAGAAGGAGGGCTGGGATGGGGGAGAAATAGAGCTAGGAGGAGAATAACGATAGGGAGAAGGCGGGGAAAAAAATATGGCCTGAATCCCAAACCCAAAGAATAATGATAGACAAAACCCTAAATTCGGGGAAAAAAAATAAATACAGTTTCTCATACCATATACAGCTGTATCATTGCACGTGAGATCCTCTCCTTGCACACAAGACCTCAAGATTCCCCGTATTATATAATGCTCTCATGTGTGAGCCATAATAATACCTGGTGTGGCCCTGCCCACTCTACCCTCACTGCATGGTAGTCTCCTGGAAAGATCGCTTCTCTCATAATACTTGTCAATTTCGCTTCTATTATTGATAATGTGCAGTTGTTTTTGTGCCTCCCGATCTTGTAACTCTTCTCATTTATTTGCAATTCCGTTTGTATTTGTGTAGCTTACTTCAGCTTTGCTGTGATTTTGCCAGAGGATAGTCGTGTCTCTTGCTTCATGTCCCTTTCTGATAGGAGAAAGGGTGCATGTTGATCTGTCACAGATGGAAGAGGTCGACGGAAAGGAATCATGGCTGCTCACTGGGTGCTGTCTGTAAACAGTGAGCATCGCCAGAATCACAGTCTCCTAAGTCTTAACATTGGTCATTTGTTTAAGATCTTTTAGCATGTTCAGGTCCCACAATTAATGACGGAATATTATATAGCTGACCTCTGAAAATAACAATAAATATACCTTTATAATGAGTTAAGATTCGCTTTATATCTTTCTTCCCTACCCTTCACCACCTTCCCTACCCTTCACCACCCTCCCTACCCTTCACCACCTTCCCTACCCTTCACCACCCTCCCTACCCTTCACCACCTTCCCTACCCTTCACCACCCTCCCTACCCTTCACCACCTTCCCTACCCTTCACCACCTTCCCTACCCTTCACTACCTTCCCTACCCTTTACCACCTTCTCTATCCTTCATCATCTTCTCTATCCTTCACCACCTTCCCTACCCTTCACTACCTTCCCTACCCTTTACCACCTTCTCTATCCTTCATCATCTTCTCTATCCTTCACCACCTTCCCTACTCTTCACCACCTTCCCTACCCTTCACCACCTTCCCTACCCTTCACCACCTTCCCTACCCTTCACTACCTTCCCTACCCTTTACCACCTTCTCTATCCTTCATCATCTTCTCTATCCTTCACCACCTTCCCTACCCTTCACCACCTTCCCTACCCTTCACCACCTTCCCTACCCTTCACCACCTTCCCTACCCTTCACCACCTTCCTTACCCATCACCACATTCTCTATCCTTCTGCCCCCAATAATGCCTGTATCCAAGCCTGTCCCCCACCAACACCGGAAATAGGGTGGTGCATTTTTCACTGGGAAATTATCGGGAAACATAATAGGCTCCTGTGTCAGGAAGTTCCCCCATAACACTTGTGTCAGTGCCCCCCCCACACACCTGTGTCAGTGCCTGCCCCCCACCCACACTTGTGTCAGTCCCCCCCCCACATACCTGTGTCAGTGCCTGCCCCCCCACACACCTGTGTCAGTGCCTACCCCACCCACATCTGTGTCAGTGCCCCCCCCCACACCTGTATCAGGGAGCGACCCTTCCCTCCCCCACACTCCACCACACTTGTGCCAGAGGAGAAAAACCTGCCAGAAAGAGCAACACACCAGTCATGTGTTGCACCAATTACCAACACACGATTCACCTGGTTTCAATTTTTTTTGGCCCAGTAAGTTTCCATTTTTCTTTTCACATTCCAGCTTTTGATGGAGGAAGTAAGCAAGTACAGCTTCTCCCTGCAGCGAGTCACTTCCCACGCCAGAGCGCAGCATCTGGGAGCTATATTTGGAGGGGAAACTGTCTGCCGAGGAGGAGGAGGAACTTCGACTCCTGCTAGCTCCTCCTTTGAGTCTTCCTCCGCTAGGATAATGTCTCACATCAAAAGCAATGGTGGTGAATATTTCATAAGTCTTGAGGATAGCGTTAAAGAGTATGGCTGATTCTCCTCCTTCCTTCCTTCCTTCCTTCCTTCCTTCCTTCCTTCCTTCCTTCCTTCCTTCCTTCCTTCCTTCCTTCCTTCCTTCCTTCCTTCCTTCCTTCCTTCCTTCCTTCCTTCCTTCCTTCCTTCCTTCCTTCCTTCCTTCCTTCCTTCCTTCCTTCCTTCCTTCCTTTTCTCCCTATTTTGTCTTCCTCATTTCTTCTCTCTGAAAATCAACCTCTAAGTGACCTGCTTCTTAAGGGCAAGAAAGAGCCAGTCAGCCCTAAACAAAAGTGACTTACTTCAGGTGTTTTTCTTTCCATCTTGTGAGGGCCTTAGAGCCAGGTGTTGGAGGTGTTGTGAGGGTCTTAGAACCGGGTGTTGGAGGTGTTGTGAGGGTCTTAGAACCGGGTGCTGGAGGTGTTGTGAGGGTCTTAGAGCCGGGTGCTGGAGGTGTTGTGAGGGTCTTAGAGCCGGGTGCTGGAGGTGTTGTGAGGGTCTTAGAGCCGGGTGCTGGAGGTGTTGTGAGGGTCTTAGAGCCGGGTGCTGGAGGTGTTGTGAGGGTCTTAGAGCCGGGTGCTGGAGGTGTTGTGAGGGTCTTAGAGCCGGGTGCTGGAGGTGTTGTGAGGGTCTTAGAGCCGGGTGCTGGAGGTGTTGTGAGGGTCTTAGAGCCGGGTGCTGGAGGTGTTGTGAGGGTCTTAGAGCCGGGTGCTGGAGGTGTTGTGAGGGTCTTAGAGCCGGGTGCTGGAGGTGTTGTGAGGGTCTTAGAGCCAGGTGTGTTGGAGGTGTTGTGAGGGTCTTAGAGCCAGGTGTGTTGGAGGTGTTGTGAGGGTCTTAGAGCCAGGTGTGTTGGAGGTGTTGTGAGGGTCTTAGAGCCAGGTGTGTTGGAGGTGTTGTGAGGGTCTTAGAGCCAGGTGTGTTGGAGGTGTTGTGAGTGTCTTAGAGCCAGGTGTGTTGGAGGTGTTGTGAGGGTCTTAGAGCCAGGTGTGTTGGAGGTGTTGTGAGGGTCTTAGAGCCAGGTGTGTTGGAGGTGTTGTGAGGGTCTTAGAGCAGGGTGCTGGAGGTGTTGTGAGGGTCACAGAGCAGGGTGTTGGAGGTGTTGTGAGGGTCTTAGAGCAGGGTGCTGGAGGTGTTGTGAGGGTCACAGAGCAGGGTGTTGGAGGTGTTGTGAGGGTCTTAGAGCCGGGTGCTGGAGGTGTTGTGAGGGTCTTAGAGCCGGGTGTTGGAGGTGTTGTGAGGGTCACAGAGCAGGGTGTTGGAGGTGTTGTGAGGGTCTTAGAGCCGGGTGCTGGAGGTGTTGTGAGGGTCTTAGAGCCAGGTGTGTTGGAGGTGTTGTGAGGGTCTTAGAGCCAGGTGTGTTGGAGGTGTTGTGAGGGTCTTAGAGCCAGGTGTGTTGGAGGTGTTGTGAGGGTCTTAGAGCCGGGTGTTGGAGGTGTTGTGAGGGTCTTAGAGCCGGGTGTTGGAGGTGTTGTGAGGGTCTTAGAGCCGGGTGTTGGAGGTATTGTGAGAGTCTTAGAGCCGGGTTAGGTTAAGTTAGGTTAGGTTAGGTTAGGTTAGGTTAGGTTAGGTTAAGTTAGGTTAGGTTAGGTTAGGTTAGGTTAAGTTAGGATAGGTTAGGTTAGGTGTTCTATTGGCGAATATTTGTATATGTAGTACGTTGGTGAAGCATTTACAATGGCGATTCGAACAGAGACCAAATGTTCGTTAATCCAGCCACCAAACCCTGTTTATGATTGGAAAGCGGTTTACACGCGACTCACAACTGATTACGTTCGAACATTTATCGAGCTGTGCTTCCCTGACGACATCTTTTCGAATCAAAACTCTCTGTATACAGCCCGTCCTCCAAACAAAGATCCAAAAGGGATTCCATGCACCCGCCAAACCCCCTTGTTTATGAAGGAAAAACGGTTTACACACGACTCAGAACTGATTTCTTTCTAACACTTCCGGAACAAGTGCTTCACTGACGACTTTTGTTCTTACTACAACGCTGTAAATGCTTCACCCACGTACTACAAATACAAATAATCGCCAACAGAACCTAAACACTTAACCTAACCCACACCTAACTATACACAGAACTTTAGTTAGTAATAATATTAATTTACATATGAGAACAAACCTATTTTTAATACACAGTGTTTGGGCTAAGATTGCAAGGAGAGGTTAGGTTAGATTTTTATTTGTATATTCTAAAGTTGTCAATCAATTTTTGACAAAATTTAAAACAAAACACACAACTCGGCGAGTTTTACAATACTGATTGAGCATATTTTGAAAAAAAAAAGTTTTGGTAAATAATGAATATTTAAAAAAAATCAGATTCATAATTTTTTATTATGAAACATAAATAGGAAATTACATCTATTTAGATAATAGAACTTGTAAGTTCTTTCCTGTGATACCAAAACTGCAGTAATATCTGTAACTTTGCACTCTGTAAACAATCTCTTGGACTTGTACATTATTTGTGTACACATTGTTTAATTTTGTCGTGAGGTTTAAGTAAACTTGCTGTGGGGGCCGCTTCCAGACCATTGCTGTGGGGGCCGCTTCCAGACCATTGCTGTGGTGGCCGCTTCCAGACCATTGCTGTGGGGGCCGCTTCCAGACCATTGCTGTGGGGGCCGCTTCCAGACCATTGCTGTGGGGGCCGCTTCCAGACCATTGCTGTGGGGGCCGCTTCCAGACCATTGCTGTGGGGGCCGCTTCCAGACCATTGCTGTGGGGGCCGCTTCCAGACCATTGCTGTGGGGGCCGCTTCCAGACCATTGCTGTGGGGGCCGCTTCCAGACCATTGCTGTGGGGGCCGCTTCCAGACCATTGCTGTGGGGGCCGCTTCCAGACCATTGCTGTGGGGGCCGCTTCCAGACCATTGCTGTGGGGGCCGCTTCCAGACCATTGCTGTGGTGGCCGCTTCCAGACCATTGCTGTGGGGGCCGTTTCCAGACCATTGCTGTGGGGGCCGCTTCCAGACCATTGCTGTGGGGGCCGCTTCCAGACCATTGCTGTGGGGGCCGCTTCCAGACCATTGCTGTGGGGGCCGCTTCCAGACCATTGCGCTATGCCTGGAGATAGAACAGACCAAGATTGACCGAGACTAACGCTCACGGCGCCTCCAGGAGGAGGAGATAATTTAACCAACGCGAGGAGGAATGGAGGCAATGGATAGGGATAGATGAGGGGGGGGGGGGCAGGGAAGGTGGGTAAGGGGGGATGTAAGGGGGGATGTAAGGGGGGGGGGCATGGAAATGGGGGGTGGGGTGGGGGGTCAAGTACCGTTTTCAATCACTTAGGACAACATACTCTCCCTGTCTATTAATATTCATTTAAGACTTCAGTGGGAATCTTTATGGGGCAGATAAACAGATTTTTTGGTTTGTGATGTTAATGTTGGAGAGCATGGTAGAATGTTGGGGTGTAGGTGAGCGTGGTAGAATGTTGGGGTGTAGGTGAGCGTGGTAGAATGTTGGGTGTAGGTGAGCGTGGTAGAATGTTGGGTGTAGGTGAGCGTGGTAGAATGTTGGGGTGTAGGTGAGCGTGGTAGAATGTTGGGTGTAGGTGAGCGTGGTAGAATGTTGGGTGTAGGTGAGCGTGGCAGAATGTTGGGTGTAGGTGAGCATGGTAGAATGTTGGGTGTAGGTGAGCATGGTAGAATGTTGGGGTGTAGGTGAGCATGGTAGAATGTTGGGTGTAGGTGAGCATGGTAGAATGTTGGGGTGTAGGTGAGCGTGGTAGAATGTTGGGTGTAGGTGAGCATGGTAGAATGTTGGGGTGTAGGTGAGCATGGTAGAATGTTGGGTGTAGGTGAGCATGGTAGAATGTTGGGGTGTAGGTGAGCGTGGTAGAATGTTGGGTGTAGGTGAGCATGGTAGAATGTTGGGGTGTAGGTGAGCATGGTAGAATGTTGGGTGTAGGTGAGCATGGTAGAATGTTGAGGTGTAGGTGAGCATGGTAGAATGTTGGGTGTTGGAGAGCATGGTAGAATGTTGGGGTGTTAGTGAGCATGGTAGAATGTTCGGTGTAGGAGAGCATGGTACAATGTTGGGTGTTGGAGAGCATGGTAGAATGTTGGGTGTTGGTGAGCATGGTAGAATGTTGGGTGTAGGAGAGCATGGTAGAATGATGGGTGTTGGAGAGCATGGTAGAATGTTGGGTGTAGGAGAGCATGGTAGAATGTTGGGTGTAGGAGAGCATGGCAGAATGATGGGTGTTAGAGAGCATGGTAGAATGTTGGGTGTAGGAGAGCATGGTAGAATGTTGGGTGTAGGAGAGCATGGTAGAATGATGGGTGTTGGAGAGCATGGTAGAATGTTGGGTGTAGGAGAGCATGGTAGAATGTTGGGTGTAGGAGAGCATGGTAGAATGATGGGTGTTGGAGAGCATGGTAGAATGTTGGGTGTTGGAGAGCATGGTAGAATGTTGGGTGTAGGTGAGCATGGTAGAATGTTGGGTGTAGGTGAGCATGGTAGAATGTTGGGTGTAGGTGAGCATGGTAGAATGATGGGTGTTGGAGAGCATGGTAGAATGTTAGGTGTAGGAGAGCATGGTAGAATGTTGGGTGTAGGAGAGCATGGTAGAATGATGGGTGTTGGAGAGCATGGTAGAATGTTGGGTGTAGGTGAGCATGGTAGAATGTTGGGTGTAGGAGAGCATGGTAGAATGTTGGGTGTAGGAGAGCATGGTAGAATGATGGGTGTAGGAGAGCATGGTAGAATGTTGGGTGTAGGAGAGCATGGTAGAATGTTGGGTGTAGGAGAGCATGGTAGAATGATGGGTGTTGGAGAGCATGGTAGAATGTTGGGTGTAGGTGAGCATGGTAGAATGTTGGGTGTAGGAGAGCATGGTACAATGTTGGGTGTTGGAGAGCATGGTAGAATGTTGGGTGTTGGTGAGCATGGTAGAATGTTGGGTGTAGGAGAGCATGGTAGAATGATGGGTGTTGGAGAGCATGGTAGAATGTTGGGTGTAGGAGAGCATGGTAGAATGTTGGGTGTAGGAGAGCATGGTAGAATGATGGGTGTTGGAGAGCATGGTAGAATGTTGGGTGTAGGAGAGCATGGTAGAATGTTGGGTGTAGGAGAGCATGGTAGAATGATGGGTGTTGGAGAGCATGGTAGAATGTTGGGTGTTGGAGAGCATGGTAGAATGTTGGGTGTAGGTGAGCATGGTAGAATGTTGGGTGTAGGTGAGCATGGTAGAATATTGGGTGTTGGAGAGCATGGTAGAATGTTGGGTGTAGGTGAGCATGGTAGAATGTTGGGTGTAGGTGAGCATGGTAGAATATTGGGTGTTGGAGAGCATTGTAGAATGTTGGGTGTTGGAGAGCATGGTAGAATGATGGGTGTTGGTGAGCATGGTTGAATGTTGGGTGTAGGTGAGCATGGTAGAATATTGGGTGTTGGAGAGCATGGTAGAATGTTGGGTGTTGGAGAGCATGGTAGAATGTTGGGTGTAGGTGAGCATGGTAGAATGTTGGGTGTTGGAGAGCATGGTAGAATGATGGGTGTTGGAGAGCATGGTAGAATGTTGGGTGTTGGAGAGCATGGTAGAATGTTGGGTGTTGGAGAGCATGGTATAATGATGGGTGTTGGAGAGCATGGTATAATGATGGGTGTTGGAGAGCATGGTAGAATGATGAGTGTTGGAGAGCATGGTATAATGATGGGTGTTGGAGAGCATGGTAGAATGTTGGGTGTTGGAGAGCATGGTAGAATGTTGGGTGTTGGAGAGCATGGTAGAATGTTGGGTGTTGGAGAGCATGGTAGAATGTTGGGTGTTGGAGAGCATGGTATAATGATGGGTGTTGGAGAGCATGGTAGAATGTTGGGTGTTGGAGAGCATGGTAGAATGTTGGGTGTAGGTGAGCATGGTAGAATGTTGGGTGTTGGAGAGCATGGTAGAATGATGGGTGTTGGAGAGCATGATAGAATGCTGGAGGGTAGGGAAGCATTTATGACATATTACCCGCATTAAAACTCCCCAAAATCAATGAATAAATACAACTAAGGTAAAAAAAAGGGATAATTTAGCTGATGTAGTTAATGATGCGAGAAGGCACCTCTCGCCTGCTGGACCCCTGGCAGGATGACGCAGGGTTCCAGGCACGGACTGATGCCTGTCACCAGCTAAGAATATAATCCCACATTATCTCCGTCACACAAAAAAACATGATAAGAATAAGAGTGTAGTAATAAGGTATTGGACGTCTTGCTATCAGCCTGGTCTAGATTAATGATGACTGTATAAGCATTTCTTAGTTATCGAAGGATTAATTAATATAAATATAAATTGTCATCCACCCTTCCCTGGAAATGAAGCAGCAGGATGCTGATTCTGGAAACTTTCCCTGTTAAGGCTACTCATTGTTCAGCTGGTACAGCTTCGCCCCTCACACGCGTTGGGTCCAGGGTTCGAGTCTCCTAGAGCCCAGGTGGATGGAATACTCTCTCTCTCTCTCTCTCTCTCTCTCTCTCTCTCTCTCTCTCTCTCTCTCTCTCTCTCTCTCTCTCTCTCTCTCTCTCTCTCTCTCTCTCTCTTTCTCTCTTTTTCTCTCCCCTCCCTCCACTCTCTCACTTTCTCCCTCTCTCCCACTTTCTCCCTCTCTCCCACTTTCTCCCTCGCATTCTTTCCTGCCTCTCACTCCCTCTCCCTGCCTCTCACTCCATATCCCTGCCTCTCACTCCCTCTCCCTGCCTCTTACTCACTCTCTCTGTCCTCTCATTACCTCTCCCTGCATCTCACCCTCTCTCCCTGCTTCTCACTCCCTCTCCCTGCCTCTCTCTCACTCTCCCTGCCTTTCAGTCCCTCTCCCTGCCTCTCACTCACTCTCCCTGCCTCTCACTCCCTCTCCCTGCCTCTCACTCCCTCTCCCTGTCTCTCACTTCCTCTCCCTGCCACTCACTCCCTCTCCCTGCCTCTCACTCCCTCTCCCTGCCACTTACTCCCTCTCCCTGTCTCTCACTTCCTCTCCCTGCCACTCACTCCCTCTCCCTGCCTCTCACTCCCTCTCCCTGTCTCTCACTCCCTCTCACTTCCTCTCCCTGTCTCTTTATTTCCGCCTCTCCCCCTCCACGAATCTTATTCCTACGCTCCATCTCTCTTCAATATCATTCTTCCATCTGATTTTTCCCATTCTCTCTTTTATCAATGCTTTCTCTTCCTCTTCTCCTTTCCTTTCCTTTCCCCAATCCTGCCTTTCCTCTCCTCTCCTCCCTGGTGGTTAGGTTAGGCCAGGTTAGGTTAGGTTAGGTTAGGTTAGGTTAGGTTAGGTTAGGTTAGGTTAGGTTAGGTTAGGCCAGGTTAGGTTAGGTTAGGTTAGGTTAGGTCAGGTTAGATGGTTATGCTTGGTTAGATTAGTCTGGTGGTGTCCTTCCTGCAGTATCAGGAAGACGTTCCAGCTTTCCATGTTTAAAGTCCCACACGTTGCTAAGCTTTGTCTTCATCCTGTGAGGTACTTCAGCAGCTGATTAAATAATGTTTAAGCTGGCTCTGTTATTGTCATCATATTCCTGCTTAGGTCTCCTGCTGTTAGCTCCTCCTGTCAGTAGGTTGCCTGTTGTAAAAGTCAAATACTGACTTATTAAAAACTAAGAAAGTCGGTATTTGACTAACGGGTCAGGCTGGAGGATGGGGTTGGTTTCAGGATGAAGCTGACGACCTCAACTACTCGTCCCAACCATCAACCAATAGAACACCCTATCTTAACATACTAAGAAGGTTAGGTGAGGTCGGTGTTTTCTATGAAGCTTTTCAAGGTAAACTAAAATATTCACAATTAATTCGTATGTCACATATGCACTTATTAAATAAGCCAATATTGACAGAAAGCAAGAGCGAGAACGGGTTGGAAGACGACGACTCGCCCTCCTGAACCAGTTCTCCACAAAATGACACGATTCAGGCCAGCGTAAAGCGATACTTTTGCCCCTGCCTCTAGTGGCAATATATATGAACCAGGCCACAGTCTCCAGCACATGGGCTCCGCCTTACGGTCAAGTACCGCTTTGTCTTTTCTCTACATGCTAAATGAGATGTCTTCAGGGAATCGTTTGCCTCCATGGTGTGTATGTAGTTCAGTGCCATAATATCTCTATAGGATTCCCGGCGTCGTTTCAGCTCTCTTCGCGTCGGTAATCACTGGCTAGTCTTCCCAGATCTACACCCAAGGACTGTATGGGAACCTTCCCGGTCGCCAGAATATCGTGCAGGAGCTCTACAGAACTGGTGACGTGTAGGACGTGTGGGTGTTGCTCTTCATCGTCAGAGCTCTACAGAACTGGTGACGTGTAGGACGTGTGTATGTTGCTCTTCATCGTCAGAGCTCTACAGAACTGGTGACGTGTAGCACGTGTGGGTGTGGCTCTTCATCGTCAGAGCTCTACAGAACGTGTGTCAGAGGGAGACGAAGGATCACCCAATCTTCTCCTTGACAGATGGAAACAAGTGAGGATAGCCATCCCATCTTGCACAGTGGAGGGTGAGGGGACCCTCGTCCCCTCCCACAGTGGAGGGTGAGGGGACCCTCGTCCCCTCCCACAGTGGAGGGGGAGGGGACCCTCGTCCCCTCCCACAGTGGAGGGGGAGGGGACCCTCGTCCCCTCCCACAGTGGAGGGTGAGGGGACCCTCGTCCCCTCCCACAGTGGAGGGGGAGGGGACCCTCGTCCCCTCCCACAGTGGAGGATGAGGGGACCCTCGTCCCCTCCCACAGCGGAGGGGGAGGGGACCCTCGTCCCCTCCCACAGTGGAGGATGAGGGGACCCTCGTCCCCTCCCACAGTGGAGGGGGAGGGGACCCTCGTCCCCTCCCACAGTGTCGGATGAGGGGACCCTCGTCCCCTCCCACAGTGGAGGGGGAGGGGACCCTCGTCCCCTCCCACAGTGGCGGGGGAGGGGACCCTCGTCCCCTCCCACAGTGGAGGATGAGGGGACCCTCGTCCCCTCCCACAGTGGAGGATGAGGGGACCCTCGTCCCCTCCCACAGTGGAGGGGGAGGGGACCCTCGTCCCCTCCCACAGTGTCGGATGAGGGGACCCTCGTCCCCTCCCACAGTGGAGGATGAGGGGACCCTCGTCCCCTCCCACAGTGGAGGGGGAGGGGACCCTCGTCCCCTCCCACAGTGGAGGATGAGGGGACCCTCGTCCCCTCCCACAGTGGAGGGTGAGGGGACCCTCGTCCCCTCCCACAGTGGAGGATGAGGGGACCCTCGTCCCCTCCCACAGTGGAGGGGGAGGGGACCCTCGTCCTCTCCCACAGTGGAGGATGAGGGGACCCTCGTCCCCTCCCACAGTGGAGGGGGAGGGGACCCTCGTCCTCTCCCACAGTGGAGGGGGAGGGGACCCTCGTCCTCTCCCACAGTGGAGGGTGAGGGGACCCTCGTCCCCTCCCACAGGAAGACGAGGACGCTCCCCATATAAGCGAAGCTGGTGGAAGGGTTTTATAATCGAGGGAATTTTTCTGATCTGTTCAATTGGCAAATATTTCCAAGTATAGACTTTTCAGAATTGTTTACCCCTGAAAAGCTACGTACTAAGTGAAGGTACTCAGTCATGAAAGAGTTTGAAGTAAAGTCAAATCTTTGAGTTTATTTCCCTGACCATAGATTTATTAATGTCTGTAAATGGTACAAGGTTTACTAGTATATTGCTACTTGTTTGTTGTGTTAAGAGAACTTTATTGTTGCACCGATGAGCATTTTATCGTAATCAATCTATTAACTGATTACAATATCATAAACCTTTAATGATACTGGTTAGTAGTCAAATATTTATATAATTTCTGTGAAAATTAAATATTTTATCAAATAGAGCAGCATATGTTGTAAATAATATTTATTTCTTAGAATCTTATTCAGAAATAAATGAATTAGAACTTATATATAACATATGGAGAAACACCATTTTCTTCCTAATAATTTAGATAAAACAATTTACTCTCAACATTAACCAAGCATTAACCCGTAACTTCAAAAACAGACAAATGCTCACTCTATCCATGTGTTCCTCTATGTCAAATATCTACAACTGCCGTGTAGTTATACACAAGAAATTAATACGGGAAATAATCTAAAACAAAACAATATTTTCACTAGCTTATTATTTAAAACTGACGATTAATAACCATTGAATTTGTCAAATTGTTAAACGTTTTCTCATTACGAATATTTTCCAGATATTTTCAATTCGAAATCCTCCTATCAATTTATAAATTCGTAAATTTATAAATCAGTTCACTACTTACTGATTCAACCCCTGGAAATAATGTATTTTTACCCCAGGGTGTAACCTATTACCCTGGGGTAGAACACTACATTATTACTGAGGGATGAATCTGTGCATTATTACCCGGGGTAATATTATACTTCACCCCGGGGTAATAATATACTTCACCCCGGGGTAATATTATACTTCACCCCGGGGTAATAATATACTTCACCCCGGGGTAATAATATACTTCACCCCGGGGTAATAATATACTTCACCCCGGGGTAATAATATACTTCACCCCGGGGTAATAATATACTTCACCCCGGGGTAATAATATACTTCACCCCGGGGTAATAATATACTTCACCCCGGGGTAATAATATACTTCACCCCGGGGTAATAATATACTTCACCCCGGGGTAATAATATACTTCACCCCGGGGTAATAATATACTTCACCCCGGGGTAATAATATACTTCACCCCGGGGTAATAATATACTTCACCCCGGGGTAATAATATACTTCACCCCGGGGTAATAATATACTTCACCCCGGGGTAATAATATACTTCACCCCGGGGGTAATAATATACTTCACCCCGGGGTAATAATATACTTCACCCCGGGGGTAATAATATACTTCACCCTGGGGTAATAATATACTTTACCCCGGGGTAATAATATACTTCACCCCGGGGGTAATATTATACTTCACCCCGGGGGTAATAATATACTTCACCCTGGGGTAATAATATACTTCACCCCGGGGTAATAATATACTTCACCCCGGGGTAATAATATACTTCACCCCGGGGTAATAATATACTTTATATTAAACAAACTTAAATATTCTTAGGCCCTAGTATAGTACACATATGTACTATATTAGGCCTCAGAGAGCGTGAGTCAGGCCTAGGAAGGTTAGTTTAAGTTAGTTCAGATTATTTTTGCAACATAAATGCAAAAACGTTTACGGTTTATCCCAACTTCAATAGTACAGATTTCTACTTTCTAATTGCGTTGTACGTCGGTATATGTACTATGGTCCTCATCGTTACTATAAGTACTACTGAAAGAAGAGGACGGGCTGCATTTGTGACATCACATCTTGCCTAAGAAATCTACCCACCTTTTTTGGAACGTTCGTAGCAAACGTTTTCGGGAACGTGCGTACGGAACGTTTTTGGGAAAGTTTTCGCCACCAAAGATTTGCAACCGACGTGGTGAGCAGAGACATCGCCGAGACATTTGACAGAGACAACATGAACGACAAAATTGATGTAACGACTGGAATGGACGGCGGCGTAAATCACAGAAAACGGTCGTCCAGGCGGGAATAAAACTTGGCGGGAAAAACGCTGTGAGCCGTGGGCCACCAACCTCCATTTTAGGACAAATTATTGACAACAGTGAGCTCCTGGCAGAACAATGCGACAGGGAGCTCCTGGCAGGACAGTGAGACAGGGAGCTCCTAGCAGGGCAATAAGACAGGGAGCTCCTGGCAGACAATAAGACAGGTTGCTCCTGGCAGGGCAATAAGACAGGGAGCTCCTGGCAGACAATAAGACAGGTTGCTCCTGGCAGGACAATAAGACAGGGAGCCCCTGGCAGGACAAGGACGGGCCAACAGCACGTGCTGACAGTCGTATGTGGATATTGTTGGAATATTCTGATGTGTAAAAAGTAACAATAAATTAATATAATGAGTAAAGACAGGTTCGACCCCGTCCTCCCAAGTAATATGGCGTTGTGTTGCTTCACCTTATCTTACCAACGTTGCAATTGCATCCTATTATGACAACTAACGGCTCACAAATGCGTTTTCTATGCATCGGACTCGATATATTAATTGGGCAACCCATCCTCCGAATTGACAGTACGTTTTAATACTAAGTGTAATAAGTGCATTTCCTGACTGTTATACATAGTACATAATTGCACTTATGGGGCTGTTACATTTACCTATCCCCTCCCCCGATTTAAATCTCCTCGTTTTCTGTTAGGACACTTAAAATTTTAAGATGAAATTTTAAGGCTCAGTTGTTATAAACAAGTTTTAAATATTAGAATTTTCTTTTTCACTTTTATTAAACAATAAAGATTTTATACAAAATTTGAAAATATCCTGAGTTACTTTACAATTTATTAAAATATTTTAGTTTTGCTTTATTTCTTTTATAAAACTGTAATATCAATATAGCTATAGGTTAAGTAGTAGTTATAATTAAGATGCAATAAAATTCTTATCTTCACAAACTAAGACGGTTAGGTTAGGTCGGTTAGGTCACAGGTGGGAACTGTACACACCTGTCACCCCAACCCGTTCTCGCAAATTTAATAAGTCAATATTGACTTATTAAATATGTGCATTGGTGACATACTTAACATAATAGTTTCCCTTGAAAAGCTTCATAGAAAACACCGACCTTACCTAACCTACTTAGTATGTTAAGAAAAGCATCTTATTGCTTCGTAATTACAATTATTACCTAACTTATACCTATAATAGGTTAAGTAACAATTGTAATTACGAAGCTATAAGATGCTTACTTTAACATACTAAGTAGGTTAGGTAAGGTCGGTGTTTTCTATGAAGCTTTTCAAGGGAAACTATTATGTTTAGTATGTCACCTATGCACGCAACTAATAAGTCAATATTGACTTATTAAATTTGCGAGAACGGGTTGCACCAGGAACGTCACAGGTGGGAACTGTACACACCTGTCACCAAGGACGCCACAGGTGGGAACTGTACACACACCTGTCACTCACAGGTTCACATGTAAACACCGTAAACCTCTCATGGCTACTGATAGCTATTGAAGTTGAGCTATTACGAGGCGGGGCCCAGGAGCTGGAGAGGAATTATATTTGAACAAATATAGATGAATATATTCATGTAAATACTCAACAAACTCTATAAAAAAGAGCCTAAAAAAATCAAACTAAATATATAATGACAATCGTCATCAAATAGCATAATCAACTCGCTAAACAAGGAGGGTAGAGGGGAAGGTTGAGGGGAGGGTAGAGGGGAGGGTTGAGGGGGAGGGTGTGGGAGGGGGCGTGGGAGAGGGCGTGGGAGGGCGGGAGAGAGTGGGCGGGAGACGGGGGTGGAGGGGTGGGGGGGGGGGGGTGTTGGCATAATTTTGTGGCAGTATTGGTATGGAAATGTGCGCAATTACATCGCTTGTGACGCCCCCTCCCCCTCCGCTGGTCGCTGGCGAGGGCCTCGTTCACGCCCGCACTTGTCACGAGGAAAAATATATATATGTATATGCATGATTATGTGTGTGTGTGTGTGTGTGTGTGTGTGTGTGTGTGTGTGTGTGTGTGTGTGTGTGTGTGTGTGTGTGTGTGTGTGTGTGTGTGTTGTGTGTGTGTGTGTGTACTCACCTATTTGTGCTTGCGGGGGTTGAGCTCTGGCTCTTTGGTCCCGCCTCTCAACTGTCAATCAACTGGTGTACAGATTCCTGAGCCTACTGGGTTCTATCATTTCTACATTTAAAACTGTGTATAGAGTCAGTCTCCACCACATCACTGCCTAATGCATTCCATCCGTTAACTACTCTGACACTGAAAAAGTTCCTTCTAACGTCTCTGTGGCTCATGTGGGTTCTCAGTTTCCACCTGTGTCCCCTTGTTCGCGTCCCACCAGTGTTGAATAGTTTATCCTTGTTTACCCGGTCGATTCCCTTGAGGATTTTGTAGGTTGTGATAATGTCTCCCCTTACTCTTCTGTCTTCCAGTGTCGTAAGGTGCATTTCCCGCAGCATTTCCTCGTAACTCATGCCTCTAAGTTCTGGGACTAGTCTAGTGGCATACCTTTGAACTTTTTCCAGCTTCGTCTTGTGCTTGACAAGGTACGGGCTCCATGCTGGGGCCGCATACTCCAGGATTGGTCTTACATATGTGGTGTACAAGATTCTGAATGATTCCTTACACAGGTTCGTAGTACGAGTACAACAATCTCCGTCACCACCACCACACGTAATAACAATCACCGGTTCTGCTCTGTTACTGAATTCAATAAATATATGTGAAGCACCTAGGCACAGCCCTCCCGTTCCTAGTTCCCTCTCGTACTCTCCTCTCCCTTCTCTCCTCTCCCTCTCCCTTCCGTCTCCTCTCCCTTCTCTCCCCGACAAGGACGACCCGACGACGCCACTGGTCCGGGACGGTCACGACGCGACGCTCCAACAACCGGCAGAGTCCCTGGAAGCAGCTTCACCGGAACGTGAAGAAACTGGTGTGTGTCTTGTCTGCGTCACGTGTGTTGTCAGGTGTGGTGAGTGCTGGCGGCCAGCCTCGCCCGGGGAGACGTGTGGGGTCATTACGTCGCGGGGCATGATGGGTGGAGGTCATTACGTCACGGGGCATGATGGGTGGGGGTCATTATGTCACGGGTTTCTGCATTATGATTTTTCCACTTGATCAGAGACGTAGAGAAATGTGGCATGACTTAACTTGTATAAAAAAGTAATGCTCTCAGTTATATATCTGTATGCCAGATACTTTTGTATGCATGGTAAACATTTGTATGCATGGTATATATATATATATATATATATATATATATATATATATATATATATATATATATATATATATATATATATATATATATATATATATATATATATATATATATATATATATATATATGGCACAATTCTCCTAAACACGAGAGTTAAGTATACAACTTTAGAACACTTTCCCACCAGGAGACTCGAACCCTAGCCAGCACAGAAGCCTTCCAGCAACTGGCATAACAGGTACGCCTTAACCCTCTCCACCACCTGCTCAGACCCTTAAAAGAGATGGTAATTTCGGAGTATTTAAATACCCGAAATTACCATGTCTTTTAAGGGTCTGAGCGGGTGGTGGAGAGGGTTAAGGCGTACCTGTTATGTCAGTTGCTGGAAGGCTTCTGTGCTGGCTAGGGTTCGAGTCTCCTGGTGGGAAAGTGTTCTAAAGTTGTGTATATATATATATATATATATATATATATATATATATATATATATATATATATATATATATATATATATATATATATATATATATATATATATATATATATATATATATATATGTCGTACCTAGTAGCCAGAACTCACTTCTCAGCCTACTATGCAAGGCCCAATTTGCCTAATAAGCCAAGTTTTCATGAATTAATTGTTTTTCGACTACCTAACCTACCTAACCTAACCTAACATTTTCGGCTACCTAACCTAACCTAACCTATAAAGATAGGTTAGGTTAGGTTAGGTAGGGTTGGTTAGGTTCGGTCACATATCTACGTTAATTTTAACTCCAATAAAAAAATGTGACCTCATACATAATGAAATGCGTAGCTTTATCATTTCATAAGAAAAAAATTAGAGAAAATATATTAATTCAGGAAAACTTGGCTTATTATGCAAATCGGGTCTTGAACAGTAGGCCGAGAAGTGCATTCTGGCTACTAGGTACGACATATATATATATATGTATATATATATATATATATATATATATATATATATATATATATATACAAGCTGTACCCGGCCACGCGTTGCTGTAGCTCACAAATGGAAAAGAAAGAAAAGAGAAAGTGCAAGTTTCTAATATGTTTAATTTCACAATGCTTGTGGGTATACAATATTTTTTGTTGTTCCATTGTCTGTGGAGATATAGAGATTGTCTGGTTTGCCGACTCTAGACTATACTGTAGAATGTCCCATATTGACTGATTTTCGCCCTCCTGGGCTAAGGTATGCTGAACTGTGTAATTACAATATGAGTACTGGAACACTTGATATATTGGACTTGTACCCTAGATTAACCATGTAATGTATCAATTATACAATGTATGTATGTGATGTAACTATATAACCTGAGCTTGTAAAAGCACCTTAATCACTTTCAGTGATTAAGTGCTTAATTGCACACTAGTTTCCCCTCAGCTATCTCACCCTGTCAGGGTAAAAGAGACAAATGTATGTGAATGAATGTGTGTGTGTATATATGTATATACGTATATATGTATATATGTATATGTACGTATATGTGTGTGTGTGTATGTATATGTATGTGTATAAAGTATATATGGAAGGTGATCAGAATTACATTTCACGTTTGTAAATGTACATTAATGCCACTATGTAAAAGACACATCGAACACTTTACGGCGGGCATACGTAACACTTTACGGCGGGCATCTGTGTATCTATGTATTTACGTATGTAGGTTAGGTTAGCATTTTAAAAGCACCGAATCACCTTCTGTGGTTGAGTGTTCAATAAACCCTTGAACTGTATGTTTAACACTTCTCTCACTCTGTCCATGGAGGACAGAAGAAAATGTATATATGCTGGTTAGCATTGTAAATGTGTGGCCACGTCTGTGGTAGAAAATAATAATAATAAAAAAAAACAGGATTGACAGGATTAGATTATGTTTTTTTCCTATATGTAGGATTTCTGTGAGGAGTTGTATATTATCTCTGTGCTGACTGATAACATTGCCTGGAGTGAAGATTTAGAGTCGGTATGAATGATGACATCATGTAAATTATTATCAATTGTATAGTTTATAGCCTCCTTCAGGGCATATAATTCTGTTTGCAATCTTGAGCACCCACTATTCATGCTCCAGTAAGCTTCATGGTTGTTAGTGTAAACTGCTGCCCCAGCAGAACCTTTTTCTTGATCAACTGATCCGTCTGTGAAGATGTGAGTCATTGTAGGTCTTGAGATGGTTTCCATTTGTTGTTCTATGACTGCTTTGAGCCTCTGGGAAGCTCTGCGAGCCTTGAGAGAGGAGAGCAAAGTTTGGTTAAATAGACCCGCACTACACCTGAGTGGATAAAGATCCATACACCAAAATATCGATTAATGGAAGTGACATGAAGTTGGGATGATTAGTTAGTTGGATGATTAACTGGGTATTCCCTCATACTTAGAATGTACTGCACATGCACTTATTCTTTACATAATTTTATACCAATAACAAATCTTACTAATTATAAAGCTATCTGATGAAAATTATATATATATATATATATATATATATATATATATATATATATATATATATATATATATATATATATATATATATATATATATATATTTATATATATTTATATATATACACATATACCGCGTGTGTGTGTGTACTCACTTAGTTGTGCTCACCTAGTTATACTCACCTAGTTGTACTCACTTAGTTATACTCACCTAGTTGTGCTTGCGGGGATTGAA
>NC_091167.1:40670999-40715999 GCF_040958095.1 Procambarus clarkii
AAATCAGTTGATTGCTTGACAGTTGAGAGGTCAAAAACAGATATGACGAATTAAAAGGTGACGTTAGACAAACAATTAGTAAAGAACTGATTACCAATAGTAAATTAGCCCAAAACACTGCAGAAATTTATTTGTAAGTCCATAATAGTTTTTTGAGTGTTAAGAAAAGGAAATACCATCTAGGATAGAGAAAGCAGAAGAGGGAAAAAATCATTGAGAAAATAGTAGATTGAGAAGACCTCACGACAAAGGAAATTATCAGTGATATTAGGAGGATGGGCAGATATGAGAAAGACAAGAATCGCCGCTAAGGAGGAGGCATTTATTTAATGGAGTGAAACAGATGACGGAAGTGCTTAGGAATGCCAGAAATTACAGAATGATGAGGATGGGAAACTTTTGGTCATTAAGACGAGACCTCACAAAGGAAGACAGAGAAAAGGTAAAACTGAACCTCTATGAAACGAAACGCCTAAATGGGAATAGAAATGAAGAAGAAAGAAATTATTCTTTTCCTACTAGGTGATAGGGACTGGAAAGTCTGTGAAATGGTACATAAAAACAATCCAACGAAATAATTAGGGGGAAGGGAGAGCAAATGATAAAGGAAAAGGGAACATGTTCCAGATATATTATATATACTAACATAGATGGAGTCAGATAAAAAAAATTACTGGAGCTAAACGATAAGGTCCTAGATATTGTCCTAGATATAAGAATCCTAGATATTAGACGAAAATTGATGAAAACATTAAATGTGGCTATTTTCACACGAAGGCAACTCAGTTTTGTAACGTGATAGAGAAACCTAACAAAGGTGGAGAAGCGGCTGTGCTGGTGAAAGATCACCTGACTGTAAGAGAGTTGATGATCGACAACCCTCGAGAAGTTGACATATTGGTACTACAGGTGTGGCATCAGGATGATAAATTGGTAATCGTAAATACCTACAGCCCACCAGCAAGCAACACATGGATTAGGGAGGAACTAGATGACAAACGATCATGATGACAGAGGGATGTTATAATGATCATTATAGAACTTACAGGACCAGCAGGTAAAGTTACATCACCATTGCTGGTACTGGAAGACTTCAGCCTGAAAGCAATAGACTGGGAGGCCTATGCAGCAAGAACAGAGGAGATTTAGACAGGCAGATTTGGGAAGCCCATATCTCAAAAAGTTCATAAACTGGAAAACATGCAAAGGCATGCTACAAAATGGCTTCCAGAACTGAAAAACAAGAGTTATGAAGAGAGGCTAGAGGCATTATATATGCCAACGATAGAAGACAAAAGAAAAAAGAGGTGACATGATCCCCACTTATAAAATACTAACAAGAATCGACCAAATTGACAAAGAGGAATCCCTGAAACCAGCAGTCTCAAGAACAAGAGGTCACAGATCCAAGCTAAGGAAACAAAGGTGCATGAAAAAATGTGAAAGTGTTCTTTTGCAGAGTGACAGACGGTTGGAACAAGTTAAGTGAGGTGGTAGAGACCAAAACCGTCAGTAGTTTCAAAGAGTCACATGACAAAGAGTACTGGGAAGACGGGACACCACAAGCGTAGCTCTCAATCTGTAACTACACTTAGATAATTACACACACACACACACACACACTAGCCACTAGGCTAGTCCCAGAATAAAGAGGCATGAGTTATGAGGACAGACTACGTGAACGGCACTACACGTCGCTGGAAGACAGAAGAGCTAATAGAGACATGATCACCACATACAAAATTCTCAGGGGAATTGACAGGGCGGACAAGGATGGATTATTTAACACGGGTGGCACACGAACACGGGGACACAGGTGGAAGCTGAGTACCCAAATGAGCCACAGGGACATTAAAAAGAATTCTTTCAGTGGCAGAGTAGTTGATAAATGGAATGCATTAGGCAGTGATGTGGTGGAGGCTGACTCCATACACAGTTTCAAATGTAGATATGATAGAGCACAGTAGGCTCAGGAACCTGTACACCAGTTGATTGACGGTTGAGAGGCGGGACCAAAGAGCCAGAGCTCTATTCCCGCAAGCACAATTAGGTCAGTACAATTAGGTCAGTACAATTAGGTGAGTACACACACACACACACCATCCCGCCAAACACACAATGAAACTACGACGTTGCTACAACGTTCGAACAAGATTTAACACCTAACAATTTTTAACGACCAATATAACAAGTTGTAGCAACGTTCTAAAACGTCATAAAGACGTTATACCAAGATGTAACAACTTTATTACAAGTTGTAACAAGAGCAAATATTGGGACCGTTACGTTGTGTGTTCACAGGGCGCTGCTAACCCAAGAATCACCAAGCAGTTACCCCAACCACTTCGAAGCCTCTACATCTTTCCTAAATTTTGGCGTCATTGCTTACCATATATCAGAGTTTATAGGCTCGAAAGCACAACGAAGTTGTTTACAACAATAATCACCAAAGGTTGTGAAGTTTCTAGGCTCGTAAACTGTTAAATAAATGTAACCAAACTGCTATGAATGTTGAAAGATGCACAGCTTTCGTATGTGGAGGCTTAAATATTTTATGAATGACATCCATGATAAAAAAAAACACACAAACAAATCTATATAAACTTACGCAGACAGTTATACACAGACACACACACACACACACATACATACATAAACACACATAGTTAAGTATTCTGAAACGCAGATTCACACACACACACACACACACACACACACACACACACACACACACACACACACACACATACATAAACACACATAGTTAAGTATTCTGAAACGCAGATTCACACACACACACACACACACACACACACACACACAGCCCCCATCTTTGGGGGCCTCGTAGCCTGGTGGATAGCGCGCAGGATTCGTAATTCTGTGGCGCGGGTTCGATTCCCGCACGAGGCAGAAACAAATGGGCAAAGTTTCTTTCACCCTGAATGCCCCTGTTACCTAGCAGTAAATAGGTACCTGGGAGTTAGTCAGCTGTCACGGGCTGCTTCCTGGGGTGTGTGTGTGTGTGTGTGTGGAAAAAAAAAAAAAAAAAAAAAAGGTAGTTAGTAAACAGTTGATTGACAGTTGAGAGGCGGGCCGAAAGAGCAAAGCTCAACCCCCGTAAAAACACAACTAGTAAACACACACAATGACACACACATTCAAACAAACGCACAAACACTCAGATAAATACACTTCGAGTTCCGTCGTATCATCTCGTGTCCGAAATGACTATACATTCGATCCCACACACCACACACCTCGCTGGGTAGGACGACACTTGAATGTTACAAAATCACCTCAAAACCTGTAGTCGTCTTATAGACCAGGTACAAAACCTGTAGTCGTCTTATAGACCAGGTACAAAACCTGTAGTCGTCTTATAGACCAGGTACAAAACCTGTAGTCGTCTTATAGACCAGGTACAAAACCTGTAGTCGTCTTATAGACCAGGTACAAAACCTGTAGTCGTCTTATAGACCAGGTACAAAACCTGTAGTCATATTATAGACCAGGTACAAAACCTGTAGTCATATTATAGACCAGGTACAAAACCTGTAGTCATATTATAGACCAGGTACAAAACCTGTAGTCATATTATAGACCAGGTTCAAAACCAGGAGTCATCTTATAAACCAGGTACAAAAACAGAGGCCTTCAAATTCTACTCAAAATACCACTCTATAACAATTTTTTTTAAAGTATTAGATTGCAAATATAAAAAATTACTAACCTCCAAAAAAACAGTAGACTGTCACAACGATGAGTTGCTAACGAAGGTTGAAAACAGCTGTTGTGGTGAAAACCATTTCTATTTTGCACCAGAATCCATTACCAATATGGTACTGAACCAATAAAGACATTGTCAAATTAAATAAAAAAAATCACAAACATTTTAAAATCCTTCAAAATCACTGACTAACGTGATCGTCTGAGGCAGCGAGCTGCTCGCCCAAGCACATCCTGAGTGTCACTGAGTTACTACACCTGTGCCAGGTAAGTCCACTACGGGCTCACCATAGCCCGTGCTACCTGCCCCGCTCCTGTGCCAGGTAAGTTGCCGGGCTCACCATAGCCCGTGCTACTTGGAACTTGTTCCGAGTAGCTGAATCTATAACAACAACAACATACACCACACTCACGGTATGTCAACAATTCAACCATTAACCCCGGTTAAACTACCAACTACCGCAACAGACCATATAGTCTGTATACGTATGTATAATATTTACCTTTAATTCGCTTACTAACAACATGCCGACAGAGATAATAATTCATAAATTCAAAGCATAGACTTACAGGTAATACATTAAGGAATGGTACCTTGTTCCTGGTAGTTCATTTAAGGTGTTTGCTTCATTGTACTGGTAACTAACAACCCTGTGGCTTGTTTGGTGCGTCACCACATGTGGTTAGGGTATTTAGGGTCGTCCTCTATCACAGTTATATGAGGTAAAATAGTGAAACTCAGACTGAACATTTTGGGGTCGTGATATCAGGCTATCGCCTCATGTGTTGAGATATACGTACATACATACATACACACCTTTATATATACACACGTCCAGACATACATACATATATATACATAAATATATACATACATATATACACAAACACACACACACATATATGCATTCATATATACATATATGTATAACTTTAAATACACACACGTTTCCACATATCTAAAAAAACACGAATGATATATCTGCAAATATACCAACCAATATACTTACAAACACACACACGCGCACACACACACACACACACACACACACACACACACACACACACACACACACACACACACACACACACACACACACACACACACACACACACACACACACACACACACACACACACACACACTCAGAAACCTTCGAGAGTGGCACAGGAAAAATACCAGAATTTACAAAGAAAACAGGTAGGCAGAAGAGGCAGGAAAATAACAGCGCTGAACGAAACCCAATGAAAAAAGAGGCCGATTTTCTGATCTATTAGCACTGACACAAATTACCGGCCATTGTTAAGACGCTCGCTGTTGGGAATACAATGAAGACTTTTATCATCACTATCCGAATTCCGTTTTCTTTCGGCCGGGGTCTACCTATTTTCTTTCTGGAGGGGGAGGGACTAGTGTAGTCTGGGCCGGCAGTAATTGGGTGCAGGTCTGTGTTCTAGTGTTATTATACTGACTGCTGCCTGTTTCTTCCCTTTACCGATACTCTCGTACGCCAACCCTCTCTTTTTTTAGTTTTTTTTTTTGGGGGGGGGGGGAAGGCCCTTATGGGTGGATAATAATAATTATTTTGCGTATTTTGGAATGATTTTATTGAGAGAAATTAGCTACTCGCGTATTTTGGAGTGATTTCAATAAAAAAAATGAGCTATTGGCGTATTTTGAAAGAAGAAAAAGGAGATATTCCTTAAAGACAATTAGACCTCAGAGTTTACCTATATAAATGCTGAAGGAAACTTGGCAGCTACACCAAGTGCGCTTTCTTGTGTATATATATATATATATATATATATATATATATATATATATATATATATATATATATATATATATATATATATATATATATAAATATATAAATATAAAAGTTTACTTTAGTCAACTTTTCTACTCATGAGAAGAATATCAAGAGAGGTCAACAAGCCATAACAGTCCC
Organism: Procambarus clarkii; assembly: GCF_040958095.1. NCBI lineage: Eukaryota > Metazoa > Arthropoda > Malacostraca > Decapoda > Cambaridae > Procambarus > Procambarus clarkii. The sequence continues at coordinate 40,676,678 of NC_091167.1, forward strand.
CAGAAGAGATTAAGTAAGGTCATATGACCTCCCTGAGGTCAGGTGAAGTGACGTCACAGGCCCACCGGTCGACCCACACAAGGTGATTCGCTCCTCGTGCGACGATGATTGTTTTTATTGGTAAAAACTTGGGCCAGGAAAATTAGATATTGAAATTTCCTGGAGGAGGTGTGGGGTCGGGCGGCCATATTGGCAGACCCGTCACGCTAGACAGTCTCCTCTTGTTTACTTTTAGTGTGGCCCTGTTTGTCTGTGTGTGTGTGTGTGTGTGTGTGTGTGTGTGTGTGTGTGTGTGTGTGTGTGTGTGTGTGTGTGTGTGTGTGTGTGTGTGTGTATGTGTGTGTGTGTGTGTGTGTGTGTGTGTGTGTGTGTGTGTGTGTGTGTGTGTGTATGTGTGTGTGTGTGTGTGTGTGTGTATGTGTGTGTGTGTATGTGTGTGTGTGTGTGTGTGTGTGTGTGTGTGTGTGTGTGTGTGTGTGTGTGTGTATGTGTGTGTGTGTGTGTGTGTGTGTGTGTGTGTGTGTGTGTGTGTGTGTGTGTGTATGTGTGTGTGTGTGTGTGTGTGTGTGTGTGTGTGTGTGTGTGTGTGTGTGTGTGTGTGTGTGTGTGTATATGTGTGTATGTGTGTGTGTGTGTGTGTGTGTGTGTGTGTGTGTGTGTGTGTGTGTGTGTGTGTGTGTGTGTGTGTTTATACTAACTTGTACTCACCTAGTTGTGCTTGCGGGGGTTGAGCTCTGGCTCTTTGGTCCCGCCTCTCAACTGTCAATCAACTGGTGTACAGATTCCTGAGCCTACTGGGCTCTATCATATCTACATTATAAACTGTGTATGGAGTCAGCCTCCACCACATCACTACCTAATGCATTCCATCTGTTAACTGCTCTGACACTGAAAAAGTTCTTTCTGACGTCTCTGTGGCTCATTTGAGTACTCAGTTTCCACTTGTGTCCCCTTGTTCGCATACCACCCGTGTTAAACAGTTTACCTTTATCTAGCCTGTCAATTCTTCTGAGAATTTTGTAGGTAGTGATCATGTCTCCCCTTACTCTTCTGTCTTCCAGTGTTGTGTAGACTAATTTTGGATGCTCCCCTGTTGCTTACATCTCCGATTAAACCATGGGTTTCTCACCTGCAATTAATTTTTTACCTTTTGGGCCGGGATAAACTTTTCTGCTGCCTCCTTACACTTCTGTGTGATGTATTCCATCATGTCTTGGGCCGTCTTTCCCCTTAACTCTGTTTCCAATAGGAATTTTCTCATCTCCTCATAGTTTCCCTTACGGAATGCCAGCCTTTTGCTTTCAGTTCCCTTTCTCGAGTACTTTAACCCTTCTTCGTCGAGAAACTTATGTCAGTACACTGTGATCGCTCATTCTTACTGGGGCCTCGAAGTCAAATTCCCCTTTGTCAGAGGCATTCAGAGTGAAGACTAGGTCGAGTCTCGCTGGTTCATCGTTTCCCCTCACCCTTGTAAAGGGAAACTCACCTCTGACATGTTGGCTTAAAATGTTTCTTGCTGCCATCTCCAGGAGTTTAGCTCTCCAGGGTGTGTGTGTGTCTGTGTCAGTCTGCTTGTCTGTCCTATAATCTTCTGATTTTTGTGTTGTTTTTACCCATATTGGTAACGGGGCCAAGTGGCCCCAGTTATCACACCCAGCAGATAACCTCGGAGTCCACACACCATATTTAACTGCTACTGACCCTGTGTCTCCCGCTCTCACTCATGCCCCAGTTTATCTCCGGACCATTCTGTTATGCACTTCCTCAGATCTTCTCCTTCCCATAAACCTACCTTTCCAAATTTCCCTGTTCCATCCCTTCCCTCCTCCGTGCCTCCCCTCTCACCCTGCTTCACCCTGGCCACGTGTATAAGTGTGAGCGAGTGTGTTTGACATGAGGAGATTGGCTGTGTTGATAGGAAGCGTCTTGTCAACGGTGGGACACGGGCGCTACAACACGACCCGCTGACACGGGCGCTACAACACGACCCGCTGACACGGGCGCTACAACACGACCCGCTGACACGGACGCTACAACACGACCCGCTGACACGGGCGCTACAACACGACCCGCTGACACGGACGCTACAACACGACCCGCTGACACGGGCGCGAGAGAGAGAGAGAGAGAGAGAGAGAGAGAGAGAGAGAGAGAGAGAGAGAGAGAGAGAGAGAGAGAGAGAGAGAGAGAGAGAGAGAGAGAGAGAGAGAGAGAGAGAGAGAGAGAGAGAGAGAGAGAGAGAGAGAGAGAGAGAGAGAGAGAGAGAGAGAGAGAGAGAGAGAGAGAGAGAGAGAGAGAGAGAGAGAGAGAGAGAGAGAGAGAGAGAGAGAGAGAGAGAGAGAGAGAGAGAGAGAGAGAGAGAGAGAGAGAGAGAGAGAGAGAGAGAGAGAGAGAGAGAGAGAGAGAGAGAGAGAGAGAGAGAGAGAGAGAGAGAGAGAGAGAGAGAGAGAGAGAGAGAGAGAGAGAGAGAGAGAGAGAGAGAGAGAGAGAGAGAGAGAGAGAGAGAGAGAGAGAGAGAGAGAGAGAGAGAGAGAGAGAGAGAGAGAGAGAGAGAGAGGAGAGAGAGAGAGAGAGAGAGAGAGAGAGAGAGAGAGAGAGAGAGAGAGAGAGAGAGAGAGAGAGAGAGAGAGAGAGAGAGAGAGAGAGAGGAGAGAGAGAGAGAGAGAGAGAGAGAGAGAGAGAGAGAGAGAGAGAGAGAGAGAGAGAGAGAGAGAGAGAGAGAGAGAGAGAGAGAGAGAGAGAGAGAGAGAGAGAGAGAGAGAGAGAGAGAGAGAGAGAGAGAGAGAGAGAGAGAGAGAGAGAGAGAGAGAGAGAGAGAGAGAGAGAGAGAGAGAGAGAGAGAGAGAGAGAGAGAGAGAGAGAGAGAGAGAGAGAGAGAGAGAGAGAGAGAGAGAGAGAGAGAGAGAGAGAGAGAGAGAGAGAGAGAGAGAGAGAGAGAGAGAGAGAGAGAGAGAGAGAGAGAGAGAGAGAGAGAGAGAGAGAGAGAGAGAGAGAGAGAGGAGAGAGAGAGAGAGAGAGAGAGAGAGAGAGAGAGAGAGAGAGAGAGAGAGGAGAGAGAGAGAGAGAGAGAGAGAGAGAGAGAGAGGAGAGAGAGAGAGAGGAGAGAGAGAGAGAGAGAGAGAGAGAGAGAGAGAGAGAGAGAGAGAGAGAGAGAGAGAGAGAGAGAGAGAGAGAGAGAGAGAGAGAGAGAGGAGAGAGAGAGAGAGAGAGAGAGAGAGAGAGAGAGAGAGAGAGAGAGAGAGAGAGAGAGAGAGAGAGAGAGAGAGAGAGAGAGAGAGAGAGAGAGAGAGAGAGAGAGAGAGAGAGAGAGAGAGAGAGAGAGAGAGAGAGAGAGAGAGAGAGAGAGAGAGAGAGAGAGAGAGAGAGAGAGAGAGAGAGAGAGAGAGAGAGAGAGAGAGAGAGAGAGAGAGAGAGAGAGAGAGAGAGAGAGAGAGAGAGAGAGAGAGAGAGAGAGAGAGAGGGGGGGGGGTGGAGTGCGACACAGAAAAGAGCATGACGGTGTCTGCGTCCATCAACATGCAATATTCAGGAGCCGGGCCCCAGGAGCTAACACCCATCCGCCGACCTTCCGCAGCTCTACCTTTACCCTCACTCCTACCTTACCCATCTCGACTCTATCAACACCTGTTTACCCGTCCACACATGCTGGAATACCAGCAGCTGCACCGCGTCGAATGAGTCCTGTCACAGGTCCTGTGTAGTGTAGGGGAGGGTAGCCAGGCAGTGGTCCTGTGTAGTGTAGGGAGGGTAGCCAGTCAATGGTCCTGTGTAGTGTAGGGGAGGGTAGCCAGGCAGTGGTCCTGTGTAGTGTAGGGAGGGTAGCCAGTCAATGGTCCTGTGTAGTGTAGGGGAGGGTAGCCAGTCAATGGTCCTGTGTAGTGTAGGGGAGGGTAGCCAGGGAGTGGTCCTGTGTAGTGTAGGGAGGGTAGCCAGGCAGTGGTCCTGTGTAGTGTAGGGAGGGTAGCCAGTCAATGGTCCTGTGTAGTGTAGGGGAGGGTAGCCAGGCAGTGGTCCTGTGTAGTGTAGGGAGGGTAGCCAGGCAGTGGTCCTGTGTAGTGTAGGGGAGGGTAGCCAGGCAGTGGTCCTGTGTAGTGTAGGGAGGGTAGCCTATCCGTGGTCCTGAGAAACAAGATGTATATATATAATATTATACTTGAGTGTTATTTGGCGGGTCCCTTAAGGTGATTGCGCACATTTGAAGTTTTAAATGCTGTCATTTGATATGGTAATTTCAACCTAAGGGAAAACGGAGATTTTTTTTTACATTTTACCAAAACTAATTTGAATTTACCCAAATTGTCGTTGGCTATAGTCACATGTGGCAAGTTAGTGAGGCTGAGCCGCTACAGGAATATTAGTCTTGCAAACTGTGAGACAAATCACTAAATTATACACTTGTAAACTTCATTATTGCATGGGGAAACTGTCAAAGATTTTAGATCTTCTGGCCTCTTGTATAGTCACCTGTGTAACTACCTCACTGTATCCGGTATATTGGAAGACATCCTAACTATTTATCATAAATGTGCTGGTCCATTATAAAGAATGAATAATGATAAATTCATTCGTTATTAACTTTTGTTTAAGCTGGATCTGACGAGTCCAGCCCAACCTTGTGTCGTAGTTAACAATAGAAAGTTTATATATTCTCATTTATTAATTTGTAAATTGAACTTTTAAATTAACCTTTGTCTTGTGTCAGTGAATACGAGCAGCACCTCACTCTAATACACCTAACTGAATTACTCAGATTAGAGAAAATGTTAAATTTATTTTGTCAATAAAGAAGAATAAGCATCGTCTAATAAAAGTTCCATCAAATCATTTTAAAGGACAGACTTCAACAAGAGACACAACCGCAAATATTCGACGTTCCAAACGTCTAAGAAGTACCACGAAGATGACGCAAGTTGAGTCTAGATATTCAGAGAGGGAAACTGGGCGCCTTCTAAAGTGACCGGCCGGCGTCCTCCTCGCCGCCGCTGCCCGCAAGTTGTCCCGCTCTATAATTTCCCAGCGTTCTCGGACCTCTATATAGCCTTGAGATGACTTTATCATTTCTGGTTTGTTTTGATGTGTCCTGGACAGCCCGGTAAGATAAGCCCGGCGAGGAGGCGGCCATCACCGACTGAAAGACCGCCGCCTGATAAATAAGTCACGCCTGAGTTAAACCAGACTGCGGGGGGAAAAAAAGGACCAGATAGGCGGTACTTATTTTCCAGCAATGGCGGGCGCGCTTCTTGGTATTTCGTTTTATTTTTTTTAATTCATTTGTGTTCAGTACAATGTTTGCAGTGCAACTTTGGCGTCGAAATTATAATTTATCATCACTTAGTTACTCAAAATAGTATTATAGCTGAGGAGCAGTGGATAATACGAACCTGTAGATGCGGCGGGCGATTGACGGCTGTTATAGTCACTATATCCATAATGTCTCTACGATCATGCCAAGCTTTGTATAAATAATACAGTGAATATTAACTTTAATTAACAAGAGGGAAATACACTCGCGAATGGATTGTACTTCTTCGTACAACACATACACACAGACGATTCCCGGCGCCGGCCAGAAAAAAAAAATGGGCAGAGTTTCTTTCACCCTGATGCACCTGTTACCTAGCAGTGAATAGGTACCTGGGAGTTAGAAAGCTGCTACGGGATGCTTTCTGTGTGTGTGTGTGTGTGTGTGTGTGTGTGTGTGTGTGTGTGTGTGTGTGTGTGTGTGTGTGTGTGTGTGTGTGTGTGTGTGTGTGTGCGTGTGTGTGTGTGTGTGTGTGTGTACTCACCTAGTTTACTCACCTAGTTTTGTTTGCGGGGGTTGAGCTCTAGCTCTTTGGTCCCGCCTCTCAACCGTCAATCAACAGGTGTACAGATTCCTGAGCCTATCGGGCTCTGTCATATCTACACTTGAAACTGTGTATGGAGTGAGCCTCCACCACATCACCCCCTAATGCATTCCATTTGTCAACCACTCTGACACTAAAAAAGTTCTTTCTAATATCTCTGTGGCTCATTTGGGCACTCAGTTTCCACCTGTGTCCCCTTGTGCGTGTTCCCCTTGTGTTAAATAGACTGTCTTTATCTACCCTATCAATCCCCTTCAGAATCTTGAATGTGGTGATCATGTCCCCCCTAACTCTTCTGTCTTCCAGCGAAGTGAGGTTTAATTCCCGTAGTCTCTCCTCGTAGCTCATACCTCTCAGCTCGGGTACTAGTCTGGTGGCAAACCTTTGAACCTTTTCCAGTTTAGTCTTATCCTTGACTAGATATGGACTCCATGCTGGGGCTGCATACTCCAGGATTGGCCTGACATATGTGGTATACAAAGTTCTGAATGATTCTTTACACAAGTTTCTGAATGCCGTTCGTATGTTGGCCAGCCTGGCATATGCCGCTGATGTTATCCGCTTGATATGTGCTGCAGGAGACAGGTCTGGCGTGATATCAACCCCCAAGTCTTTTTCCTTCTCTGACTCCTGAAGAATTTTCTCTCCCAGATGATACCTTGTATCTGGCCTCCTGCTCCCTACACCTATCTTCATTACATTACATTTGGTTGGGTTAAACTCTAACAACCATTTGTTCGACCATTCCTTCAGCTTGTCTAGGTCTTCTTGAAGCCTCAAACAGTCCTCTTCTGTTTTAATCCTTCTCATAATTTTAGCATCGTCCGCAAACATTGAGAGAAATGAATCGATACCCTCCGGTATCGATTGTGTGTGTGTGTGTGTGTGTGTGTGTGTGTGTGTGTGTGTGTGTGTGTGTGCGTGTGTGCGTGTGTGTGTGTGGAAAAAAATGATTTTCCCCAATATATTTGACAGTACGGTTCAATACTAAGTGAAAATAAGTACAATTCCAGACTGCTATGAATAGTACATAATTGCACTTATTTGTTCTGTTACATTTACCTCCCCTTACCTTTAAATGCTGTTACATTTACCTCGGGAGACTAGTGGACCAAACTCTCACAAGTCAAGCCTGGCCTCGGGCAGGGCTTGGGGAGTAGAAGAACTCCCCAGAACCCCATCAACCAGGTATCCCCATTTGTGGAGGACGGGCTGCTTGTCAGCGACTCTTGGCGCCAACAGTTACCACTGAGAGTTCACCGTACGACTTAAAATGGCAACATTTCGGATACTTTCAAATCTGTAACAAGTCGGAGTTTTGTGATGCCTTTCCAGGGAGGTAGATTTAGGGAGATAGTTCCAGGAAGTAGTTCCAGGAAGTAGTTCCATGAAGGTAGTTCCACGGAGGTAGTTACAGGGAGGTAGTTCCAGGAAAGTAGTTCCAGGAGGTAGTTTCAGGGAGGTAGATACATGGAGGTAGTTCCAGAGAGGTAGTAGAGGTAGTTTCTTTGATAATAATTAGATTTATACAAATTAAATCATAAGTTGCAGTCTTTTTTTAAGTGTAGACGGAAACTGTGGACGTTTTGTCCGGATCATTGATCATATTTTCCACGTTAAATGGTCAATACTTAATATGAACAACGTGCAACTAATGTCTTAGTTGCATGTCTATTGAAGACGTGCTCTTATTTTCATTTCAATAGATGTTACTTCATCAACGTTACTCTAGATAACCAAGTTATCATACCACATTCAACAGTTTTCTTGAGGCATCAGTGGAAACCAACATGAGAGCGGGTTCTAGTCAAATGAGAACTTAGTTCTGAGAAAGGTTTAATGGGTGGAGGAAGGCAGATGGAGGAAGGCAGGTGGAGGACGGCAGGTGGAGGAAGGCAGGTGGAGGACGGCAGGTGGAGGAAGGCAGGTGGAGGAAGGAAGGTACAGGAAGGCAGGTACAGGAAGGCAGGTACAGGAAGGCAGGTGCAGGAAGGCAGGTACAGGAAGGCAGGTGGAGGAAGGCAGGTACAGGAAGGCAGGTGGAGGAGGGCAGGTGGAGGTGCTGGGACTCAGTGTTCTGGGTGTCCCATCACGCGTCGGGTCAGCTTTTTCTCCCTCTGGCGATGGTGGGGCGCACTCATCTCTGGAGCAGGAGGTGAAGGGCGCGGCCCTCCGCCAGGCGGTGCTGCTCTCGCCTCGTTATCTACCTTGTTGACGAGGTGCTCCTTGATGCTCATTCTGGAGGAGAAGAGAGAGAGAGAGAGAGAGAGAGAGAGAGAGAGAGAGAGAGAGAGAGAGAGAGAGAGAGAGAGAGAGAGAGAGAGAGAGAGAGAGAGAGAGAGAGAGAGAGAGAGAGAGAGAGAGAGAGAGCACAGGCTGCATGTTACACGAAGGAGGGCCTGTGGAGAAGTGGAGGGAGCACGGGAGGCAGGTGAGAGGAAGGTAGGGAGGTAAGGAGGTAGGCAGACGAGTATGAAGGGACAGACAGAGGCAGGGAGTGTGGGATGAAATTAGAAAAAGGAATGTCTGAGGATAGGAAGAGACTCTTATGAGAGAAAAACACCCTCAAAAGTTGTAAACAAAAAAACCTAAACCAGCCCCTGAGGCTAGGCACAATAGCTGAGACTCTGGGAGTGAGCAAGATGTCTTGAGAGGGGCAAGAACACACCAGGAAGGAAAAAAAGGAAAAAAAGATTTAGCTTCGCTTCCCAGTAAAAATAAAAGTCTGTTTACAAACAGATCTTTTATTCAAGTCGACGTGAGTGAGTAAAGCAGGAGAGGCGTGTTAATTTGTTGAATTAGTCTTTTGCGCTAACTCACTGATTTGATTATGGTGCTGTTTCTTGGCTCTTAGAAACTAATTGATTGCCTTATTCAGTGTAGTTAATATTCTTATGCCAGTTACAACCGTGCTAGCCTGCTTGTTGGGTGGTGAAGGTTGCTACACTTGCCTGTTGGGTGGTGAAGGTTGGCTACACCTGCTTGTTGGGTGGTGAAGGTTGGCTACACCTGCCTGTTGGGTGGTGAAGGTTGGCTACACCTGCTTGTTGGGTGGTGAAGGTTGGCTACACCTGCCTGTTGGGTGGTGAAGGTTAGCTACACCTGCCTGTTGGGTGGTGAAGGTTGGCTACACTTGCCTGTTGGGTGGTGAAGGTTGGCTACACCTGCTTGTTGGGTGGTGAAGGTTGCTACACTTGCCTGTTGGGTGGTGAAGGTTGGCTACACCTGCTTGTTGGGTGGTGAAGGTTGGCTACACCTGCCTGTTGGGTGGTGAAGGTTGGCTACACCTGCCTGTTGGGTGGTGAAGGTTGGCTACACCTGCCTGTTGGGTGGGGAAGGTTAGCTACACCTGCCTGTTGGGTGGTGAAGGTTGGCTACACCTGCCTGTTGGGTGGTGAAGGTTGGCTACACCTGCCTGTTGGGTGGGGAAGGATAGCTACACCTGCCTGTTGGGTGGTGAAGGTTAGCTACACCTGCCTGTTGGGTGGTGAAGGTTGGCTACACCTGCCTGTTGGGTGGTGAAGGTTAGCTACACCTGCCTGTTGGGTGGTGAAGGTTGGCTACACCTGCCTGTTGGGTGGTGAAGGTTGGCTACACCTGCCTGTTGGGTGGTGAAGGTTAGCTACACCTGCCTGTTGGGTGGTGAAGGTTGGCTACACCTGCCTGTTGGGTGGTGAAGGTTGGCTACACCTGCCTGTTGGGTGGTGAAGGTTGGCTACACCTGCCTGTTGGGTGGTGAAGGTTGGCTACACCTGCCTGTTGGGTGGGGAAGGTTGGCTACACCTGCCTGTTGGGTGGTGAAGGTTGGCTACACCTGCCTGTTGGGTGGTGAAGGTTGGCTACACCTGCCTGTTGGGTGGTGAAGGTTGGCTACACCTGCCTGTTGGGTGGTGGAGGTTGGCTGCACCTGCCTGTCGGGTGGTGGAGGTTGGCTACACCTGCCTGTTGGGTGGTGGAGGTTGGCTACACCTGCCTGTTGGGTGGTGAAGGTTGGCTACACCTGCCTGTTGGGTGGTCAAGGTTGGTTATACCAGCGACGGGCCATAAAAGTTGTCTAGACCTTTATGTGACTGAGGATAAAAATGAAGAAAAATCTTCCGTTCAGAACGCTTACACAAACTTTCTTAGTTTTATCTTTTATAACACTCTTTGGCGTGGGTCACTGTGAGTGAGTGAGTGAGTGAGTGAGTGAGTGAGTGAGTGAGTGAGTGAGTGAGTGAGTGAGTGAGTGAGTGAGTGAGTGAGTGAGAGGGAAGGCGGTTGTCGCGGGAGACTTGGGGAACTCCCTTTGGTCAATCAGACGCTCACAGGAAGACACCCGCGGTAACCAGATCTCACCTGAGCGGCACACACCAGTTAGTTCAGCACTCTGAGGCCCCAAGGGTGCACCTCAGGGGGGTAGTGAGGGGCCCTAGTGAGGCAGGTGAGGGATACTGAGGGTGCGGTGCCACACTGGGGCAGCCAGCCACACAGCACCATCAACACCAGCACCAGTAACAGCAGCACCACCAGCACCAGTAACAGCAGCACCAGCAGCACCACCAGCATTAACAGCAGCAGCACCACGAGCACCACCACCAGCAGCACCACCAACAGCACCACCACCAGCACCACCAGCAGCAACAGCACCACCACCAGCACCACCAGCACTACCAGCAGACCTCACCCCAAATCAACACTTGGGACAATACCAATTACATTCCTTGTGGTTCCCCATCTTACAGCATGATAAAAAAATATACTATTCCATTTTCTGGTAGAGAAAAATGCAAATCCAATACACAAAATCAGTAAAAAAAATGGGAAAAAAATGTTTCCTGGCTTATTGGAGAAATGTTTGGCGAGGAGTAAGGCCCGAGTCTCCCGAGCCCTCCAGACCCGCCATCACCCTCCCGCCAGAACACATCCGGATGCAAAACAGAAGAACATTGCCCTTCGTACCACACCTTCTGCCTTAACCAGGCCTCTCTCACCTCTCATTTCTGGCCTCGCTCTCCCTCATCTTTCTCTCTCTCTCTCTCTCTCTCTCTCTCTCTCTCTCTCTCTCTCTCTCTCTCTCTCTCTCTCTCTCTCTCTCTCTCTCTCTCTCTCTCTCTTTCTATGCCAACTTTCTTTCTCTTTTGCAATTTATTTTCGGTTTTGTTAGCGTGTTTGTTTTGCAGCTGTAGCTGGATAATCTATTATTTTTTTTTAAGTGTGTGTGTGTGTGTGTGCTCACCTACATGTGCTTGTAGCCCAGCCTCCCAAACATTCCTACATTAATGCAATGATTCATTTATCACGCTCTTATCATATTTATATTTGAAGCTTTGAATCGAATAAGCTTCAACGACTTCTACGTCGAACCTGTTCCACTTATTAACACCTCTAACACAGAACACCTTTAACACAGAAGAGCTCTAACACAGAAGAGCTCTAACACAGAACAGCTCTAACACAGAAGAGCTCTAACACAGAACAGCTCTAACACAGAGGCAAATAATTAAGGATCGGTGCTCAGCTAACTCTATCCGGGCTTCACCTCGACTGAAATCGCTCACCAAAACAGGATTAGTACAAAGGGAAGGATGGATGAGCGGTGTGGAGCTGGGCGAGGCAGGGATAGTTGGAGTGTGCCTGGGCGAGGCAGGGACGGGTGGGACAGGGGCTGGGCGAGGCAGGAAAAGGGTGGAGTGGAGCTGGACGGAGGCAGGAATGGGAGGATTGGGCTTGGGCGAGGCAGGAAAAGGGTGGAGTGGGGCTGTGGGAGGCGGGGAGGGGCGGCGTTGGACAGGAAATATGAAATAATGGGCCTCGTACTCAGTGGTTCACTTGGCCATCAAGATATTGTTGCGGCGCCTGTGTGTCCCAGAGGAGGCGGAGGCCGTCCGCAACCATTCTCGTCGCTCTACCTTCCTCTTCCCTGGTCCGTTTGGTCTTCCTGCCCTGTTGGTCCTTCTGCTAAACTGGTCCTCTTGCCCTATTGGCTCCCTTGGTCTTCCCTCACTCATACCTTTCTGGCCTGTCCAGATGCACTCTTGGTATTCCTTTTGTGCCGTCAATTTTTGGTCTTATTGTTCTGCTGTTCTTCTGGTCCTCGTATCCTGTTATATTTGCTGGCCTGGTTCGTCATAGTCTGTGGTGCACCTGGTCAATGAGGCCACTCAGGCCTCGTGGTCACTGGCCTCCGCCAGCCCGTCTGGTTCTTCATACTGGTCCTCCTGTCCTCCTAGGTCTGACCACCTCTATACAAAGAGCGAAAAATATAATATGATTGTGTCAGTGAAATTAGGCAGTTAGTGCTGATGGACAGACACACGACCACTAGCAGTTACAGTGCGGAAAGTGAGACTGTTGTTGCTGTTTTAGATTCAGCTCCTCGCAAGAAAAAGTTCCAAGCAGCACGGGGTGTGGTGAGCGCGTAGTGGACTTACCTGCCACAGGAGATGTGCTTATTCAGCGAGACTGATTAAGACAGTATTATATAAACTCCAGCTGGTGAGGTGAGGTGTACATCGAAGAACAAATGTGAGGACACACTCGTTACGGCTATCTGGTTGGTAGTTTAGTTGCTCTGTGTAGTCTAAGGTACATTGCTTCCGGGGAAGATGTTTCTGTGAGTTACTGTACGTCTAACACACAGTAAATCTCCTAATGTTAAATCTTGGCGCTACAGACAATGGTGAGGTTTGTCTAATTGTGTATTTCCATGTTATTAAGGTTACCATAGTCTTTGGCTGTGATGTATAGAGTTGTGGCGTCAATAAATGCTTGGTCGTGGTAATCTGAATAGTTTGGGTGTAACATTTACCTACAACGGGAAGAGAATAGATCCTGGACTGTAGCCCTGGTTGACTCCTGTGTTCAGAGTTCAGATCGATTTACTGTTGGATTACAACGCGTCTTCTGTATTGTATCAAACCAGTTCAGGATGCAGTTCTAATTTGAAATTTATTAAGCTTAAATTTAGTGTTCTTTGATAAATATATTAAACTTACTATGTAGTACTGTATAACTAATATATCAAGCTTACACTGTGGTATTACTGAAGTAATTTATTAAACTTAAATTATAGTATTGCATGACTAATGTATTAAGCTTACATTGAAGTATTGCATGGCTAATGTATTAAGCTTACATTGACGTATTGCATGACTGTAGTATTAAGCTTATATTGCAGTATAGCATGACTGATGCATTTAGCATATATTGTTGTGCTGCATAAGTGACGCAGTCAAATTCTAAACTCAGGTCAAGACAGACAGGGAGAGGGATAACGTTGTGGTCAGAACACATTGACAACAGCTTGAGGATGTGGTCAATATTGTGTCAGCTTTCCCCCTATTGTCGAGAGTCGTGTTGGTCACGTGACCGAAACTTGGGCGTATCTAAGTGATCAAAAAGCCTATTGTTGACAACTTTCTCTCATACATTACTTTTCTTCGATAGAATAGTCTCCGGTCGATATGTCGTTATTAACAGTTTTCTTTTATTAATTGCAGGACTGATATTTTGAAAAATTTGTGTAAATTACAAACATATTGCAGAGAAAATCTAGTATATAGTTAAGTCATATAATATTTGATTTGATAATTTTTAAAAGTATGTAAGACTTGGAATTTTAAAGACATGACATCGCAAGTGATGTCCTCTAGTGAGTAGGAGGTGAAGTGAATGTCTTACAGCGTGAGTGTGGGTGTTGGGGGTGTTTGGTGTGGGTGATGGGGGGAAGGGAAGTTGGAGTTGAAGGTGTTTCGTATTTGTGATGGTCGGGGGCGGGGGGGGGGGGGGGGAAGTAACATGGGTGTTGACTGTCATTGGTGTTTTTGCTGGGTGGGGGTGGGGTGGGGGGTGGAGGGGCAGATAGGTGTGTGTTGGTGGTGTTGCGTGTTTGTGATGTGGTCAAGGTGTGTGTTGGGGGTGTTTGGTGTGGGTGATGGGTGTGTGTTGGGGGTGTTTGGTGTGGGTGATGGGTGTGTGTTGGGGGTGTTTGGTGTGGGTGATGGTAGAGGTGGGTATAACATTACCTAGAGCATACCCGGAGAGGGTTTCAGAAGTTCGTCTACTCCGCGAGCGGAGCCTGGGGCCAGGCTTGTCACCTGAGTAATCAGTCTGCCTCACCTTCCCTCGGAGAGAGAGAGAGAGAGAGAGAGAGAGAGAGAGAGAGAGAGAGAGAGAGAGAGAGAGAGAGAGAGAGAGAGAGAGAGAGAGAGAGAGAGAGAGAGAGAGAGAGGGAGGGAGAGAGAGAGAGAGAGAGAGAGAGAGAGAGAGAGAGAGAGAGAGAGAGAGAGAGAGAGAGAGAGAGAGAGAGAGAGAGAGAGAGAGAGAGAGAGACAGAGACAGAGAGAGAGAGACAGAGAGAGAGAGAGAGAGGAGAGCTACAGGAAAAGCAACATTACCAGCTGCTGATACTCTCCCTCAGCTAATTCATGAACCAATAAAAATGTTCGTCTCGATTTACGTAAAGCTTAAAAGACGTCGATTCATTCCTCAGCGTTCTCACATGCGTCATTCCTCAGCGTCCTCAGATGCATTGTTCCTCAGCGTCCTCACATGCGTCATCCCTCAGCGTCCTGACGTGCGTCATTCCTCAGCGTCCTCACATACGTCATTCCTCAGCGTCCTGACGTGCGTCGTTCCTCAGCGTCTTCACATGCGTCATCCCTCAGCGTCCATTCCACCCCCCTCCAGTTATCAAAATAATCTCCCCCTTATCTATCACCCTTCCGAGACACTCCACATCAACTACAGCAGTCCACCCTGACCCAGTTGAACAGTTCCTGACACTTCAACTTTCTAAACAACCTCCGTGAGAACCCTCTACCGTCTCCTCCCTACCACACACCTGACTACCAGACGTATACACACACACCTGGCCCCAGCACCCATAAGGGCAACACCCCCTGGAGGCTCGCCCGACTAACGATCTCGCTACTCGTTGTCGACTTCAATTGCTTCTTCCATCATTATCGCCCGTTTTCGGTGGCGCTAGAACCGGAGAAACAATTATAGAAAATGGGTTAGAAGTGTAAGTTTATACTCCCTAGTGGTCGGACTGTTATGGTGGTCGTGCGCGCGCACACGCGCACACACAAACACACACACACACACACACACACACACACACACACACACACACACACACACACACACACACACACACACACACACACACACACACACACAAACATGTACACACGCACACACAAACACTTACACACGATTTTCCGAAAAGGTGTTTTTTTTCTTTCCTTTTGTTCTCTGCGGCACTTCTGTGCAACAGTAACTCCCCAGGAAAGCTGCACCTCTGCCGTGTGCGTGTCTGTGTACTCAACTATGTGTGCCTCTAGGGGTAATCTTTGCCTCCTGGGCTCCATCTTGGCCTCGTCCAAGAGCTCTCCAGCCTATGTCATTCCCCTTCCTCAGACGTTTCACAGTGAAGAAGTGCTTTCTTGCCTGCACTCTACTTGCCAGTTGACATGTTCTCTCTACCGGTATTTGTTCTTCTAAACAGTTACCGCAGCAACAGTGACAACAGAAGCAACGGTAACAAATGTGACAGTGGTGTAAAAAGGGTAGCATCATTACGGAAGCAAATTTAGTAGAATTGGTCGTACGCGCAGTAGAAATAACCTTGTTATATAGGAGCATTAGTAGTGGTAGTAGTGGTAGTATTGGTAGTAGTGGTAGTAGTGGTAGTAGTGGTAGTAGTGGTAGTAGTGGTAGTAGTGATAGTAGTAGCAATAGTCGATGGTAGAAGCAGCAAAAAATATTATTTCAAGCAATAATAGTAGAAATTACAGAGGTAATACTACTAGGAGTTTTACTACTGATGGTAAAACAGTAGTAGTAGTAGTAGTAGTAATAGTAGAAATAGTAGTAGTAAAAGTAGTAGAAGTAGTAGTAGAAGTAACAGTAGTAGTAGTAGAAGTAGTAGTAGTAATAGTAGGAAAAGTGGGAGTAAAAATCTTTGTTGTATTAAAGATAATACGATATAATTACTCTTACTTTTTTTTATTAGTACATGAGGTACATCAGCATTAGTGCAGCTACCCTAGACTATATGAAGTGGAGTACAGTGTGTCAAAAAAGCTAACTAGGTGATGCTATAAAATCCCCATCACACAGGATGGTTAGTCATACAGAGGCATGTGATAAGCGATCTGCACTGGCAGACTCCGGATGCATTTTGAGGATATCATCAACACAAGAGTGAATAAGGTAGCAGTGGTAATACAAGTCCCCATCTCGCAGGATGGTTAGTCATACAGGGTCATAAGTTTAGTAGCCGGCACTGGCAAATTTTGTTTACACTGTGAGGATATCTTCAACTCTTACAGAATGCTATGTGGCGTGAAACTCTACGGTGTCCGCTCGCACAGTTTCATTTACTAGGACGCTGTTTAATCACGATAATAAGTATGAATTGGAAGTTATAATGTTATTTACCATTAACATTATCATGTTATCTAGTATTAATCATACATATATATATATATATATATATATATATATATATATATATATATATATATATATATATAACCAACTGTATACTGCCGTTATGTAGATGACATATTCGTAATAGTAAAAGACTCAGATGAACTAATTGACCTAAAAAGACACCTAGAGAGAGAGTCAGTACTCCGATTTACACATGAAAATAGTGAAAATAACAGTCTGCCATTCTTGGATGTACTAATAACAAAAACAGGAACCTCTTTAAGCACCAACGTATATACCAAGCCCACCAACATAGGATTATGCCTGAACGGTAGAAGTGAGTGCCCCCAAAGATACAAAGCCAGTGTTCTCAATGCCTATATTCGTCGAGCGCTTACCCACTGCTCTGAATGGATCAACGTGAGTAGAGAGTTTGAAAGAGTAACTCAGGTATTGGTGAACAACGGATATAGCAACGCGGAAATAAACGCTGCTATAAGAAGACACTTGGACCGTTGGTATAATTCAGAACCTAGAACAGAAACCACAACACCCCCAATAAAATTATATTACAAATCAACCATGCACAGTGAACATATAAAAGAGGAAAGAATAATGAAAGATATAATCCGTAAAGGAGTAAAAAGCACTACTCCTAACCAAAACATAAACCTGATAATATTCTACAAAACCAAGAAGACTTCCGAACTCCTTATCAAAAACAGCCCGAAGCCGACGGAGAACCCTCTACAGCAGTCAAGCGTTGTATACATGTACACTTGCCCCCACGAAGGATGTAACCTTCAATGTAAGTACATAGGTATGACGTCGACCAAGCTGACGAGGCGTTTGACATGCCATCTTCAATCTGGTGCCCCTAGGAATCACATGAGACAAGCCCATGACATTACTCTAACAAGAGAAATGTTGAACAAGAAAACTTGCATAATAGACAAAACCCAAGATTCAAGAAGATTACAAATTCTTGAGGCAATTCACATAAGAATAGAGCGACCTACCATGAACACCCAAATCACGGAACTATTTACTCTACCCACCATGAGAGTAAGGACAAGACAAGAACATATCGATGCCAACACAGAAGACAATGTCCAACATAACAGGCCAATTACACTGGATTAATCTTTGTGTTTAGATAGGAGATGCCTCGTATGGGCCAATAAGCCTTCTGCAGCCCCTATGTTTATCCCTTATGTATCCCCTCATGTTTTCACCTTCATTGTATTATCACCTGACCTAATGCGGGTATAAAATCAACTAGTATTGTAAGATCTGTTCACTTGAGAATGAACCATGGAGGTTCGAAACGTCGTGCAAATTATACAAATAAGTGTAATACACTCAATAGTAAATCACTTCTTTTCTTCACCTTAAAAGTACGAAAATGAGTTTTGGAGAACTCCTATTTCAATTAAGCCCTGATGCTAAGAAAATAGTTAGAGGGATAGAAGCCCTAAACCAGAAAATAATAAATACAGAATATGCGGTCATATTCAATGAAACATGTTTGAAAGAAAACCTGCTGCCAGTATACACCAATATATATATATATATATATATATATATATATATATATATATATATATATATATATATATATATATATATATATATATATATATATATATATATATATATATATATATATAATCACGTGTTTATTTCCGTGATATACACACACACATACATATATATATATATATATATATATATATATATATATATATATATATATATATATATATATATATATATATATATATGTATATATATATATATATATATATATATATATATATATATATATATATATATATATATATATGTATATATATATTATAGAAGTCTTATTATAAAAGTTTTCTTAAAACTGTTTGTGGAAATGAGTAACCCCAACTCAAGAAAGTATTGTATTAATTAAGAAGACTCCCAGAGTTCAGTCAGTAGGTCAGAAACCCTCAGCAAACAGCCTCGAGAACCACAGCGCTAGCCCGCAGACCCTCAAGGTCATTGCCACCATAATTAGCGCATTATGCGTGATGGAAGGTAATGTCTCTTCGATCTGGTGACTGTTAATTCTGCGCTGTTATTAACCTTCGCTGCCTACCCTCTGTTGTTTATACAGCGGGTTGAGAATCTAACCAGAGGCGCGATTCTGGAGGAGCGAGGAAGTAGTGGAACAGTCCAGCGAGTAGAGGAATTTTGATTGAGAAACCATTGAGACTCTAATCCCAGTGTTGCGAGTGCCCCATCTTACTGAAAGTACACATGGGGACTTCAAGAGTTTCAAGCGGAGGTCCAGCACACGATTCAAGCACATGTAAATAATTTGTAGTCTTTGCTGTGTTCTATTCAAGATAAAGACTCCAGGAACACTGTTATGAGAGAGTGAGAGTGAGAGAGAGAGAGAAAAAACGTTTATCTCGCGACTGTCGTGTTCCTGTTCAGTAAATTCATGAGGATGTTCTGATCCTCACATACAGCTGTTGACTGTACCACTCAGCTAGAATGTCGCCTCGTCTCAAAAACGGCATTGCTAGATGAATGCTCTTCTTCGTCAGTACAGTTAAGAATGTCAACATCAAAGTTAGATCGTTGGGTTTTATCACTTGGTAGAAGATTTTGCATGGCTTTCAATTTGCATAGTGGGTATAGATTTAGTGTCTTGTGAACAGCTTTACGCAATATTGAATGTCATATTTGCGGTTCTCGCCTTGCTCGTTGAATGGGGGTATTTAGGACTTCGGATGAAAGCAACCGGAATCTTTGCAGCCAATCTCCAGACTTTGTCCTTCCAGCTCCTTTGAGATGCAACACATTGGCAGTTTCTTAAAGTTCTGTTAGCCATCATCCGAATGATTGCTTTTTTGGTATAATTTACAGATATTTTTACCCGAAAACGTCCCTACTTTAACTGGAGACTTAGTTTCCGGCAGGCACAGCGCATTCATTGTTCCCTCTTCCCTCTTGTCATTGTGGCCGTAGTGGGAAGCCTGGCCTAAAAAATATCTTATGTGGCGTTATTATTTCCGAAAATCGTTGTAAGATAGCTCCTTCTTTAGTGAGTTTACTGAGGGTCACCGTGAGATGAATAATTTCTGAAGACTGCGAACTACCATATTACCCCGTTTTCTGCAAACATGTTTTGCGTTGGCATCAACAAAAAGTGATTATTATAATATAAGCTACATAAGTTACACAAATAATAAACCATTATAAATATCATTGGCTTATTCATTATTTCATTCACAATATAATATTCAGCATGAAGAATGAACAAACATTACAGCACTCGAGCAGTCAACCGAAGTAGCAACTCACCAGTGAATGAGTTCTGTATCTACAGTGTCCAGTGAGTTACAAGTAGTACCACCTATCACAGAGATTTCATCCCAGCTTCTTCCTATGTCCTTCTCTCCTTACTGCACAAAGCCTCATCGATTTTCCGTAGCAAACGAACCTCAATTTATTCTCACAGCTTAAATTGACTCGCTGATGTTGCTGGGTGATATACACACGCCTTTACGATTTAGAGCCCACTACAGATCTGACTGGATACATTACCTTCAGTAAATAATACAGCCAGAGATGGAGAGGAAATGGAGGTTAAGTGGACTGTGGGTGTGGTTGGGGGCTGTGGGTGTGGTTGGGGGGCTGTGGGTGTGGTTGGGGGCTGTGGGTGTGGTTGGAGGACCGTAGTCTCTCACCACACTCCTAGAGAACATCAAGGATCACACACATACACCTCGGGCCTGCCTGCTGCTCCATTAGTGTCTGGGTCTCACCACCAATATCCTTCACCCTCCACGACACCTCATTAATATCGTGTCCTGCCTACCACCCCGCCCTCCCTACACGCCCGTCTCCACCCCCCACACGTCTGTATAAAACCCACGCCCCCACGCCCCCACTGGGCGCGGGGACACAACACCATACACGCCAACCATCCATCACACATGTCCTTCACTATCCTCTCCTTCTATTGCCTCTCAACCATACACCATTACTAAGATTATTTATTTCCTTCATTTCATTTCAATATTTGCTTCATATAATGAGCTAAACGTGTAATAATTGTTTATTTTGTATTGATAAATATATTGAATCTCACACCACTTTACACGTTTATTGTTTGGTACACTAAAATATATGCGGTTTACATCCATCACGATGAGTAGTCCCGTCACGCACCCTTCAGGTGGTTCAGTCTACAGTAGAGCAACTTTGGTAGAATAGTGCAGCTTTGGTAGAGTAGAACAACTTTGGTAGAGTAGAACAACTTTGGTAGAGTAGAGCAACTTTGGTAGAGTAGAGCAACTTTGGTAGAGTAGAACAACTTTGGTAGAGTAGAGCAACTTTGGTAGAGTAGAGCAACTTTGGTAGAGTAGAGCAACTTTGGTAGAGTAGTGCAACTTTGGTAGAGTAGAGCAACTTTGGTAGAGTAGAGCAACTTTGATAGAGTAGAGCAACTTTGGTAGAGAAGTGCAGCTTTGGTAGAGTAGAGCAACTTTGATAGAGTAGAGCAACTTTGGTAGAGAAGTGCAGCTTTGGTAGAGTAGAGCAACTTTGATAGAGTAGAGCAACTTTGGTAGAGTAGAGCAACTTTGGTAGAGTAGAGCAACTTTGGTAGAGTAGAGCAACTTTGGTAGAGTAGTGCAACTTTGGTAGAGTAGTGCAGCTTTGGTAGAGTAGAGCAACTTTGATAGAGTAGAGCAACTTTGGTAGAGTAGTGCAGCTTTGGTAGAGTAGAGCAACTTTGGTAGAGTAGAACAACTTTGGTAGAGTAGAGCAACTTTGGTAGAGTAGAGCAACTTTGGTAGAGTAGAACAACTTTGGTAGAGTAGAACAACTTTGGTAGAGTAGTGCAGCTTTGGTAGAGTAGAACAACTTTGGTAGAGTAGAGCAACTTTGGTAGAGTAGAACAACTTTGGTAGAGTAGAACAACTTTGGTAGAGTAGAACAACTTTGGTAGAGTAGAACAACTTTGGTAGAGTAGAACAACTTTGGTAGAGTAGAACAACTTTGGTAGAGTAGAACAACTTTGTAGCATTTATTTTATTCTATTAAATGTCGTTTTATTCGCTGTGTTTCTGTGTCCTTCTCTCTGTTATTTATTATTGGTGACTAGTGGCAGTGCTGCGTCTTAATATCCGACGTGCGTTGTGGGACGCATGTGAGGGTGACGCATGTGAGGGTGACGCATGTGAGGGGTGACGCATGTGAGGGGTGACGCATGTGAGAGATGACGCATGTGAGGGTGGGTGACTCAGTGGACCATCCACTGAGCCCTGGGAGAGTGACCTCTGTACTCTCCGTTTGAGATGTTGTAAACAACGTCCCGAGAACCAGCTGCGTGACTGAACTCATCTTCAGATTCCTCACTCTACCTCATAACTCTCCCAAGATTCAGTGAGAGTTATTAGACCTCTCAGAAGCTGCCGAAGTCCAGGTGCCGGTGAACGATACAGTGGGAACGAGCAACGCATGCACGAACGCACATATATACCAGCATCCACACACACACACACACACACACACACACACACACAGCCCAGTAGGCTCAGGAATTTGTACACCAGTTCATTGACAGTTGAGAGGCGGGATCAAAGAGCCAAAGCTCAACCCCCGCAAGCACAAATAGGTGAGTACAAATAGGTGAGTACACACACACACACACACACACACACACACACACACACACACACACACACACACACACACACACACACACACACACACACACACACACACACACAGTTACGGGGCCTCGCGGCTGAGTGGACAGCGCTTTGGGGTCGTAGTCCGAATGAGTTCGATTCCACACAAAGTTATTAAGCTTACCATCTCATTTTGAACATTACCCGGTATATATATATATATATATATATATATATATATATATATATATATATATATATATATATATATATATATATATATATATATATATATATATATTAGACGGACCAGAGAAGCATCTAGCCTCTATCCCTGGACAAACAAAAAGAAATGCTTTGATAAGTTAGGTAGGGTTAGGAAAGGTTAGATGAGCTAAGGATAGGTTAGGTTAGGTTCGATTAGCATAGGAAAAGTTAGGCTATGTACGATCATGTTTGGATAGATTTGGTAGATTTATACTGGGTTAGTTTGGGTTAGGATGGATTACGATAGGTTAGAATAGTTAAGATAGGGTTTGGATACGTTAGGATGGACTAGGTTAGGTAAGGATAGATTAGGATGGACTAGGTTAGGTAAGGATAGATTAAGGTAGGTTAGGATGGGATAGGGTAGGTAAGGATAGATAATGGTGAGGGTGTCTACACTGATCACACTGTGGTGTTAAGTGTTTACTGACTACATCGACGAACCACCAGATGGCAGCAAATGACTGAGGATAAAACGAACACTTATCCAAAAACGATTTGGTTCCCTAGGATAGGGAGGAAGGAGGGCAGGAGCTATCAGGGAAAAACACCAATCCATTACGACTACATAGCACTTGGAAGGAGTCAGGATAAGGATTTGGGATGGGACGGGGGCGGAGGGGGCTGGTGGGAAAGGAATGGTACCCAACCACTTGTACGGTCGGGGATTGAACCCCGACCTGCATGAAGCTCTACCGTCCAGAGAGAGAGCCTGAAAAACGGAAGCCGGACACAAAACTCAAAACGGTTGGTTCCCATGAATACCAAGAGTGCCATGGGCATCAGGGGGTGTCAGGAACACCAGATGAGCAGAACCTTGACCTCCAGGAGTGTCATCATATAAACAAATCCACAAGAGCCGTGACGAGGATTCGAACCTGCGTCCGGGAGCATCCCAGACACTGCCTTAATCGACTGAGCTACGACAGAATCCTCGTCACGGCCCTCGTGGATTTGTTCATTTGGTGCATCACGTTAGTGTGATGTGTGTGTGTAGTGGCATCATATAATTAGCCACCAGGAGACTTGAAGCGAGACTTACACTGAGGCGTGATGCAGCAACTGAGCACTACGAGACCTGATACGAGCTGCGTAACGAGACTGATAAAAGTTTCATCTCCTGCTCGTCATACCTGCTCCTTCCCTTCATCCATACAAACACGAGCGTTGCAGAGTTTCCGTCCTGCATAAAATATCTGGAGTCATGTTGCATGCACGCCTCATTCTCTCCTCCTGAATACAGAATTGAACTGAGTTACAATGAGCTATGGCCGTCTAAGGCGGCTGTCGACTGCACGGTGGAAGAGAAGTATTCTAGATTTGGCTACGATAGCTCTCGCTTGGCTACGATTAACTACGGTATACGAAAATCAACTTTTATAAAAAATACCCGAATGCTGTCGGATAAGTTGCTATGGATTACCCAAATTTGCAGGAGGGAACCGGCTGGGGTACAGGACGGACACAGGCTGATCGGGGAAGGCCCAAGCTAAATGGTTTAAGAAATATAGCCTGTAACTAAAACCCCTTGTGCAATTTTTCTTGAGGTCGGAAATGAAATCGGGGATATGTTGTCCGTAGAGTGTCGAAGTTACTCCTGCCGTTTACCAGCGCATTGACATAGCATATTTTATATATAAATGAAAATGTCTGACTGTTAGAGATTAGGGAAAAGGGGGGAAATGGGAATATGGGAGGGAAGAGGGGTGAGGGAAGAAAGGAGGAGCAGGGAAAAGGGGGACGGGAAATAAGGAAGGGGTAATGAACATCGGGAAGGCGGGCGACGCAGGGAGAAAGGGAAAGATGTGGGGGATGGAATGGGAGGCTGGAGGAAGAGACAGACTCTCCCGGG
The DNA here is from genome assembly GCF_040958095.1 of Procambarus clarkii. NCBI lineage: Eukaryota > Metazoa > Arthropoda > Malacostraca > Decapoda > Cambaridae > Procambarus > Procambarus clarkii. The sequence goes on from NC_091167.1 coordinate 40,700,743, forward strand.
CACCGCTGGGTACCTTTCCTATTACTCAAATACCTGAAAATCAAAGAACAAATAAACATGGAAAACATGAATATTTAGAATTTTAGTTGAAAAAAAACAGTATTAAGATGACAATCAAAATTTCAACAGGATATTGTTAATTAAAGCGGCATAGAGCTTCTTCTCCCATACAACACTGGCTTCGTGTGCTGTGTTGAAAATATCTGAAATGTCTGAAATTTGACTCCCGAGCGTGATTTTTGAGCCGAATTGTGGCTCTCTGCACCTACTTGCAGTTTCAAATTACGACTTTTTATACCGAAAATATGCCCATGCACTGGGCATATTTCAAAATGACGCTCAGGAGTCAAATTTCCAATATTTCAGATTTGTTATTTGCAACCCTCCCCCCCCCGTGCACTGTCGTAGTGAGTACAGTGATATGTTTTGTTTTCCTTTATATGATTGGTATGATATACTCATTTTTGTTAGTGTTGGTGTGGTCCTTATATCCTGGTGGCTGGTATATCCTGGTGGCTGGTATATCCTGGTGGCTGGTATATCCTGGTGGCTGGTATATCCTGGTGGCTGGTATATCCTGGTGGCTGGTATATCATGGTGGCTGGTATATCCTGGTGGCTGGTATATCCTGGTGGCTGGTATATCCTGGTGGTTGGTATAACCTGATGGCTGGTATATCCTGGTGGCTGGTATATCATGGTGGCTGGTATATCCTGGTGGCTGGTATATCCTGGTGGCTGGTATATCCTGGTGGTTGGTATAAACTGATGGCTGATATATCCGGGTGGCTGGTATATCCTGGTGGCTGGTATATCCGGGTGGCTGGTATATCCTGGTGGCTGGTATATCCTGGTGGCTGGTATATCCTGGTGGCTGGTATATCCTGGTGGCTGGTATATCCTGGTGGCTGGTATATCATGGTGGCTGGTATATCCTGGTGGCTGATATATCCTGGTGGCTGGTATATCCTGGTGGTTGGTATAACCTGATGGCTGGTATATCCTGGTGGCTGGTATATCATGGTGGCTGGTATATCCTGGTGGCTGGTATATCCTGGTGGCTGGTATATCCTGGTGGTTGGTATAAACTGATGGCTGATATATCCGGGTGGCTGGTATATCCTGGTGGCTGGTATATCCGGGTGGCTGGTATATCCTGGTGGCTGATATATCCTGGTGGCTGGTATATCCTGGTGGTTGGTATAACCTGATGGCTGGTATATCATGGTGGCTGGTATATCCTGGTGGCTGGTATATCCTGGTGGCTGGCATATCCTGGTGGCTGGTATATCATGGTGGCTGGTATATCCTAGTGGCTGGTATATCATGGTGGCTGGTATATTCTGGTGGCTGGTATATCCTGGTGGCTGGTATATCCTGGTGGCTGGTATATCATGGTGGCTGGTATATCCTGGTGGTTGGTATATCCTGGTGGCTGGTATATCCTGGTGGCTGGTATATCATGGTGGCTGGTATATCCAGGTGGCTGGTATATCCTGGTGGCTGGTATATCCTGGTGGTTGGTATAACCTGATGGCTGGTATATCCGGGTGGCTGGTATATCCTGGTGGCTGGTATATCCTGGTGGCTGGTATATCCGGGTGGCTGGTATATCCTGGTGGCTGGTATATCCTGGTGGCTGGTATATCCTGGTGGCTGGTATATCCTGGTGGCTGGTATATCCTGGTGGCTGGTATATCCTGGTGGCTAATATATCCTGGTGACTGGTATATATCCTGGTGGCTGGTATATCCGGGTGGCTGGTATATCCCGGTGGCTGGTATATCTTGGTGGCTGGTATATCCTGGTGGCTGGTATATCCTGGTGGCTGGTATATGCTGGTGGCTGGTATATCCTGGTGGCTGGTATATCCTGGTGGCTGGTATATCCTGGTGGCTGGTATATCCTGGTGGCTGGTATATCCTGGTGGCTGGTATGTCCCGGTGGCTGGTATATCCTGGTAGCTGGTATATCCTGGTGGCTGGTATATCCTGGTGGCTGGTATATCCTGGTGGCTGGTATATGCTGGTGGCTGGTATATCCTAGTGGTTGGTATATCCTGGTGGCTGGTATATCCTGGTGGCTGGTATATCATGGTGGCTGGTATATCCTGGTGGCTGGTATATCCTGGTGGCTGGTATATCCTGGTGGTTGGTATAACCTGATGGCTGGTATATCCGGGTGGCTGGTATATCCTGGTGGCTGGTATATCCTGGTGGCTGGTATATCCGGGTGGCTGGTATATCCTGGTGGCTGGTATATCCTGGTGGCTGGTATATCCTGGTGGCTGGTATATCCTGGTGGCTGGTATATCCTGGTGGCTGGTATATCCTGGTGGCTAATATATCCTGGTGACTGGTATATATCCTGGTGGCTGGTATATCCGGGTGGCTGGTATATCCTGGTGGCTGGTATATCCTGGTGGCTGGTATATCCTGGTGGCTGGTATATCCTGGTGGCTGCTATATCCGGATGGCTGGTATAACCTGGTGGCTGATATATCCTGGTGGCTGGTATATCCTGGTGGCTGGTATATCCTGGTGGCTGGTATATCTTGGTGGCTGGTATATCCTGGTGGCTGGTATATCCTGGTGGCTGGTATATCCTGGTGGCTGGTATATCCTGGTGACTTGTATATCCTGGTGGCTGGTATATCCTGGTGGCTGGTATATCCGGGTGGCTGATATATCCTGGTAGGTGGTATATCCCGGTGGTGAGCCTCACCCACTCACTGTGGTGAGTCCACCACAGCTCTCTGGTTCTCTGATGTGTGGTTGTTTCCTAGTTCTGTCTACAAAATTCTTTTGTGGTTCTGTCAACGTATCAGTTTTACGGATTAATAAAATTATATTTTATTGACTTTAAGGATGAATATTAATTCTTCAAATTGAGTTTTTGAATGGAATTTGTTCCTTATCTCCATCCCCCCACCCCTCAGCGTCGTGGGGATCTGTTACCTGTGTCACGATACCTGCAATAATGATCGAGTTCAGCAACACTTTGAACACGGTTCGTATCTGTCATCGCCTGTGGTGGGTATGTACGAAACGTCTGCCATCCTTTGGTCATCTATGCCAGCCCTCTGGGGAGGGCAGGTACCTTAGGTTTGCCATCTGCTGGGGAGGGCAGGTACCTCTATTCGACAGATTTCGCAAATGGTGACTTAACGGTCAAAGTTCTCTGGCACGTCATCAAATCGATCATGGCTCCTTGCGTTGTGTGTGTGTGTGTGTGTGTGTGTGTGTGTGTGTGTGTGTGTGTGTGTGTGTGTGTGTGTGTGTGTGTGTGTGTGTGTGTGTGTGTGTGTGTGTGCGCGCGCTCGTGTGTGTAAAAAAAAGTAGTTAGTAACAATTGATTGAGTGACAGTTGAGAGGCGGGACCAAAGAGCCAGAGCTCAACCCCCGCAAGCACAATTAAGTAAGAACAATTAGGTAAGTACACACACACACACACTCACACATATGGAGGATTTAATCCTTGGAATTAAAAGAAAGATATTTCAACAATTACCGGATGAGATTAAGAGACAAAAATAAGTGCTTAAGGACTTTATTCAGGGAAAAATCAAGAAGATAATGGGGAAATGTTAAACCATGTGTACAAAGCTTCACAAGGAGTTAGGCTCAGGAAGCATTAGTACGGATGGGGGGGGGGGATCAGAGTAATGGGGAACTGATTAGTGAGTAAGGGGTGAGGGGGGTGGGGGGGCCAGGCAACAAATGGGTACAAGACAGTGAGGGGTAAAGACGACTCCTCCTCTTCATACCCAAACCCCCACAACCCTAACTCCCCCCTCCCCCCTTTGCACCTCGTCTCCAGTATGACCCCCTCACCTTGCGACCCCCCAGCCTCTCTCCCCCTCACCTCTCCCCTGTCTGTTAAACACCCATTATCTTGCCCCATCCTGAACCCCCGCCTCCAACTTACCCCCTTCTACCCCATAACCCATACCTGCCCCTGCTTCTCCCCTCCCTCTAGTACACCCTCGTTCTGACTCCCAACCTCACACTGCCTCTCAGCCACCCTATGCCTCTCACACCCTCTCTATCTCTCAGAGACTCTATCAGACACATCTAGCTGCCCAGACCCATCATCTGCCCCCCAGCCCACACACACACACACACACACACACACACACACACACACACACACACACACACACACACACACACACACACACACACACACACACACACAATATGTCAGGATGAGAAGAGAGGCAGAAAGACAATACGAAAATGACATCGCAAGCAAGGCAAAGACTCAGCCTAAATTGTTGCATAGCCACATTAGGAGAAAAACAACAGTAAAGGAACAGGTTATGAGATTAAGGATAGGGGCGGAAGGATTCACTACAAATGACAAGGAAGTGTGTGAGGAATTGAATAAGAAATTCCAGGAGGTCTTCACCTTAGAGCAAGGAGAAATTCCAGAGGTAAGTGAGGGAATAGCTAACCAGGAACCACTGGAAGAGTTTGAGATTACCAGTGGGGAAGTAAGGAAGTGTTTACTAGAGTTGGACGTGACGAAGGCTATAGGCCCAGATGGAATCTCCCCTTGGGTTCTAAAGGAAGGCGCAAGAGAACTGAGCCTACCACTCTCCATAGTGTATAACAAATCACTGGCAACAGGGGAACTGCCAGATATTTGGAAAGCAGCTAACGTAGTCCCGATATACAAGAAAGGGGATAGACAGGAGGCACTGAACTACAGGCCAGTGTCCCTAACCTGCATACCATGCAAGCTGATGGAGAAGATTGTGCGAAAAAAACTAGTGGAGCATCTGGAGCGAAGGTACTTTGTAACACAGCATCAACATGGGTTCAGGGATGGCAGGTCCTGCCTCACAGGGTTACTTGAATTCTACGACCAGGCAACAAAAATAAGGCAAGAAAGAGAAGGGTGGGCAGACTGCATATTTTTGGATTGTCAGAAAGCCTTTGATACAGTGCCACACAAGAGGCTAGTGCGAAAGTTGGAGATGCAGGCTGGAGTGAGAGGGAAGGTACTCCGGTGGATAGAGGAGTACCTAAGCAACAGGAGACAACGAGTCTGTGTGAGGGGTGAGGTCTCAGATTGGCGAGACGTCACAAGTGGAGTCCCGCAGGGGTCAGTCCTTGGACCTATACTGTTTCTGGTATATGTAAATGATCTCCCAGAGGGTATAGATTCGTTCCTCTCAATGTTTGCCGACGATGCAAAAATTATGAGGAGGATTGAAACAGAGGATGATAGTAGGAGGCTACAAGATGACCTGGATAGACTGAGTGAATGGTCCAACAAATGGCTGTTGAAGTTCAACCCGAGTAAATGCAAAGTAATGAAACTAGGCAGTGGAAACAGGAGGCCAGGCACAGGATACAGAATAAGAGATGAAGTACTTAATGAAACAGACAGAGAGAAACATCTAGGAGTTGATATCACACCAAACCTGTCTCCTGAAGCCCACATAAAGAGAATAACGTCTGCGGCATATGCGAGGCTGGCTAACATCAGAACGGCGTTCAGGAACCTGTGTAAGGAATCATTCAGAATCTTGTACACCACATATGTAAGACCAATCCTGGAGTATGCGGCCCCAGCATGGAGCCCGTACCTTGTCAAGCACAAGACGAAGCTGGAAAAAGTCCAAAGGTATGCTACTAGACTAGTCCCAGAACTAAGAGGCATGAGTTATGAGGAAAGGCTGCGGGAAATGCACCTTACGACACTGGAAGACAGAAGAGTAAGGGGGGACATGATCACAACCTACAAAATCCTCAGGGGAATCGACCGGGTAAACAAGGATGAACTATTCAACACTGGTGGGACGCGAACAAGGGGACACAGGTGGAAGCTGAGTACCCAAATGAGCCACAGAGTCGTTAGAAAGAACTTTTTCAGTGTCAGAGTAGTTAGTAAATGGAATGCATTAGGAAGTGATGTGGTGGAGGCTGACTCCATACACAGTTTCAAATGTAGATATGATAGAGCCCAATAGGCTCAGGAATCTGTACACCAGTTGATTGACGGTTGAGAGGCGGGACCAAAGAGCCAGAGCTCAACCCCCGCAAGCACAATTAGGTGAGTACAATTAGGTGAGTACACACACACACACACACATACACACACACACACACACACACACACACACACACATCTGGTAGCTGAGCGGACAGCGGCAGGACACGTAATTCCGTGGCCCGGGTTCGATTCTCGGACCAGGCAGAAACAAATGGGCAAAGTTTCTTTCACCCTGATGCACCTGTTACCTAACACTAAATAGGTACCTGGGAGTTAGACAGCTGTTATGGATCTGCTTCCTGAGTGTGTGTGTGTGTGTGTGTGTATTTTTGCTGCTATTTATATATTCCCTTAAATATTTTCGAGGATTCGAAGGCTGCTTTTGATACCAAATTTATGGAATTATCTGCCACCTTCTCATCTTCTAAACCATTAAATTAAATCACTAACTTTTCCCTAAAAAACGCTGACCACCCATCACAGCGACTACAGTTCCCTCCCATATCACAGTTTTCTATCATACCATCTTCAACATTGTGACTGTGTTTGCCCCTCTTTAAAATCGTGTATGTCGTTATTATGTCTCCTCTATTGCGCCAGTCGTCATTCTTTTTTTTATCCATCTACCTTATACATTCTCAAAATCCCGCGTAGAAGCATCACTGCTCACGTTTGAACTCATGCTATCCATTTGCTCTGTTTGGTGTGGGTTCCATGCAGGGACTGCATACTCTCGAATAGATCCTAGGTATGAAGCGGACAATACATGCAGGTCTAGCAACCTTCCAATACTTAAAACCCCGTGGGATAGCTAAGCAGGCACGGTACCAGATAACAAATCCACAGGAGCCTTTACAAGGGCTCGAACCTAAGCGCTGATATCACTTTAACCAAATTTCTCTTTGCATAGTACTAGATCTTCTAAGAAGTATTGGCGCCAGGAATACCCGTCGGCCAATGCCCTCTCCACCTGCCCTGGGCACAGCAAGATATGCCTGGCCTGCCTCCCTCCCACCACACTCAAAACTTTCTCGCTTGGCGCTCTCGATAACTCGCAAATCTTTGGTCATTAACCAAGATCTCTTTAGAAGTTACTAGCAAACTTGCCCTTTATGCTGCTGTCGACAAGTTCTTCATCACTGTTTACCTCCAGGAGGCTGCGGTGGGCCAGACGCCCGTCGCCATGGTGACGCTCTCTCTCTCTCTCTCGTGATGCAACACTTACGACCTCCACGGGGCCGTCTTGTGCCCCAAATAAGCCAAAGAGATACAAAACTGTGTGAAAGTCACAGATAGATAGACGTACAAAGAGTGATGTAGATCAAGTCAGGCAGAACAGATAGATAGATTGAAAGGGAAAATTGATGGATATACAAATATAGATACAGAGTGAAAGGCAGACCAATAGACACATAGAAACGAGGCAGAGTGAATGACAGACCTAAAAATTGAGAAATAGGGTGAAAGATAGAGAGTGACAGTCATTAAACAGAGACAGAAGAGAGAGAGAGAGAGAGAGAGAGAGAGAGAGAGAGAGAGAGAGAGAGAGAGAGAGAGAGAGAGAGAGAGAGAGAGAGAGAGAGAGAGAGAGAGAGAGAGAGAGAAGAGAGAAAGAGAGAAGAGAGAGAGAGAGAGAGAGAGAGAGAGAGAGAGAGAGAGAGAGAGAGAGAGAGAGAGAGAGAGAGAGAGAGAGAGAGAGAGAGAGAGAGAGAGAGAATGACAGAAAAATAAGTTAAGGGAATTATGAGGAGTAAGCTCCATTACGACAAGATATAATTTGGGAAGAACGAGAACTGGGATTAGGGATAAGGCGGAGGATGGGGTACCCAGCCACTTGGACGGTCGGGGATTGAACGCCGACCTGCAAGAGGCAAGACAATCGCTCTACCGTCCAGTAGAAGGACGGTTCTATATTCATAGAAATCCTCTTATTATGAACTCGTAATTCGTAATACGAATTACGAATTCAACTCGTAACTTTCAAATTTCAATTGTAAGTTACGAAAGGTTGTGGCATGGCACGCTGCCTCTGTCATGCCACAAACATTTCCCAAACATCCCAAAATGTTTTAGAGTGTTTAATATTGATATCAAATAATAATTTTAAAACATAAAAAATCACAAATGCTACAATTAATTCTGACTCCACAGGATAGGAGATCATGGCCCCACACCCACAAGGTAGGAGATCATGGCTCCACACCCACAAGGGTAGGAGATCATGGCCCCACACCCACCAGGTAGGCGATCATGGCCCCACACCCACAGGGTAGGAGATCATGGCCCCACACCCACAGGGTAGGAGATCATGGCCCCACACCCACATAATAGAAGATCATGGCCCCACACCCACAGGGTAGGAGATCATGGCCCCACACCCACAGGGTAGGAGATCATGGCCCCACACCCACATAATAGGAGATCATGGCCCCACACCCACAGGATAGGAGATCATGGCCCCACACCTACAGGGTAGGAGACCATGGCCCCACACCCACAGGATAGGAGATCATGGCCCCACACCCACAAGGTAGTAGATCATGGCCCCACACCCACAAGGTAGGAGATCATGGCCCCCACACCCACAAGGTAGGAGATCATGGCCCCACACCCACAGGATAGGAGATCATGGCCCCACACCCACAGGGTAGGAGATCATGGCCCCACATCCACAAGGGAGGAGATCATGGCCTCACACCCACAAGGGTAGGAGATCATGGCCCCACACCCCCCAGGTAGGAGCTCATGGCCCCACACCCACAGGGTAGGAGATCATGGCCCCACACCCACAAGGGTAGGAGATCATGGCCCCACACCCACAAGGGTAGGAGATCATGGCCCCACACCCACACGGTAGGAGATCATGGTCCCACACCCACCAGGTAGGAGCTCATGGCCCCACACCCACGAGGGTAGGAGATCATGGCCCCACACCCACAAGGTAGGAGATCATGGCCCCACACCCACCAGGTAGGAGATCATGGCCCCACACCCACAGGATAGGAGATCATGGCCCCACACCCACAGGATAGGAGATCATGGCCCCACATCCACAAGGGAGGAGATCATGGCCTCACACCCACAAGGGTAGGAGATCATGGCCCCACACCCACAAGGTAGGAGATCATGGTCCCACACCCACAGGGTAGGAGATCATGGCCCCACACCCACAAGGTAAGAGATCATGGCCCCACACCCACAAGGTAGGAAATCATGGTCCCACACCCACAGGATAGGAGATCATGGCCCCACACCCACAAGGTAGGAGATCATGGTCCCACACCCACAGGATAGGAGATCATGGCCCCACACCCACAAGGTAAGAGATCATGGCCCCACACCCACCAGGGTAGGAGATCATGGCCCCACATCCACAAGGGAGGAGATCATGGCCTCACACCCACAAGGGTAGGAGATCATGGCCCCACACCCACCAGGTAGGAGCTCATGGCCCCACACCCACAGGGTAGGAGATCATGGCCCCACACCCACAAGGGTAGGAGATCATGGCCCCACACCCACAAGGGTAGGAGATCATGGCCCCACACCCACACGGTAGGAGATCATGGTCCCACACCCACCAGGTAGGAGCTCATGGCCCCACACCCACGAGGGTAGGAGATCATGGCCCCACACCCACAAGGTAGGAGATCATGGCCCCACACCCACCAGGTAGGAGATCATGGCCCCACACCCACAGGATAGGAGATCATGGCCCCACACCCACAGGATAGGAGATCATGGCCCCACATCCACAAGGGAGGAGATCATGGCCTCACACCCACAAGGGTAGGAGATCATGGCCCCACACCCACAAGGTAGGAGATCATGGTCCCACACCCACAGGGTAGGAGATCATGGCCCCACACCCACAAGGTAAGAGATCATGGCCCCACACCCACAAGGTAGGAAATCATGGTCCCACACCCACAGGATAGGAGATCATGGCCCCACACCCACAAGGTAGGAGATCATGGTCCCACACCCACAGGATAGGAGATCATGGCCCCACACCCACAAGGTAAGAGATCATGGCCCCACACCCACCAGGGTAGGAGATCATGGCCCCATACCCACAAGGGAAGGAGATCATCGCCCCACACCCACAGGGTAGGAGATCATGGCCCCACACCCACAAGGGTAGGAGATCATGGCCCCACACCCACAAGGGTAGGAGATCATGGCCCCACACCCACAAGGGTAGGAGATCATGGCCCCACACCCACCAGGAAGGAGATCATGGCCCCCACACCCACAAGGGTAGGAGATCATGGCCCCACACCCACCAGGTAGGAGATCATGGCCCCACACCCACAAGGGAGGAGATCATGGCCCCACACCCACAAGGGTAGGAGATCATGGCCCGACACCCACAAGGTAGGAGATCATGGCCCCACACCCACAGGGTAGGAGATCATGGCCCGACACCCACAAGGTAGGAGATCATGGCCCCACACCCACAGGGTAGGAGATCATGGCCCCACCTTACCTTGAGGCTACCTTGAGGTGCTTCCGGGGCTTAGTGTCCCCGCGGCCCGGTCGTCGACCAGGCCTCCTGGTTGCTGGACTGATCAACCAGGCTGTTAGACGCGGCTGCTCGCAGCCTGACGTATGAGTCACAGCCTGGTTGATCAGGTATCCTTTGGAGGTGCTTATCCAGTTCTCTCTTGAACACTGTGAGGGGTTTGCCAGTTATGCCCCTTATGTGTAGTGGAAGCGTGTTGAACAGTCTCGGGCCTCTGATGTTGATAGAGTTCTCTCTCAGAGTACCTATTGCACCTCTGCTTTTCAACGGGGGTATTCTGCACATCCTGCCATGTCTTCTGGTCTCATGTGGTGTTATTTCTGTGTGCAGGTTTGGGACCAGCCCCTCAATTATTTTCCACGTGTAAATTATTATGTATCTCTCCCGCCTGCGCTCAAGGGAGTACAGATTTAGGCTCTTTAGTCGGTCCCAGTAATTTAGATGTTTTACTGAGTGGATTCTAGCAGTAAAGGATCTCTGCACGCTCTCTAGGTCAGCAATTTCTCCAGCTTTGAAAGGGGCTGTCATTGTGCAGCAGTACTCCACTCTAGATAGCACAAGCGTTTTGAAAAGTATCATCATCGGTATAGCATCTCTAGTGTGAAAAGTTCTTGTTATCCAACCTGTCATTTTTCTTGCAGTTGTGACGGCTACTTTATTGTGTTCTTTAAAGGTAAGGTCTTCCGACATGAGTACACCCAGGTCCTTTACATTGCCTTTTCGTTCTATGTTATGATTTGCCTGCGTTTTGTACGTGGTTCCTGTTTTTATGTTTTCAATTTTTCCGTAGCGCATGAGCTGAAACTTATCCTCGTTGAATACCATATTATTTTCTGTAGCCCATAGAAAGACCTGATCAACATCTGATTGGAGGTTTGCCGTGTCCTCTATGTTGCCAACTCTCATGAAAATCCTAGTGTCATCTGCAAAGGATGATACAGTGCTATAGGTTGTGTTCTGGTCTATGTCCGATATGAGGATGAGAAAAAGTACTGGAGCAAGCACAGTACCCTGGGGGACTGAGCTCTTCACGGTTGATGGGCTGGATTTTATTTTGTTGACTATTACACATTGGGTTCTGTCAGTCAGGAAATTGTAGATCCATCTGCCTATTTTCCCGGTAATTCCTTTTGAACGCATTTTATGTGCAATAACACCATGGTCACATTTATCAAAAGCTTTTGCGAAATCTGTGTAAATTACATCAGCGTTTTGTTTGTCTTCCATAGCATCTAATGCCATATCATAGTGGTCCAGCAACTGCGACAGGCAAGAGCGCCCTGTTCTGAAACCATGTTGTCCGGGGTTATGGAGATGCTGTGATTCCATGTATTTTGTGATCTTACTTCTTAGCACTCTCTCAAAAATTTTTATGATGTGCGATGTTAGTGCTATCGGTCTGTAATTTTTTGCCTCTGCCTTATTTCCTCCTTTATGGAGTGGTGCTATCTCTGCTGTTTTTAGTATGTCAGGGATAACGCCAGTATCTAGGCTTTGTCTCCACAGAATGTGAAGGGCCTGCGATAGTGTTTTTTTACAGTTCTTGATGAATATGGAGTTCCAAGAATCCGGGCCTGGTGCAGAGTGCATAGGCATACTGTTTATGGCTTCTTCAAAATCTAGTGGGGATAGGGCGACGTCTGATATGTGATTTGATGTTGGTATCATATCCATGAAAAATTCATTTGGGTTATCAATCTTTAGTGCATTTAATGGCTCACTGAAAACAGAGTCGTACTGCTTCCTCAGTAACTCGCTCATTTCTTTGTTGTCATCTGTGAAAGTTCCATCTCCCTTTCGCAGGGGCCCGATACTAGATGTGGTTTTTGATCTTGATTTTGCATAGGAGAAAAAATATTTCGGATTTCTCTCTATTTCACTGATGGCCTTTTGCTCTCTTTGCCTCTCCTGGGTTTTGTATGATTCTTGTAGCTTGAGTTCAATTGTTTCTATTTCTCTACCTAACCTTCTTCGCCGTTCTTGAGATAGGGTGCGACTCTCAAGTTGTTCCGCGATTCGTTTTCTTCGCCTATATAAGGAACGACGTTCCCGTTCCAATCTGCATCTCTTTCTCTTTTTTCTTAGGGGTATGCGGTTTGAACATATTTCTAGTGCTACTGAGCTTATTTTTTCCAGGCACTGGTTCAGGTTTGCATTTCCTAGCTGTTCTTCCCAGTTTATTTCTGTGAAGTCCTGGTTTATTTGCTCCGAGTTTATCCGTTTATTATTGAAGTTGAATTTGCTGAAATCTCCTCCACCGGGAATCTGGACTGGTTTTGTAGGTCCATTCCCCATGGTTGTCAGTACCTCAATTAAGTTGTGATCTGAGTAACAGGTATTTGTAATCATTATGTTCCCAATCAACTCATCATTATTAGTGAAAATGAGGTCCAGCGTGTTCTCCTTCCTAGTTGGTTCTACTATTTGCTGGTTTAAGGCAAACCTATCGCACATCCGTAGCAGGTCATTTGCATGTGCCTGCTCATTTAGGCTACTTCCTGGTATTCTTTCTGATATTACTGTATTAGCCAGGTGCTTCCATTTCAGGTGCCGTAGGTTGAAGTCCCCAAGCAGGATGATGTTCGGAGCTGGATTTGTGAGGTTTTCCAAGCAGTGCTCTATTTTCATTAGTTGGTCTTTAAACTGCTGAGGGTTTGCCTCCGGTGACTTATATACAAGGACAACAACTACATTTAGGATCTCTATTTTGACTATCAGCACTTCCACCATATCATTTGAGGTGTTTAGCAGCTCAGTACAGATGAGTGTGTCTTTGATGTAGAGGCTGACCCCACCCTGAAGCCGGTGTTTCCTATCACATCTGAAGAGATTGTATTCTGGGATCCATATTTCACCATCAAGGTAGTCCTTTGTGTGAGAGAACACACCCACACCCACAAGGGTAGGAGATCATGGCCCCACACCCACAAGGTAGGAGCTCATGGCCCCACACCCACAGGGTAGGAGATCATGGCCCCACACCCACAAGGTAGGAGATCATGGCCCCACACCCACCAGGTAGGAGACCATGGCCCTACACTCACCAGGTAGGAGATACGGGCCCCACACAAACAAGGTAGGAGATACTGGCCCCACACCCACAAGGTAGGAGATCATGGCCCCACACCCACAAGGTAGGAGACCATGGCCCTACACTCACCAGGTAGGAGATACTGGCCCCACACCCACAAGGTAGGAGATACTGGCCCCACACCCACAAGGTAGGAGATACTGGCCCCACACCCACAAGGTAGGAGACCATGGCCCCACACCCACAAGGTAGGAGATACTGGCCCCACACCCACAAGGTAGGAGATCATGGCCCCACACCCACAAGGTAGGAGATACTGGCCCCACACCCACAAGGTAGGAGATCATGGCCCCACACCCACAAGATAGGAGACCATGGCCCCACACCCACAAGGTAGGAGATCATGGCCCCACACCCACAAGGTAGGAGACCATGGCCCCACACCCACAAGGTAGGAGATCATGGCCCCACACCCACAAGGTAGGAGATCATGGGCCCCACACCCACAAGGTAGGAGATCATGGCCCCACACCCACAAGGTAGGAGATCATGGCCCCACACCCACAAGGTAGGAGATCATGGCCCCACACCCACAAGGTAGGAGATCATGGCCCCACACCCACAAGGTAGGAGATCATGGCCCCACACCCACAAGGTAGGAGATCATGGCCCCACACCCACAAGGTAGGAGATCATGGCCCCACACCCACAAGGTAGGAGATCATGGCCCCACACCCACAAGGTAGGAGATCATGGCCCCACACCCACAAGGTAGGAGATCATGGCCCCACACCCACAAGGTAGGAGATCATGGCCCCACACCCACAAGGTAGGAGATCATGGCCCCACACCCACAAGGTAGGAGATCATGGCCCCACACCCACAAGGTAGGAGATCATGGCCCCACACCCACAAGGTAGCAGCTCATGGCCACACACCCACTAGGGTAGAGGCCCCCTCACCCCCACAACCACAGGAACACACATCAAATTCTCTGCCTTTCCAAGAGTGTGTGGCGGAGAGAAGTATCATTCCTCTCATGGTCCGTCTGAGCCTCCCTCAACCCTCCTTAATCACCGCTATTGTTGTGCCTGGTGAGGTCCCACTCCAACACGGGAGGTCCGACTCAGACACACGAGGTCCAACTCGACCACACGAGGTCAGACTCGACCACACGAGGTCAGACAGACACGAGGTCAGACGGCAGCAAGCTCTTCATTATCTTAGACGGTAACAGACTCTAACAAGATAGTGTCAAACAACACCATCCCCCACGAGATTAGACAGAACAAAGCACTCTAACCACACAAGACGGGGAACTACCAGACAGCACTGTGGGAGCCCCTCACTCTACTACACAACACCAGACAGTGGGAGTTAGTTTCAGAGAGTGCCACCAGGAGTCTGGTCCTGCTGAACAACGCAGTATTATAACAGAGAGTGCCAACCTAGTTCGACAGGTGCCAGTCATAATACTTGAGCATGTCACGTTCATTAGTGTTACACAACCGCTCAAAGTTTTTAACAAAGGCATGTCTGAAAGTATTGCGAAATAATTGCAATACAAGCTGTGTCAATTGATATTGTTTAATGTCATGAGAGGTCAGTGGGACTTGTGAAATTATTGCCTTGAGATTAGTGTTATATGAAATCAGGCAGTGTCATGTGAGATCAGGCAGTGTCATGTGAGATCAGGCAG